>NC_053036.3:199655038-199961234 GCF_002575655.3 Aegilops tauschii subsp. strangulata | reverse complement strand
GCTGCGGATAATTAATCTCCAGGTGTGGTTGAATTGACAACTCAGCTGCTAATACTTGGAAATATTCTTTGGCTCCCCTTGTGTTGAATCTATAAATTTGGGTTGAATACTCTACCCTCAAAAACTGTTGGGATCCCCTATACTTGTCGGTCATCATCCACTGCTCTCTATATTTGAACATTTTGAAATTCGGGTTTTTGAAGTTTCAAAAAAAATGTGAAATTTTTCCCGGGGATACATATACACATTCCGATTACACACGTCAAGTTTCAGTAGAAATCTCATTTTGTTTTGGGCTATAGGAAAATAAATAAATTCCTAACAGTATATAGGATAAAAAGGGTGCCATTTCTGTCATAAATTTCTCTTTTTTGTATTTCCCAAAATACAAAGTATTTCTTTTCTAGATTTTTACCAGGCCATAGTTTTTTAAGATTTTTTTGAGTACCAAAAGTGTGTTTTTCAAAATTTCCAAATACCAAGAGCAATGGAGCTCGGTAGCTGCAAGCACTTTTCGCGAAACTATGCCCATGAGGAGCAACTACTGACCCAACAATAATTGTGCAATTGCACACAATCTGAGCATGGACACAACCACGCAAACTGAAAACCATGCACACGTTAGGCAAGTCACCAAGAGTCATCTTTGGAGTCAACAACATCTGTGGACGCACTTATGTGGCGCGGGTCGTAGATCAGATGACGATAGAGAAGGGTACCGGCAAAATCTCATATTGGGAACTCGCTGTCGATCTTCCGCCTCTGTCGCAAGTGTACTTCCTTTTCAAATATGTGCGTAGCCACTTGCCCCCAAACAATAAACCACAAGACAACATTGTGTCGCCATTGGCATAGTTTGTCGCCACTAGCTCCGGTCAAACAACATCACTGACATTGTTGCCACACACCACCTCTGCAACTCCACGCCGTTATGCAGGATCTCCGCTATCCGCCTCTATGCTCTGCCTCCATACCTTGGCCACCCAAAACAAGGCACCAAAGAGTTAGGGAAGCCACGACTGCAACAGAAAGCTCACCGCCAACCATGGGCCCCTCCAGCAAGAACCATCTCCAAAACAATGTTGCAAGAACCTCATCATCAAACACGGGTCCCTCCAACAAGAGCCCTCTCCAAAACAATGCTGCAAGAGGGTACCATGACAAAACTGACATAATTGTCTGGCCCGAGAGCACTCAGTCCTAGGGTTTCCCCAGAGGAATGAGTTTAGGGAGGGGAGAACTACATCGATGACTCCTTCATCAAGGTAACAACTCTCAAAGGTATTGCCTTGTCTGTCTGGCACATATGAGCCCATCTTTCCCCGCCCATCTCACATCCCATGCCTCGTCCAGCTAGACCGTGTAAACCACCACGACTTCGACCTCATTGCCACGTAGAGAGCTACACATGAGTCAATCGACCAGGGCCCATAGATCGCCAGATTTGAACCCTACATCGAGAGGCGACGTAGCATCCCATGTCATGTAGTGAGGCCCGAGGATGTCCAGTGGGGTCGAGGCAGCTGCCAGGATCCGTAGACTACCGAGTTGTCATCGTGCTACTAGATCGAGCCATCGCTAGGAGCTAGAGGCATGCAGCCAGCCACCAGGAACGCTGGGAAAATAACCTCATGTGGAGTAGGCACATTTCCAGGAGCATCGTGAAACCAAGAAATGGGGCTAAGTCAAGGACGACTTTTGGCTGGCCTTGAATCATCGTAGAAGATGCACCATGCTGGGGAGCAAGGCCCCACCACCATCATTTCTGGCATGTGCTTAGCCCGACCGGATCTTCTGATGGAGGCTAGAGAGTGGAAGGTAGATGGAGGGGCTGTCGGCGCTAAAGGGTAGGGTTTTAGGGGTATTAACGAGCTTCTTAGTTCGTTAAACTCGTGTTCATTAAGGATGGGTTCATTAAGCTCGTTGAGCTTAATGAACAAAAAATTGTGATCGACTATGTTCATTTAAAGCTTGTGAGTGCTCATGAGTAATCATTAAATGGCACTAGCCCCTTTTGTTTCGTCTATGATGTGTGTTTTATAAAAGAAGAAAGTGACCAAATGAGGAGGTACGCTAGTTATTGTCTCCTATAGGTTGGGTTGGGTCAATTAGATCGAATATGTGAGTTGAGGTGCCAAGAAATGCTGCCACTAACATTAAAATGTGTGATGTTTTGTATTAACGAGCTTGACAAGCTACTCATGAAACTTAATAGCTACCCATTAAGATCATTAAGTTTAACGAGTAGAAACCAGTGGTTGGATCTTTTCACTACGAAGAGAGCTACAAGCTTAACGAGCCGAGCTATTAACTGTTCTTTAAGCTCGCGAGCTATGAGGTTTTTGTTTTTCCCTATAGCCCCCCCTGGGTGTGCTTCCTTCACTTAAATTGCCAATGCAAATTATTCTCTTAAAATAGAAAAATAGTCAAGTAAGAAGTACCCCATAATAAATGTGTCTCTAATGTGAACTTGTACTCAACTTGAAGTTCCCCATAACTATCATAGAAACAAACCAAGAGAGTTTCTAAGTCTTATTCTCTCCTCCCCTTACCCTCAGCAAACCTCCTCCCAGATCCTCCTTGGCCCCTTTGTCTGTACCTCGCCAATGGTGAGCAGGGTGAGGGTCTCCTCTCCTTGTAGATGATTTCTCTTCGATTCCTTATGCATTCTTGTTTTATTTACAAAAAACAAAAACTCCAAAAAAAATTATGTTGTGTTTCTCTAAATTCTTATTTTTCCTTTTTGTGTTTCAAGAAAATCCATAAAGATTTCTTCTTTTGTTGTTCTAATAAATCCAAAAATATCCGCATTCACCACATAGGGCTGAGGATCATTCAATATTTTCAAGGATTGCATTGTGTGAAATTTGATGTATTTGTAGAAGATTTGTAGGCGGAAATTCTTGATGGATAGAAAAATCTTCAATATCATTGCACAAGTTGTGAGAGAAGGTTGAACCTTGGTTCACATTGAGAATGAATGCAGTGGGAGAAATCAGTGCAAGTGCATGGATGGGGTGTACTGTGAGAGTTTGAGTGCATGCATTGAGAATGAATGCATCTGCATTGGGGAAGATGCAATCCTCGAGTGTGTGAATAGATCCACACAAGTTGTGATCGAGATCCAAGTGAAGCGAGAGGCTGACAAGGGATGCTTGGATCCATTGATTGCATGTATTGGACATAGAGAAATTGCCCTTCCGCACGGCATGGGAAGTACAGAGAATATTGTTATGATCCAACCATCATTCTTGAGGCATCACAGGATCTATGGACTTGACATTTTTGCTTTGATTATTTGGCTCTCATAATGACCTCAATATCCCGTAGAGATCACCTCTCTTCATAAGTCTAGTAGTCGGTCAAGCTTCGTCTTGCAATTATGTTGTCAATGGCCACCAGTACAACATAGGCGAGTACCTTGCCGGTGGCATCTATCCTCCATGGGTCACATTTCTGAAGAAAATTCAACATTCGGTGGGCACCAAGAAATCCCACTTTACAAACCGCCAATAATTTACGAGGAAAGATGTTGAGAGAGATTTCAATGTGCTCCAAAAACAATATGTGATTAGCGGAGGCCCTTGTTGTGTATCAAAACCCACAATATTAGGGTAGATCATGACAACATGTATTATCTTGCACAACATGATCATCGAGGACAAGAGAGGACTGCTGGAGAACTTTCAGCACCTCTGCAATGGGGAACTTGTCCAGCCGAAACATCAAGCAAATAGGGTACAAAGATTCCTTCCAGCGTGTAGTAAGATTGAGAACCGAGAAGCTCAGTACCAAGTCCAGGATGATCTTGGTGCACTTGTGGGCACTTCATATCACTTCATCGTGTGCTTTTATCATTTTTTATTTTGAGTGTTACTTCATTTGGACTGTATGGTGTGTTGAAATTTGAATATTTACATTTGAAAACATTGAATGCAGAATGTTGTTGAAATTGGTCCTGGACGCTGATAACACCCACACGTGTGGTGGGAGAAACACCCGCCCACACGCCCTATAACACATAGATTGCACCACATCACCACAGGCATGCATGTGGGAATCTTTTTGGATTTCCAGTTTTGAAAATGGTTTATCTCTTAAATGAAAAATCTGATTGAAGATCCGTTTTCACCATTAAATCCATCGCGATGAGATCTTCGAAACTAGATCTCATATCAATATGGTTCGACGACTTTTTTGGGGTTAAAAGTTACCATGTCTATTACACATGAATTGCCATAGTGTTTACACTGAAGTTGCCATGATATGTTTCAGCTTTTTTTCTTCTACCTTTAAAAGTAAATTTTTACATATTATAAAATGGGGAAATAAGAAACTAGACTTGCCATGAACCATAAACTAAAATTGGTGAATTACTCAAATTTACCATGATACATGCACTTAAATTTGCCATGGTTCATACAAAAAATAATTTCCATATTCAAAGTACTGGAATTGTGGTCAAAATACTAAAATTGTCATGATCTATAAACTAATTTTGCCATGATTGATTACTAAAAATTGTCATGATCCATGCATTACAATTTCCATGGGTAATTACTAAAAATTGCCATGGTCAATTAATAAAAATATATCGTAAAAAGTAGTTGAAAATACAATGGTAGCTTTAAATCTAGAAAAAGTTGGATAAAACATGTCATGGCAACTTTAGTGTAAACACTGTGGCAACTAGAGTGTAAACATCATGGCAACTTTTGGCCAAAAAAATCATTGAAACATATCAACATGGGATCTAGTTTTGAAGATCACGTCGAGACGGATTTAATGGTGAAAACGGATTTTTGATTGGATTTTTTAATTAGGAGATAAAACATTTTTAAGCCCAAAACCAAAAAGATTCCCGCTGATGTCATTCGTTTTGACGTGGCGAAATGGATGGTAATGGAGGCGTTTGGACCATGTTGCTTCGTGCCACACGTCTGGGCGTTAACATTTGGGTAAAATATGAAGTTCCAAATGAATATGTGTGAAAGTGCAACTAATCTCCGGGTGGTTTTGGTAATTCATAACAACATATAGCTCATTGAACTAATAACCATTCAAGTTTAATATTTCAGAGAGTTCAATGAATGGCATGGCATGGACAAGAGATGTGGACCCCTCAAAATGCTAAGGACACATATTGGCAAAAGCTCAAGACTCTTCATTTCATTTTTAGTGATCCAAGATCACAATGAGTCCATAGGAAAGCCAATACTATTAAAAGGGGATGTTGCTCCAAATCCCTCAACCACTTTCTCATTCCAAATATGGCCCCATCGATATTTCCTACCTAGCGCCACCGAGTTCATATGACATCGCCACTGCCAAAAACCCTAAACAGTTCGGTCACACCGATACAGATCTCGGTCTCATCAAGATGGCCTTGCCAAGTCTAATTTGCCTGTTGCAATTATTCCGGTCTCACAAAAATAGCAATCGGTCACCGAGTTGGCTTGACATTTTCTCTGTTGCCTTATTGCTTCACTTCGGTCTCACCGAGTTGATGCAATTGGTCCCACAGAGTTTATGTTTGCCTTAAGCCCTAGCACATTGGTCCCACCGAGTTGTTCCAATCGGTCCCACTGAGATTCCTAACGTTCACATTTTGAACTAAATCGGTCTCACCGAGTTCATCTATTCGGTCTGACCTAGTTAGGTGAAATGTGTGCAACGGTTGGATTTTGTGTGGAGGCTATATATACCCCTCCACCCCCTTCTCCATATGTGAGAGAGCCATCAGAACCTGCCTACACTTCCAACATACATTTTCTGAGAGAGAACCACCTACTCATGTGTAGAGATCAAGATATACCAATCCTACAACAAGAATCTTGATTTCTAGCCTTCCCCAAGTTGCTTTCCACTCAAATCATCTTTCCACCATATCCAAATCTGTGTGAGAGATTTGAGTGTTGGGGAGACTATCATTTGAAGTGCAAGAGCAAGGAGTTCATCATCAACACAACATCTATTACCTTTTGGAGAGTGGTGTCTCCTAGATTGGTTAGGTGTCGCTTGGGAGCCTCCGACAAGATTGTGGAGTTGAACCAAGAAGTTTGTAAGGGCAAGGAGACCGCCTACTTCATGAAAAACTACCCGAGTGAGGCAAGTACTTCATGGGCGATGGCCATGGTGGGATAGAAAAGGTTGCTTCTTCGCGGACCCTTCGTGGGTGGAGCCCTCCGTGGACTCGCACAACCTTACCCTTCGTGGTTTGAAGTCTCCATCAACGTGGATGTATGATAGCACCACCTACCGAAACCACGCCAAAATTCTCCGTGTCATCATTGCGTTTGCACTCTCCAAACCCTTCCATTTACCTTCATATGCAATGTTTTACTTTCCACTGCTACACTCTGAGAATTGCATGTGTAGGTTGATTGCTTGACTTGTCCTAAGTTGCTAAAATTTGCCCACAACTAAAATTGGGAAAAGGCTAGATTTTTATTTGGTCAAGTAGTCTAATCACCCCCCTCTAGACCTACTTTCGATCCTACAAGTGGTATCAGAGCTTTCGTCTCCATTTGCCTTGATTTTCATAGCTTTGGTGATCATAGCCTTGGTTTCACAACCTAAGAGAGTATGGCGTCTAGCGAGGGACATTACCACCGTAGAGGTCCTTACTTTGATGGTACTAATTTTGCTAGTTGGAAGCATAAGATGAAAATGCATATTCTTGGTCATAACCCCGCCGTTTGGGCTATTGTGCGTATTGCTTGCAAGGTGATTTCTTCGAGGATGGAAAAGAACCAGATCGTCAAGCGTCCACGGAAGAAATGAAGATGTTGCAATACAATGCTCAAGATTGTGATATTCTCTTCAATGGATTGTGCCCCGAAGAATTCAACAAAATCAGCCGCCTTGAGAATGCAAAGGAAATTTGGGATACTTTGGTTGATATGCACAAAGGTACCGAGTCCGTCAAGGAATCCAAATTGGATGTGCTTCAAAGTCAACTTGACAAGTTCAAGATGAAGGATGGTGTAGGAGTCGCTGATATGTACTCTAGGCTTGCTCTCATCACAAATGAGATTGTCGGCTTAGGAAGCGAAGAGATGACCGGCAAATTTATCATCAAGAAGATCCTAAGAGACTTGGATGGAAAATATGATACCATGTGCACCTTGATCCAAATGATGCCCAATTACAAAGATCTCAAGCCCACGGAAGTCATCGGTAGAATTGTTGCTCATGAGATGTCACTCAAGGATAAGGAGGAGCTCCACAACAAGTCAAGTGGTGCTTACAAAGCTTCAAGTGATGCTCCTACGCATCAAGTGAGAAACAAGTCTCCAATGAAGAATTGAGATTAATGGTGAAGAACTTCAACAAGTTCTACAAGAATAGAAGCAAAGAGAGAAGCTCCAAGTCAAGATCCTACAATGACAAAAGATCTTCTAGTCGTGATCGTAATTGCTACAACTGTAGAAGACCCGGACACTACTCCAATGAGTGTATAGCTCCCTACAAGAAAAGATAAGATTCATCAAAAAAGAGAAGTAGAAGAGATGAATCACTACCAAGAGAGAGAAGGAGTAGAGATGAACGTTATGAACGAAGACCCTCTCATAGAAGCAAGGATTCAGAAAGGAAGGAAAAATCATCAAAGAGCTACACAAGACAAAGACACCAAGCTCACATTGGTGAATAGGTATCCGGCTCCGACTCCGATAACTACTCCGAGAGAAGCTATCACTCCGACTCCGAATATACTCAGGATGAAGGTGTGCCGGTCTTGCACTTGTGTCATCCAACTCCTACGACATATTTGACTCACCAAATGAAGGAATTGGAAGATGCTTCCTGGCTAAAGGCCCTAAGGTATCACACCCCGAGTATGTTTATTTCAATAGTGATGAAGATGATTTGCTAGGTGATGATGATTTACTTGTTGACAACACTAGTGATGAAAACTATAATGAACTTGCTAGTAATCATGCTTATCAAGAAGAAACAAATGACAATGATAAGAAGGAGATTGAGCGTCTAACTAAATAACTAAACACTCTTAAGTTAGCTCATGAAACAACTCTAGAGGATCATAGAGAGCTCCAAAGGACTCATGAGAAGCTACACTTTTCGAGAAGCTAAATTTAGAGCAAGAGCATGAGTTCCTAAAAGCTATCAATGATGATCTTCGAAAGAAGAGTTCTTCTTATCTTGCCAAACATCTCCTCTTGTCTACTTGTATGCCACAAGTAAAATCTAGCAATAAGAGCAAGAAAGATTCTTCCTCTAGTAGTAACAATAACCATGTTAAATCCAATATTGTTGCTTCTAGTAGTTCTCTTGATTCCACTAATGATTCTCTTAGCCAAGTTACACTTGAGCAAGAAAATAGCTTACTGAAGGGAATTATAGAGAAAGGTGTTTACAAGAGCCTTGCCGGAGGTAAGCAATTTGAGGAAATTGTACGCAAGAGAGGAAGGCACCGGAAGAATCAAGGTGTTGTTTTGAATGAAAGTTCAGTGCCAATGGAGTTGAGTCGGAAGAAGATCAATATCCCAAGACGAAGTTTGTTCCTCAATAAGAGAAGTGTGATGCCACTTCTTTCAAGGGAACACAAGCTCAAGATGAATTTCCACCACAAGACCACAAGCTAAAAGGCGAGGACAAGCTTCAAGAATAGATTGATTCATTTGAAGAAGCTCCTAAGGCCATGGTCAAGTGGGTTCCCAAGACCACATCAAGTTCCACTTCAGCAAGTACAACTACAACTCCAAGGATTCCCATCAAATTGAGAGGGCCCGAACCTGGGTAAACACTATGTTCATCGTCCCTCGTTCCCATCGATCCTAGATCCATAGTTCGGGACCCCCTACCCCGAGGTATGGAGTTCCACTTTGGGGTCGCCAAAAGGATTGATGGCTCGCCTGATCATAGGAGAGGGCATCGGGTCCGGGGACTTCTTCATCCCCGGGCAACTCTTCGCGTTTGGCGGCATCCTGCTGAATGCCGACCCGGCCACCTGGGTCAGATCGACACCTTCACTCCCGGATACCGAATTTGATTTGGTGGTCTGGAATACATTGCGGACACGCGGGGCAGTCTGGCCTTTACCGGATTCACTTCCCCCTCCCGCACCTTCGCGATGCCTGATCCGGAGTCCCCTTCTGATTTGATCGGCGGATTAGCCTCATCAGCTTCAAGCCAGGAGAGCTCCGCTTCGAGCGAGGGCCAAGCTCCGCCTCCATCCGGGCACATCATGACCGCGAAGGACTTATCCCGGACCTTCGAGGCAAAAGCCAGGAGTCAATCTCGGCCGAACCTCCCCGTCATGACGCTCACCTAGCCTTGAGCCCTTACGACGAAGCGGTAGCTGATGACCCACAAGTATAGGGGATCTATCATAGTCCTTTCGATAAGTAAGAGTGTCGAACCCAACGAGGAGCGGAAGGAAATGATAAGCGGTTTCAGCAAGGTATTCTCTACAAGCACTGAAATTATAGGTAACAGATAGTTTTGTGATAAGATAATTTTTAACGAGCAACAAGTAACAAAAGTAAATAAAGTGCTGCAAGGAGGCCCAATCCTTTTTGTAGCAAAGGACAAGCCTGGACAAACTCTTATATAGAGAAAAGCGCTCCCGAGGACACATGGGAATTAACGTCAAGCTAGTTTTCATCACGTTCATATGATTCGCGTTCGGTACTTTGATAATTTGATATGTGGGTGGACCGGTGCTTGGGTGCTGTCCTTACTTGGACAAGCATACCACTTATGATTAACTCCTATTGCAAGCATCCGCAACTACAAAAGAAGTATTAAGGTAAACCTAACCATAGCATGAAACATATGGATCCAAATCAGCCCCTTACGAAGCAACGCATAAACTAGGGTTTAAGCTTCTGTCACTCTAGCAACCCATCATCTACTTATTACTTCCCAATGCCTTCCTCTAGGCCCAAATAATGGTGAAGTGTCATGTAGTCGACGTTCACATGACACCACTAGAGGAGAGACAACATACATCTCATCAAAATATCGAATGAATACCAAATTCACATGACTACTAATAGCAAGACTTCTCTCATGTCCTCAGGAACAAACGTAACTACTCACAAAGCATATTCATGTTCATAATCATAGGAGTATTAATATGCATATAGGATCTGAACATATGATCTTCCACCAAATAAACCAACTAGCATCAACTACAAGGAGTAATCAACACTACTAGCAACCTACAGGTACCAATCTCAGACTTAGAGACAAGAATTGGATACAAGAGATGAACTAGGGTTTGAGAGGAGATGCTGCTGGTGAATATGTTGATGCAGATTGGCCCCCTCCCGATGAGAGGAGCATTGGTGATGATGATGGCGATGATTTCCCCCTCCCCGAGGGAAGTGTCCCCGGCAGAACAGCTCTGCTGGAGCCCTAGATTGGTTCCGCCAAGGTTCCGCCTCGTGGCGGCGGAGTTTCGTCCCGAAAGCTTGCTTATGATTTTTCTTCAGACGAAAGACTTCATATAGCAGAAGATGGGCACCGGAGGGCCACCACGGGGCCCACGAGGCAGGGGGCGCGCCCCCCACCCTCGTGCCCAGGGTGTGGGTCCCCTCTGGTATTTTCTTCGCTCAGTATTTTTTTTATTCCCAGAAATAACTTCCGTGGAGTTTCAGGACTTTTGGAGTTGTGCAGAATAGGTCTCTAATATTTGCTCCTTTTGCAGCCCAGAATTCTAGCTATCGGCATTCTCCCTCTTTATGTAAACCTTGTAAAATAAGATATAATAGGCATAAGTATTGTGACATATTGTGTAATAACAGCCCATAATGCAATAAATATCAATATAAAAGCATGATGCAAAATGGACGTATCAACTCCCCCAAGCTTAGACCTCGCTTGTCCTCAAGCGGAAGCCGATAACGATAAGTATGTCCACGTGTTTAGAGATAGAGGTGTCAATAAAATAAAATACAGACATGAGGGCATCATGATCATTCTTATAACATAACATATATATATTTTGTCATATGATTTCTTATGCTCAAGTAATAATCTATTCACAATGTTAAGTATGAATCAGAAACCTCATTGAGAACTAACACACTATAATCTCAGTCATTGAGGCAATTGCAATTTATCATAACATCAGAAAGAGTCTATGTAAGAGCTTTTCAGCAAGTCCACATACTCAACTATCATTTAGACTTTCACAATTGCTAACACTCATGCAATACTTGTGGTTATGGAGTTTTAATCGGACACAGAGAAAGATAGGGGCTTATAGTTTCGCCTCCCAACCTTTTACCTCAAGGGTAATGTCAACAATAATAGTTCATGCTAACCTACATCCAATTGGATATATATATATATATCAGGATCTTTCCAACACACTGTGCTTGCCAAAGGATAAAAAGTAAAAAGGAAAGGTGAAGATCACCATGACTCTTGCATAAGGTAAAAGTAAAAGATAGGCCCTTCGCAGAGGGAAGCAGAGGTTGTCATGCGCTTTTATGGTTGGATGCACGAAATCTTAATGCGAAAGAACGTCACTTTACATTGCCACTTGTGATGTGGACCTTTATTATGCAGTCCGTCTCTTTTATTTCTTCCACATCACAAGATCGTATAAAGCTTATTTTCTCCCACACTAATAAGTCATACATATTTAGAGAGCAATTTTTATTGCTTGCACCGATGACAACTTACTTGAAGGATCTTACTCAATCCATAGGTAGATATGGTGGACTCTTATGGCAAAACTGGGTTTAAGGGTATTTGGAAGCACAAGTAGTATCTCTACTTAGTGCAAAAAAATTGGCTAGCATGAGGGGGAAAGGCAAGCTCAACACATTGGATGATCCATGACAATATACTTTATTTCGGATATAAGGAAACATAACCCATTACGTTGTCTTCCTTGTCCAACATCAACTCTTTAGCATGTCACATTTTAATGAGTGCTCACAATCATAAAAGATGTCCAAGATAGTATATTTATATGTGAAACCTCTCTTTCTTTATTACTTCCTATTAATTGCAACGATGACCAAGGCTATGTTTGTCAACTCTCAACAACTTTTAATCATCATACTCTTTCTATGTGAAGTCTTTACTCTCCATAAGATCAATATGATCTCTTTGTTTCTTTTTACTCTTTCTTTCTTTTTTCTTTTATTCCCCCAAGATCATAGCAAAATAATCAAGCCCTTGACTCAACACTAATCTTTATTATATAGCTCACGGACTCGATTACAAAAAGGAATCATAAAGCAAAACTCAAAACTAGATCATACCAAAAAGTTTATTCTACTAGATCAAGATATTACTGAAAGGATCGAACTAAGAAAAACGGTAAAGATAGAGATGTGATGGTGATACGATACCGGGGCACCTCCCCCAAGCTTGGCATTTGCCAAGGGGAGTGCCCATACCCATGTGATTATGTCTCCTTTTTCGGAGGTGGTGATGATGGAGTTGTTGATGATGACAGTTGTTCCTTTAACTTCTTCATACTGTAATTGAGAAGGGCAATTTCCTCCTTTAAATCATCGACCTCCGATTCCAGCTTCAAGATCTTGTCACATAAATCTCCTTTGCTTTTCTGCCAAAAACGAGATAGAATAGATCGGTTGTTAGATAGTTTAGCCCTCTTAGGAAGACTAGATTTCTTGAACTTCACGTGCATATCCCCAGGTTGAGGTAGAGGGACATCCTCCTCCGAACTTGAATATTTGATCTTCATCAAGTGAGCATCCTCCTCCTCATCGTAGTTCGACCACAAGGAGATAGATCTCCATAGGTCTTGGGATCACCAGTGAGGTGTGATACGTAGCTCTCTCCGTCAGAATCCTGAGATGATATCTTGCTCTAATCTGTGGCAGAAACAACTCGAAACAAGAACAGAGGATATTTGCGTGACACAGGAGTGAAAACCTTCGGGAGATTATATAATGATTTTTTACCGACCGAAAGAAGTATCGTGCAAGAAAACGGAGTCCGAAGAGCGCACGAGGTGCCCACGAGGCAGGGGGCGCGCCCAGGGGGGTAGGGCGCGCCCTCCACCCTCGTGTCCTTTCCGGACTGCTTCTTATTTTTCAATTTTTCTAAATGTTCCAAAACGGAGAAAAATTGCCATTAGAACTGTTTTGGAGTCGGTTTACTTACCGTACCACATACCTATTCCTTTTCGGAGTCTGAAACATTCTTGAAAGTGCCCCTTATGTATTCCTCCGGGGTTACAGTTTCAATAACATTGGTTTCAACATTTATAGGGTTACCTGAGATATAATGTTTGATTCTTTGACCATTCACCACCTTCGGATTTGTGCCTTCGAAGTTGTTGATTTTTATGGCACCGGAACGATAGACCACCTCGATAACGTAAGGGCCTTCCCATTTAGAGAGAAGTTTTCCTGCAAAAAATCTTAAACGAGAGTTGTATAATAATACATAATCACCTACATTAAACTCACGCTTTTGTATTCTTTTGTCATGCCATCTTTTAACTTTTTCTTAAACAGTTTGGCATTCTCATAGGCTTGGGTTCTCCATTCATCAAGTGAGCTAATGTCAAATAACCTCTTCTCACCGGCAAGTTTGAAATCATAGTTGAGCTCTTTAATGGCCCAATATGCCTTATGTTCTAGTTCGAGAGGTAAGTGGCATGCTTTTCCATAAACCATTTTATAAGGAGACATACCGATAGGATTTTTATATGCAATTCTATAGGCCCATAATGCATCATCAAGTTTCTTGGACCAATTCTTTCTAGATCTATTAACAGTCTTTTGCAAAATTAATTTGAGCTCTCTGTTACTCAATTCTACTTGACCACTAGACTGTGGGTGATAAGGAGATACAATTCTATGATTAACATCATACTTGGCAAGCATTTTACGAAAGGCACCATGAATAAAATGTGAACCACCATCAGTCATTAAATATCTAGGGACTCCAAACCTCGGAAAAATAACTTCTTTAAGCATCTTAATAGAAGTGTTATGATCAGCACTACTAATTGGAATAGCTTCTACCCACTTAGTAACGTAATCAACAGCAACTAAAATATGAGTATACCCATTAGAGGCAGGAAACGGTCCCATATAATCAAAGCCCCAAACATCAAATGGTTCAATAACAAGTGAATAATTCACAGGCATTTCCTGACGTCTACTAATATTACCAATTCTTTGACATTCATCACAAGATAAGACAAACTTACGGGCATCCTTGAAGAGAGTAGGCCAATAAAAACCGGATTGCAATACCTTATGTGCAGTTCTATCTCCAGCGTGGTGTCCTCCATAAGCCTCGGAGTGACACTTGCGTAGGATCTGTTCATGTTCATGCTCAAGTACACAACGCCTAATAACACCATCTACTCCTTCTTTATAAAGATGTGGGTCATCCCAAAAGTAATGTCTCAAATCATAGAAAAACTTTTTCTTTTGCTGGCATGTGAAACTAGGTGGTATAAATTTAGCAACAATGTAATTAGCATAATTAGCATACCATGGAGCAGTACGAGAAGCATTTATGACATTTAATTGTTCATCAGGAAAGCTATTATCAATAGGTAGTGGGTCATCAAGAACATTTTCTAACCTAGACAAGTTGTCTGCAACGGGGTTCTCAGCCCCCTCTCTATCAATAATATGCAAATTAAATTCTTGTAGTAAGAGAACCCATCTAATAAGTCTAGGTTTAGCATCTTTCTTTTCCATAAGATATTTAATAGCAGCATGATCTGTGTGAATAGTTACTTTGGAATCAACAATATAAGGTCTGAACTTATCACAAGCAAATACAACTGCTAAGAATTCTTTTTCAATAGTAGCATAATTTCTCCGAGCACTGTCTAGAGTCTTACTAGCATATTGAATAACATTTAATTTCTTATCAACTCTTTGTCCTTGAACAGCACCTACAGCATAATCACTAGCATCACACATAATTTCAAAGGATAAATTTCAATCAGGTGGCTGAACAATAGGTGCAGAAATCAATGCTTTCTTAAGTATTTCAAATGCTTCTACACAATCATCATCAAAGACAAAAGGTATATCTTTTTGTAAGAGATTAGTCAGAGGCCGAGAAATTTTTGAGAAGTCCTTAATGAACCTCCTATAAAAACCGGCATGACCAAGGAAACTTCTTATACCTTTGATGTCCTTGGGACATGGCATCTTTTCAATAGCATCAACTTAGCTTTATCAACTTCAATACCTCTTTCAGAAATTTTATGCCCCAAGACAATGCCTTCATTAACCATACAGTGGCACTTCTCCCAATTCAAGACAAGGTTAGTTTCTTCACATCTCTGCAAAACTCGATCAAGGTTGCTCAAGCAATCATCAAAAGAGGATCCATAGACGGAGAAATCGTCCATGAAAACCTCACAAATCTTTTCACAAAAATCAGATAATATAGCCATCATGCATCTTTGAAAGGTAGCGGGTGCATTACATAAACCAAAAGGCATACGTCTATAAGCAAAAGTACCGAAAGGGCAAGTAAAAGTGGTCTTTGCTTGATCATCAGCTGACACAGGTATTTGAGAGAAACCAGAATAACCATCTAGAAAGCAAAAATGTGTATGTTTGGATAATCTTTCTTGTATTTGATCAATGAAAGGAAATGGGTAATGATCTTTTTTAGTTGCTTTATTTAATTTGCGAAAATCAATTACCATCCTATAACCTGTAATAATTCTTTGAGGAATCAATTCATCTTTATCATTAGGAACGACAGTAATACCTCCCTTCTTAGGGACACAATGGACAGGACTTACCCACTGACTATCAGCAACGGGATAAATTATACCTGCCTCAAGGAGCTTTAGTATTTCCTTTCTTACCACTTCTTTCATCTTAGGATTCAGTCGTCGTTGGTGATCAATAACTGGTTTGGCATCTTTCTCCAAATTTATTTTATGTTGACATAGGGTGGGACTAATGCCCTTAAGATCATCAAGAGTATATCCAATAGCAGCACGGTGCTTCTTCAGAGTTTTCAATAATTTTTCTTCCTCCTTCTCTGAAAGGTTAGCTCTAATAATAACAGGATATATCTTCTTTTCATCAAGATAAGCATATTTAAGAGTATCAGGCAATGGTTTAAGCTCAAACACGGGATCACCCTTGGGTGGAGGAGGATCCCCTAGGATTTCAACAGGCAAGTTGTGTTTCAGAATAGGTCCCTGTTTAAAGAACACTTCATCTATTTCCCTTCTTTCATTCATAAACATATCATTTTCATGGTGTAGCAAATATTGTTCTAAAGGATCACTAGGAGGTACGGCAATAGAAGCAAGACCAATAATTTCGTCTTTACTAGGCAATTCCTCTTCACGGTGTTGTCTATGAAATTTAGAAAAATTAAACTCATGAGACATATCACCCAAACCAATAGTAACAACATCCTTTTCGCAGTATATCTTAGCATTAACAGTGTTCAAGAAGGGCCTACCAAATATAATGGAACAAAAGCTATCTTGTGGGGAACCAAGAACAAGAAAATCAGCAGGATTTTTAGTTTTCCCACACAAGACTTCAACATCTCTAACAATCCCAATTGGTGAAATAGTATCTCTATTGGCAAGCTTAATTGTGACATCAATTTCTTCTAGCTCAGTAGGTGCAATATCATGCATAATTTCTTTGTATAAGTCAATAGGTATTGCACTAGCACTAGCACCCATGTCACATAAGCCATGATAACAATGATCACCTATTTTAACAGAAATAACGTGCATGCCTACCACATGTCTATGTTTATCTTTAGCACTAGGTTTAGCAATTCTAGCAGTCTCATCACAGAAATAAATAACATGCCCATCGATATTATCAGCCAAGAGATCTTTAACAATAGCAATATTAGGTTCAACTTTAACTTGCTCAGGAGGTGTATAGGTTCTAATATTGCTTTTACGAACCACAGTTGAAGCTTTAGCATGATCCTTTATTCTAACAGGGAAAGGTGGTTTCTCAACATAAGCAGTAGGAACAATAGGATCATTATAAGTGATAGTCTTTTCTTCAACTTTAATAGGTGCAACTACTTTTACTTCTATGGGAGGATGATATTTAAACCACTTCTCCTTAGGGAGATCAACGTGAGCAGCAAAAGATTCACAAAAGGAAGCTACTATCTCGGAGTCAAGTCCATATTTAGTACTAAATTTATGGAAAACATCGGTATCCATAAAAGATTTAACACAATCAAACTTAGGTGTTATACCTAACTCCTTACCTTCGTCGAGATCCCAATCTTCAGAGTTGCATTTAATTCTTTCTAATAAATCCCATTTGAATTCAATAGTCTTCATCATAAAAGAACCAGTACAAGAAGTATCGAGCATGGTGCGATTGATGTCAGAAAGCCGAGCATAAAAATTTTGAATAATCATTTCTCTTGAGAGCTCATGATTGGGGCATGAATATAATATTGACTTAAGCCTCCCCCAAGCTTGAGCGATGCTTTCTCCTTCGCGAGGCCAAAAATTATATATATAATTACGATCACGATGAACAAGATGCATAGGATAAAACTTCTGATGAAATTCCAATTTCAATCGCTTGTAGTCTCATGATCCCATATCATCACATAGCCTATACCATGTCAATGCATCTCCCTTCAAAGATAAAGGGAAGACCTTCTTCTTGATAACATCATCGGGCATACCTGCAAGCTTAAATAATCCAAAAACTTCATCCACATAGATTAGGTGTAAATCGGGATGCAATGTTCCATCTCCTGCAAAAGGATTAGCTAGCAGTTTCTCTATCATACCCGAAGGAATTTCAAAGTAGACATTTTCATTTTCAGTAGGTTCAGTAGGTTGAGGAGCAACTCTTTGCTCTACTGGTCGGGGTGAAGATACCCCGAACAAGCCCCTTAGAGGATTACTTTCCATAGTAACAAGTGATAGTAAATCTCAGCACACTATATAAATTTTTTCTTACCAAATTCCACCTACCAAAGGCGCTTCACTCCCCGGCAACAGCGCCAGAAAAGAGTCTTGATGACCCACAAGTATAGGGGATCTATTATAGTCCTTTCGATAAGTAAGAGTGTCGAACCCAACGAGGAGCAGAAGGAAATGATAAGCGGTTTTCAGCAAGGTATTCTCTGCAAGCACTGAAATTATAGGTAACAGATAGTTTTGTGATAAGATAATTTGTAACGAGCAACAAGTAACAAAAGTAAATAAAGTGCACCAAGGTGTCCCAATCCTTTTTATAGCAAAGGACAAGCCTGGACAAACTCTTATATAGAGAAAAGCGCTCCCGAGGACACATGGGAATTATCGTCAAGCTAGTTTTCATCACATTCATATGATTCGCGTTCGGTACTTTGATAATTTGATATGTGGGTGGACCGGTGCTTGGGTGCTGTCCTTACTTGGACAAGCATCCCACTTATGATTAACTCCTATTGCAAGCATCCGCAACTACAAAAGAAGTATTAAGGTAAATGTAACCATAGCATGAAACATATGGATATAAATCAGCCCCTTACGAAGCAACGCATAAACTAGGGTTTAAGCTTCTGTCACTCTAGCAACCCATCATCTACTTATTACTTCCCAATGCCTTCCTCTAGGCCCAAATAATGGTGAAGTGTCATGTAGTCGACGTTCACATGACACCACTAGAGGAGAGACAACATACATCTCATCAAAATATCGAACGAATACCAAATTCACATGACTACTAATAGCAAGACTTCTCCCATGTCCTCGGGAACAAATGTAACTACTCACAAAGCATATTCATGTTCATAATCAGAGGAGTATTAATAGGCATATAGGGTCTGAACATATGATATTCCACCAAATAAACCAACTAGCATCAACTACAAGGAGTAATCAACAGTACTAGCAACCTACAGGTACCAATCTCAGACTTAGAGACAAGAATTGGATACAAGAGATGAACTAGGGTTTGAGAGGAGATGCTGCTGGTGAAGATGTTGATGGAGATTGGCCCCCTCCCGATGAGAGGAGCGTTGGTGATGACGATGGCGATGATTTCCACCTCCCGGAGGGAAGTGTCCCCGGCAGAACAGCTCTGCCGGAGCCCTAGATTGGTTCCGCCAAGGTTCCGCCTCATGGCGGCGGAGTTTCATCCGGAAAGCTTGGTTATGATTTTTCTTCAAACAAAAGACTTCATATAGCAGAAGATGGGCACCAGAGGGCCACCAGGGGGCCCACGAGGCAGGGGGCGCCTAGGGGGGTAGGGCGCTCCCCACCCTCGTGCCCAGGGTGTGGGTCCCCTCTGGTATTTTCTTTGCTCAGTATTTTTTATTATTTCCAAAAATAACTTCCATGGAGTTTCAGGACTTTTGGAGTTGTGCAGAATAGGTCTCTAATATTTGCTCCTTTTGCAGCCCAGAATTCTAGCTGCCGGCATTCTCCCTCTTTATGTAAACCTTGTAAAATAAGAGAGAATAGGCATAAGTATTTTGACATATTGTGTAATAACAACCCATAATGCAATAAATATCAATATAAAAGCATGATGCAAAATGGACGTATCAGTAGCCAACTGCCAGGGGTCACCCCAGGCCCAGAGCGGCTCAATCCCAAACCCTGACGGGGAAGCCACGAACAAGGACCAAAGCCCGTCCTCGACCTCCAGTGATGGTAGGGACCCCTTCAAGGATCCGGCTCCGGACCCCGAGCTTGCCACGGCTAGTGGAAATCAAGGACCGGCCAGGGCATTGACTGCCCCCACCCCGTCACATCTGAATTCAGCCAGGAGCCATCGAGCTCGGCGACCCTTGCAATGCTAAACGAGGCACTAGACCGGATTCAGAGAATGACCATCCAGGAGGACCTGCCCTCCGTCTTCAACCATCAACCCTTCGAGGCGTACCATAGGGAATTTTGCATCCCACCCACCACCCATTTGGTAGCCACTATTGATGATTTAACCGATATGCTAGACTATAATTCGGAGAATGTCGAATACATGGACAAGGAGGACGGAGCCACGGCCAATGCCGATGTCCCCCCTGTCACCGGCAGCTGGTCGGCCACATCCACCTACGACATTTACATGGTGGACACCCCCAAGGACGGTGAGGGCACTCCTGATCAGAATCGAGGCAAGCCCAGGGATGACCGCCCAAACGCAGAAAACAGTACCGTCGATCAAAGCCACGTCGAAGCCACGCAAGCAACATGGACTTCGTGGAGAACAACACCGTAAATAACATGTACGACCTCGCTGGGGCCGAACGAATTTTTTTCTGTCATTCTTATGACACTTCTATGATGATAATTGTGACAAAACCTGGTATCATCATAGATGTGGTGGGCTCCTACTTCTATGACAAAAAATCATGACAGGAAATGGGCTTTTCGTCCTGGGCGGGCCGGAGACGCAGCTGCATAACATTCTTTGGGCCGTCCATGACGGAAAAAACCATGGTAGAAGCGAGGGCGAGGAAAATATCAGGGAGTTCCTGGTTACGGTGGGTGGCGGGGGCCGAGCGATGCGCGTTTCTCTCGTATGTACGCGCGTGTGTGCGAGGCGTTGCGCTCTAACTGAACCCGAGCGATTGCACTACAGGCTACGCGTTACTAAACCCGAGCGATTGCACTACAGGCTACGCGTTACTAAACCCGAGCGATTGATCGATCCCTTGCTGTTAACTGAACCCGAGTGATTCCTTCGCTACTGCTGCTAACTAAAGCCAATCGATGCTGCCTCTGGATGAACAGTGAGCGTTGTTGGGGGGGTTTGGATGAACAGTTCCCGGTGGGGAGTTGGATGAACAGGACCCCGTGGTAGTAGAGGCCGTTGCCGCTGGATGAACAGTACCCCGATCGATCGAGCCGGTGGATGAACAGGACCCCGTGGAGGGCTGGTTGAACAGTAGCCGGTGGAGGGCTGGTTGAACAGTAGCCGGTGGAGGGCTGTATGAATAGTAGCCCGTGGAGGGGTGGTTGAACAGGACCTCGTGGAGAGGGCTGGTTGAACAGTAGCCGGTGGAGGAGCGCGCGGTGGAGGCTGGATGAACAGGAGCCCGTGGATGAACAGTCGCAGGTGGAGGCTGGAGGAGGTCGACGGTGGATGAACAAGAGCCCGTGGAGGCAGTCGACGGTGGAGATGAACAGTATCCCGTGGAGTCCCGTTTTGCGGTACGCCACACCCCTTCCGATGAACAGGACCCCCGTTTTGACCGTAGCAACTCCAACACAAGTCTATTTCCTCCATTTTGTGGTACGCCACACCCCTCCCGATCAACAGGACCCCGTTTCGACCGTTTTGGGGTACGCCAGACCCCTCACGATGAACAGGATCCCGTTTCGACCGTGGCCGGTCGAATACAAGGCCGTTTCCTCTGTTTTGCGGTACGCCAGGCCTCGTTTCCATCGGCTATTCCGTCCAAGCCGTTGGCTCCTGATGAACAGCACGCGTTCTGTTGCCGCCCGATGAACATGATGCATTCCGTTGCCTCCCCATGAACACGACGAGGACACAGTTTCTCCGTTCCGACCCAGCCATGTATACGAGCCCTGGCCGTACGTATGCGCGAGTAGGCATTCAAGACCCCGCCCGTATGTACGTACGTGGCTGTATTTACTTTCTTGCACCCTGGCCGCTGTACGTACGTGTACATGCTACGTGCGCGCCTCTACTACGACACGTGCGCGCCTCTACATCGACCAGTATGTACGTACACATTTGCGACCAGAATGACAACGCTACGTATGCTTCGACCAGGTGGGTCCTAACTGTCAGGCACTTCCTTGCGTGCGAAGATGTAGCTGGTGGGTCCCAACAGTCAGGGGGAAACACTTTTTTTGTGAAATACGGTGGCCCGACCAGTGGGTCCCTGCTATCAGGTCGAGGAATCGTTATTTTTGCCCGTAATAAGGCGGCATTTCCTTGCTGCGGCCGTGGACCCAGCTGTCAGCCTCTCCACGTACAGTACTCTACCGATGGAAGTCATCCGTTGACCACATTGACCACGCCGCGCCGAGAGCACAAGGGCGGTGGACGACGGCAAGGCCTAGGAAGGGGACGACGCGGAACCGGGGAAGACGCGACAGTGGATGCCCACACGGAGAGGAGTACAAGGGTTCACTGGTTCGGCTGCGGTGTGAGGCTACCGTCGCCGCAGGTCCTGGCCAGCGGTAGGAGTAGTAGGGGGCGGTGAGGCCTCCGCGGCAGCACAGCCGGCCACGGGAGGCACGAGCAGGCGACACGACCGGCGCTGCTTTGGGCGGCTGGAGCAAGAAGACCAGAGGTTGAAGAAGCACCACGGCCGTTGGATGGACATCATACGGTCACTGGAGCTAGAATTGTTCATAATGACTAAGTTGACAAAGCCCTCCGTCCAGTGGCATCCGAGCCAGGTCTATGCGTAGATGTTATATGCACGAGTAGAACACAAAGAGTTGTGGGTGATAATAGTCATACTGCTTACCAGCATGTCATACTTTGATTCAGCGGTATTGTTGGATGAAGCGGCCCAGACCGACATTACATGACCGCGTTCATGAGACTGGTTCTACCGACATGCTTCACACACAGGTGGCTAGTGGGTGTTTGTTTCTCCAACTTTAGTTGAATCGAGTGTGACTACGCCCAGTCCTTGTAGAAGGTTAAAACAACACACTTGACGAAAAATCGTTGAGGTTTTGATGCGTAGGTAAGAACGGTTCTTGCTAGAAGCCCGTAGCAGCCACGTAAAACTTGCAACAACAAAGTAGAGGACATCTAACTTGTTTTTGCAGGGCTTGCTATGATGTGATATGGTCAAGACATGATGATATATAAATTATTGTATGAGATGATCATGTTCTGTAACAGTTATCGGCAACTGGCAGGAGCCATATGGTTGTCGCTTTATCGTATGAAATGCAATCGCCATGTAATTGCTTTACATTATCACTAAGCGGTAGCGATAGTTGGCGAGACGACAACGATGCTTTGATGGAGATCAAGGTGTCAAGCCGGTGATGATGGTGATCATGACGGTGCTTTGGATATGGAGATCAAAGGCACAAGATGATGATGGCCATATCATATCACTTATATTGATTGCATGTGATGTTTATCTTTTTATGCATCTTATTTTGCTTAGTACGGCGATAGCATTATAAGATGATCTCTCACTAATTTCAAGGTATAAGTGTTCTCCCTGAGTATGCACCGTTGCGACCGTTCGTCATGCCGAGACACCACGTGATGATCGGGTGTGATAAGCTCTACGTTCGCATACAACGGGTGCAAGCCAGTTTTGCACATGCAGAATACTCGGGTTAAACTTGACGAGCCTAGCATATGCAGATATGGCCTCGGAACACTGAGACCGAAAGGCCGAACGTGAATCATATAGTAGATATGATCAACATTGTGATGTTCACCATTGAAAGCTACTCCATCTCACGTGATGATCGGACATGGTTTAGTTGATATGGATCACGTGATCACTTAGATGACTAGAGGGATGTCTATCTAAGTGGGAGTTCTTAAGTAATATGATTAATTGAACTTAAATTTATCATGAACTTAGTCCTGATAGTATTTGCATATCTATGTTGTAGATCAATTGCTCGCGTATAGCTTCCCCGTTTTATTTATGATATGTTCCTAGAAAAACTGAGTTGAAAGTTGATATATAGTAGCAATGATGCGGACTAGGTCCGTGATCTGAGGATTATCCTCATTGCTGCATAGAAAAATTATGTCCTTGATGCACCGCTAGGTGATAGAACTATTGCAGGAGAAATGTGTCTTCATAGGATACCCAAAGGAGACTGTTGGGTACACCTTCTATCACAGATCCGAAGGCAAGATATTCGTTGCTTAGAATGGATCCTTTCTAGAGAAGGAGTTTCTCTCGAAAGAAGTGAGTGGGAGGAAAGTAGAACTTGATGAGGTAATTGTACCTTCTCTCAAGTTGGAAAGTAGTTCATCACAGAAATCAGTTCCGGTGATGCCTACACCAATTAGTGAGGAAGCTAATGATGATGATCATGAAACTTCAGATCAAGTTACTACCGAACCTCGTAGGTCAACCAGAGTAAGGTCCGCACCAGAGTGGTACGGTAATCTTGTTCTGGAGGTCATGTTACTTGACCATGACAAACTTACGAACTATGAGGAAGCGATGATGAGCCCAGATTCCACAAAATGGCTTGAGGCCATGAAATCTGAGATAGGATCCATGTATGAGAACAAAGTATGGACTTTGGTGGACTTTCCCGATGATCGACAAGCCATTGAGAATAAACGGATCTTCAAGAGGAAGACGGACGCTGATAGTAGTGTTACTATCTACAAAGCTCGACTTATCGAAAAGGGTTTTTTGACAAGTTCAAGATGTTGACTACGATGAGTTTTTCTCACTCGTATCGATGCTTAAAGTCTGTCCGAATCATGTTAGCAATTGCCACATTTTATGAAATCTGACAAATGGATATCAAAACTGCATTCCTTAATGGATTTATTAAAGAAGAGTTTTATATGATACAACCAGAAGGTTTTGTCAATCCTAAAGGTGCTAACAAAATATGCAAGCACCAGCGATCCATCTATGGACTGGTGCAAGCATCTCGGAGTTGGAATATATGCTTTGATAAGTTGATAAAAGCATATAGTTTAATATAGACTTGCGGTGAAGCCTGTATTTACAAGAGAGTGAGTGGGAGCACTACAGCCTTTCTGATAAGTATATGTGAATGACATATTGTTGATCGGAAATGATGTGGAATTTTCTGGAAAGCATAAAGGAGTGTTTGAAAGGAGTTTTTCAAAGAAAGACCTCGGTGAAGCTGCTTACATATTGAGCATCAAGATCTATAGATATAGATCAAGACGCTTGATAAGTTTTTTCAATGAGTACATACCTTGACAAGTTTTTGAAGTAGTTCAAAATGGAACAAACAAAGAAGGAGTTCTTGCCTATGGTGCAAGGTGTGAAGTTGAGTAAAGACTCAAAACCCGACCACGGCAGAAAATAGAAAGAGAATGAAAAGTCATTCCCTATGCCTCAGTCATAGGTTCTATAAAGTATGCTATGTTGTGTACCACACCTATTGTGTACCTCACCATGAGTTTGGCAAGAGGGTACAATACTGATCCAGGAGTGGATCACTGGACAGTGGTCAAAAAAATTATCCTTAGTGGAATAAGGATATGTTTCTCGATTATGGAGGTGACAAAAAGTTCGTCGTAAAGGGTTACGTCGATGCAAGCTTTGACACTGATCCAGATGACTCTAAGTCTCAATCTGGATACATATTGAAAGTGGGAGCAATTAGCTAGAGTAGCTCCATGCAGAGCATTGTAGACATAGAAATTTGCAAAATACATACGGATCTGAATGTGGCAGACCCGTTGACTAAACTTCTTTCACAAGCAAAACATGATCACACCTTAGTACTCTTTGGGTGTTAATCACATGGCGATGTGAACTAGATTATTGACTCTAGTAAACCCTTTGGGTATTGATCACATGGAGATGTGAACTATAGAGTGTTAAATCACATGACGATGCAAACTATTGGTGTTAAATCACATGGCGATGTGAACTAGATTATTGACTCTAGTGCAAGTGGGAGACTGAAGGAAATATGCCCTAGAGGCAATAATAAAGTTGTTATTTATATTTCCTTATATCTTGATAAATGTTTATTATTCATGCTAGAATTGTATTAACCGGAAACTTAGTACATGTGTGAATACATAGACAAAACAAAGTGTCCCTAGTATGCCTCTACTTGACTAGCTCGTTAATCAAAGATGGTTAAGTTTCCTGACCATAGACATGTGTTGTCATTTGATCAATAGGATCACATCATTAGAGAATGATGTGATGGACAAGACCCATCTGTTAGCTTAGCATAATGATCGTTTAGTTTTATTGCTATTGCTTTCAACATGACTTATACATGTTCCTCTGACTATGAGATTATGCAACTCCCGAATACCGGAGGAACACCTTGTGTGCTATCAAACGTCACAACGTAACTAGGTATACAGATGTCTCCAATGGCGTTTGTTGAGTTGGCATAGCTCGAGATTAGGATTTGTCACTTCGATTATCGGAGAGGTGTCTCTGGGCCCTCTCGGTAATGCACATCACTATAAGCCTTGCAAGCAATGTGACTAATGAGTTAGTTGCGGGATGATGCATTGCAGAACGAGTAAAGAGACTTGCCGGTAACGATATTGAACTAGGTATGATTATACCGACGATCGAATCTCGGGCAAGTAACATACCGATGACAAAGGGAACAACGTACGTTGTTATGCGGTTTGACCGATAAAGATCTCCATAGAATATGTAGGAGCCAATATGAGCATCCAGGTTCCGCTATTGGTTATTGACCGTAGAGGTGTCTCGGTCATGTCTACATAGTTCTCGAACCCGTAGGGTCCGCACGCTTAACGTTTGATGACGATTAGTATTATGAGTTTATGTGATTTGATGTACCGAAGGTTGTTCGGAGTCCCGGGTGAGATCATGGACATGACGAGGAGTCTCGAAATGGTCGAGAGGTAAAGATTGATATATTGGAAGGTAGTATTCGGACACCGGAAGGGTTCCGGAGTGTATCGGGTACATACCAGAGTACCAGAGGGGTTACCGGAACCCTCCAGGGAAAGATATGGGCCTTATGGGCCATAGGAGGTAGGCTAACCAGCCCACAAGGGGCTGGTGCGCACCCCACAAGGGAGGAGGCCGAATTGGACTTGGGAAGGGGGCGTCACCCCCCTTTCCTTCTCCTAGTCCCTCTCCTTCCCCTTTTCCCCCTCTGGTAGAAGGAAAAAAGGGTGGGGCCGAATCCTACTAGGACTGGAGTCCTAGTAGGACTCCCCTCTCCCTGGCGCGCTCCTTGTTGGCCGGCCTCCTCCTCCCCTCCTTTATATACGGGGGCAGGGGCACCCTAGAGGGATAACAGACAATGTCTTAGCCGTGTGCGGTACCCCCCTCCACAGTTTTACACCTCGGTCATATCGTCATAGTGCTTAGGCGAAGCCCTGCGCCGGTAGCTTCATCATCACCGTCACCATGCCGTCGTGCTGACAAAACTCTCCCTCAGCCTCAACTGGATCAAGAGTTCGAGGGACGTCACCAAGCTGAACGTGTGCCGATCGCGGAGGTGCCGTGCGTTCGGCACTTGATCGGTTGGATCGCGAAGACGTTCGACTACATCAACCGCGTTACTAAACGCTTCCGCTTTCATTCTACGAGGGTACGTGGACACACTCTCCCCACTCGTTGCTATGCTTCTCCTAGATAGATCTTGCGTGATCATAGGAATTTTTTTGAAATACTACGTTCCCCAACAACAATTCTGGACAGGCCTTGTTAGATCCACGGCACATCAAAGAAGCCCGCCAACCACTCCAACCAAAACTGTTGGGTGATTAAACAGGCCGGCAAACTCACAGCCGAAGACTCGGGCAAAAGCCCACGAAGCGAGGATGATGATGAGCCATGCAGGCCAAATAATGGAGGCCAGAAACCCTTCCCTTCCGAGGTCAATACAGTAAACATGATCTACGCAACCCACATACCGAAGAAGGAGAGGAAGCGAGCACTACGAGACGTATATTCCTTCGAGCCAGTAGCGCCGAAGTTCAATCCATGGTCAGCCTGTCCGATCACGTTCGATCACAGGGACCACCCAACCAGCATACGCCAAGGAGGGTCTGCAGCCTTAGTACTCGACCCTATCATCGATGGATTCCACCTCACTAGAGTCCTCATGGACGGAGGTAGCAGCCACAACCTGATATACGAAGATATAGTGAGGAAAATGGGGATCGACCCATCAAGGATCAAGCCCAGTAACACCATCTTCAAGGGGGTCATTCCGGGAGTGGAGGCCCACTGCACAGGCACCATGACACTTGAAGTAGTGTTCGGATCTCTGGATAACTTCCGAAGTGAGGACTTGATCTTCGATATTGCACCTTTTCGCAGCGGCTATCATGCCCTCCTCGGTCGAACAGCGTTCGCCAAATTCAGTGTCGTCCTGCATTACGCATACCTCAAGTTGAAGATGTCCGGTCCCTCGGGCGTCATAACCATCAATGGCAACACAGAACGCTCGCTTAAGACCGAAGAGCACACTGCGGCCCTAGCGGCCGAACACAACACTGGCCTATATGGGCCCGGACGTCGACCCATCGTAAAGTCCGGCAACAACAGCTAACGGTTTCGAACACATTCCCCGTCATGGGAGCCCGCGTGAGTTCGCCGCAAATAGGGATACGCACCCACGGCGCACCCACATTCCTCATGCTCCACGTGCCTCGTCAGCACAACTTCACACTCAAAATACCATGGGCAGCCATGAGGCATACATTAATAAATCTGAAGTGCATGTTCGGTTAAACCAAACTTCGGGATTACCTCATGTTTGGACGACCCAAGGACCAATTCCGGATACCCCCAAGCATAAAGCTTCATCGGCAGGGTCCTTGCCCATCAAGGTCTCATCGAAGGGCCCAACCCCCACCTATCAGAAGCAAAGGCGCAGACAAGCAGCAGGGCATAGTGAAGGCCTCAACTCACGCATCAAGGCCCTGCGTCAACCTTTACTCTATAAACTTTCTTGCAAGTACTACCTTCACAATTCGAATTGTACGGTTAGACGTCCCGAGCCTACGAGAAATAATAAAATACCCTTTATGGTGTTCGGATATCCGCATTCTTGCGATTTGTCTATTCCCTTTCCGATTCTCCCCTCGCTCTTCGAAGAGCTCAGCATGAAAACACAATCGGTTATATAACCCAGAGCTCGATTTCTCTGTCAGCTCGACACACCAAGTCCGACACTGCTTGCCGCTGAGTGTCCAGCATCCCGGATATTGCACTATATGCATCAAGTTCCGAACCATGTCTTAGGTCAATAGTTGGGTTGACCGGCTCCTGTGCTTGCCCCTTACGTTCCGCATGTTCGGCTAAGAGGGCAAAGGGAGAACACCTGCGATTGTACTTCTGGCTCACCCGGTCAAGTACCTCAAGAGGAGAAAGCTGAAAACTGACTGTCATGGAAAGCGCGAACTGATCTGCGATCCGGCGACAAGGTTCGACTCCAAAAATCGTTGGCAATTTCACCATGTCACACGAAGGGTTCGTATTAACACAAACCACGTGATCGGAAAGGGTAAGCGTTCAGCCCCAAGTACATCACACTACACCGGGGGCTAGTCCTTAGTCCCCACCGTCAAGATCCTAAGGCTAAGTGAATGTAATAAAATCGAATAGTCTGATTGCCTAGTTTTTCTCACGCACTACCGCCTCTGGGTACCAAGACATCGGCTAAGGGTAACAGTGCGGAGGCGAAAACACCCCTCGCGACATTCCCGTGGGGGCCGAAGCTGACGACTGGTAGCTTTCAGATTTAACATACGGTCGAATAGGAGTCAAAATTAAAATCAGGACAAGATAAAACAAGTCCGGCGGACGCATTATAAAGCATAAGGTCTAGGCGGTACCACACTTAATACAATCACTCAAATATTACATCTTTCAAACACTGGCCCTCTGTCGCCCGCGCGCGATTCATCACCTGCGTAAAGTACTGCTCAGGGCGGCGATGCTCCTTTCCCTTGGGCGGAGGACCAGTGGCCATTTCCATTGGGTTAATCTTCGGCCAATGTACCATGGTCTTTGCGAATGCAAGCCTCGCCCCCTCAAGGCAAGCTGACCACTTCCCGGCATCAATCCGGGGCGGCGGCGCCCGCACCTTTTGCACAAGGCTGAAGTAGGTGTCTGGAAGGGTCTCGGCAGGCCACAGACTGACACAGAGGTCCTTCACGGCCAGTTCGGACATCCGATGCATCTCCATCAGTTGCTTCATTTGATCACTGGGGAGGGGAGGACGCTCGAAATCCGAAAATTGTGACCAGAAGAGCCGCTGTGTGGAGTCCTCCTCGAGGGTGGCATAGTGCCTCACTGCGGCCACCGCATTCTATGGAAGTTCGGCGAAGATGCCTGCGGAGCGCCAGACCCGCGTCAGCAAGGCGAACCTATTGCCTCTGAACACACCCTGCAGTAAGTATTTCTTACCGTTGGCAATTTGTGCGGCTTGGCGGAGCTCCTCCTGGATGCCTCGTGCATCAGTCCTCGCCTCCTGGAGCTCCTTCTCCGCCTTGGATAGCCGGGAGGATTGCTCCTCATGCCCCTTCTCAAGGGCCTCCGGATTCTCGGCGGCATCCTGGAGCTCCACTTGGACTTCGGTCACTCGAGCCTCATGCTGCTACGCAGCAAGCTTGGCCTTCTCAAGCTCGGCCACCGCCTTCTCAGCGCCCGTCTTCTTCTCAGCCGCCTCGGCCTCGACTTTCTTCAGGGACTCCCTCAAGCCCTCAACCTCGGCGGCAACAGCTGCAAGATCATCAAGTTAAAGGATTAGCACACAGTCCGGTTCCTCAATATCCGGCATCAAGCAAAAACACATCTCCCCACAGGGCTTACATTGCGCCTCGTCAAGCCCTTTTTTGACAAGATCAAGCTCTTCATTGGAAAGCTTGAAGTTCCGATCCATCTCCTCTAACGCCACGGCATTAGCAGCCGCGGCCACGGAGGATGCCTGTGTCAATAAAAGAAATGTTGACTTCATTAATCGGCCTACCGAATTAGATCCTCCGCAGTTTTCTTCGAAGTCCTTGTGGAGTCTCGGGGGCTGCTATGTATACGGCCTACCCAAACTAACAATTACAATCGCATTATGAGGAAAGAGCATTAGTTGGCTTACCTCAAAGCCTGTCAAAAGGCCTTGAACAACGTCGTTCAGTCCAGATTGGACGGACCGAACACCCTTCATAACCGCACTCATAAGAGTGCGGTGCCCGTCAATGATGACGGAGTTGTCCACCAGCTCCTCCAGCACGTCTGGCTAGCTAGCCGCCGCCCGTGTAGAGGTCTCTGACATTGGCTCCCCGGCCCCTCCTGCGCTGGGAGGAGCTTGTGCCGTCGAAGGCCTTGGGGGCTCGGGAGCAGTCAGTGGATGGGGTCCAGATGGTCCAGACTCCTTTTCCGCATCAGCCAGGAGGGACGCTCCCTCCTGGTCTTCGGTGACCGAGGTGTTAACCTTGGCCATTACGGCATCGGCCTCCCCCTCTGCGTTCGGAGGAGGAGGAGTCCTCCGAGGCCGCTCCTCCTCGGCCTCTTCGGGGACCAGAGGAGGCACGGAGTGCGCCATCCACACACTGTCCGCCAGCTCGGTGGGCGGAGACGTCCCCGCCGAAGTCTGCTCGGTGGGGCGTTCATGTGGGGGACTGCAATTTAGAAGGGTTAACCTTCGACTAGGATGAATCACTGAAACATGATAGATAAAATACCTACGCCTTACCTGCTAGCTGGGGGCTTAACCCTGGGTCCCTTCTTCGGGGTCTGCTCGGACACCTCGGACTCCTTGTCGGAGTCCAAACTGTCGGACAGGACTAGCTTAGGTCGGCATTGTCTCTTCGGGGCCGGAGAAGGTTGGTCCTCCTCGACGTCCTCGGACGCTGTCATCTTCTTGGAGCGCTCTCCTCCTCATCCTCATCCTCGTCCCCATCCTGTACGGATGAGGCCGCAGCGTCTCCGGACCGGTTTCCCGGACGAACCCTGCGGTGGAGGCCCTCCCTGGCCTCCGGTACTTCTTTCTTTTTGCCCTTCTTGGCGGGCGCCTTATAGGGCACTATGACCAACAGCTTTTCCAGCTGCTCTGATCGGGGCTCTTCCGGCAGCGGCGTCGGGCCGTTGATCTTCTTGGCCTTGGCAAGCCAGCCCTGCAAAATCCTCATACAAAGTCAAGCTGAATCAAATACGGTATGCATATTCGAACACCCCTCGGAGTAGAAACCTACTCACCTCCTTTGGGGGGTTCTCGGCGTCGAGACCGATGTCCTTCCCCTCGACCGGCCACTCCTTCTGCGGCTGGAATAGTTGGCCCCATATTTTGTCAGGGGTCATGCCGTAGATGTGTTGCACGGTGGACGGATCCTCGGGCTTGTGCTCCGACATAGGTTTGGCCCTCTCTTGGCAAGGGAGGAGCCGTCGGTGGAGCATGATCTGGACCAACCAGCTTCGTGCCGGTCTCGATTATGATGGCGACGTGCTTCTGGAACGCCTTCGTGTGGGTGACACACCCCCAGTCCGGGGCCTTGGTGTCGGTGCAACAAACCCTGGGTCTATTGCCCAGACTGTGCAGAGGCACAAGAACAAGATTGAAGCACCAACCCAAGTCAGAGTACAAGGGATCAAGAGATTTGAAGGACCAACATGCAGATCAGAGAGACCAAGATCGAGCCAAAGAAGCAGGATATCGACCAGAGAAAGGCCTCCCTTGTCAGGCAGGCGAGCCCAGCAAGGGGCGAGGCCACCACCAAAAGCAAGCAACTGAAGCACCCCGGCAGGGCCTGCCGGGGCTCACGGAGGCAAAACCACTTCACCAACCACTCAACCATGACCCACGTCATCAATCAGTGCGGTGTCAAGCCGCAAAGTTACTGAGTGGCAGTCATTCGCCACAAGGCTGCCTCTCCTTATAGAAGAAACCCACAGATGACACCCGTCCTGCGACGTGTCAAGAGAACAGGTGCGGCGCTGGCAAGATAGCCCGGCAAGCCTTGCCGGACAACCAGTGATGTGACGCTAAGAGGTGCATTTAATGCACCTTGTCAGCCTGCAGAGTTGGGTATGATAGCACTGTTTGCTATCATATCAGTGCATAATGACTACTTTGCCATTGTGGTGACCCCTTGATCTATAAAAGGAGACCCATGGCAACCATAGAAAGGGTTAGAAGGCTGGATAACTCACACCCCCATATGCACGTAGTCACTGCTGCCCCACGGCAACCTCTGTCGGGCAAGTGTACTACACTCGCCACCACCTTTTCCACCATCAATACACCAAAGCGGGAGTAGGGTTTTACGGCTCACGGCGGCCCGAACCTGGGTAAATTGCTTGTGTGATCTCTGTTGTGTTGCCCCACGCCCCTCTTTTCTTTGTGCAACACGTCGACCCCCTGCCGAACCAGCAACAGACCTCCTGGTCCCATAGGTGGTCGTGGTTTCCCGCGACATCTTTGGCACGCCAGGTAGGGGGCTCGCTTGTGCGAACCTGAAGGCGTGCACAGCACGTCATCTTCATCACCATCGCCATCTTCGACGACGCCATCAACCATGGCGCCCAAGAAGAAGTCTGGTCCTTCAACTCGTCCATCCACCTTGAAGTCTCCGCCGCCCGCAGCCTCCAACGCTGCGGGGGGTGTGGAAGCGCACGAGGACGCAGATGCTGCTAGGGAAGTGGTCGGAGCAAGCGGCGCCATCGCCACTTCTCCCGCAGCTGACGCAGGAGCAGGAGGCACTGGAGGAGAGCAGCATCAGCAACACCCTGACGGCCACGCTCCCCAAGGTACGGGTGAGGGGGTTACTCCATATGCGCCCTTCTCCCACGCCGACGAGCACAGCCACAGCAACGGCGCTCGGACCGGGGCGAACCGCCGCCCTCCGGCCGCCCCTACCACGGGTGCGGTCGTCGCGCGTGCACCTCCCTTGGGATGGGCCGACCAAGCCGCTGCGCCCGACGGAGCCGCTGACCCTCGAGCGCCTTCGCCACACCACACCCAGGTGGTCACCCCGCAGCAAAAGCGGGGGCGCGGTACTACCGCCACTAGCGCCGTCAGGAGCCGCGCGATGGTACAATTGACTTCATCGACATCTATGCCAAGCACAGCCTCGAAGGCCATGGCGCGAGCTCAGCTGCTGCTGAGGTTTCCACCAGCGGTCGAGCAGATGGATGAATGGCGTGCCACCATCCAGAGTCTGCTCGGTTTCGCCGAAGCTGGGGGCTCGCGGCGAGCTGGCCCGCCATGACCTCCCCAAGCGATGACAGCAACAGCTCGTGCTGCTGACCGTACGGAATGGGCCATCCCCATGGTGCAGTCCCCACCACGACAGCCAGTGCGAGAGCAATAGAATCAAGATCACGACGATGTATTAATGGCCTCTTCTGACCCTCGAGTACGTCCAGGCCAACGTTGAGCCCTGGAGGATGGGCAGAGAGGAGACGCGTGCGTCGTCGTCGAGTAGCACCGTGATGACCTCCGCCGGACCGACAGGTGCGGCAGCCTCAACGTCGACGAGCCTGCGTTCGGTGTTGGCGGGTGCCTACCTTTCGAGGTTGGCTGCCCTGCCTTTACATGAGAGCTGCGGCAAGTCCGTTGGCCGTCCGTTCGCACGTTCAAGCCAGAGATACCTGAGAAGTATGATAGGAGGCTGAACCCGGCAGAGTTCTTGAGAATCTACACCATCGCTGTTCAGGCTGCCGGGGGAAGAGATGAGAAGGTGTTTGCCAACTACTTCCCTTTGGCCATGAAGTCCAATGTAAAGTCTTAGATGATGCACCTATCGGAGAACTCCATTTCGTCATGGGCTGACCTGTGCCACGAGTTCATTGGTGCCTTCACTGGCGGTCATCAGGAACCCGGCAGGCCCAGCGATTTGCAGCTTCTCCAGTAGAAGGAAGGAGAAGCCCTCCGTGAGTATTTACAGAGATTCAGCAAAGTTCATAGAAATATCCCAAATATTCATCCAGTAGCCGTAATAGCCGCCTTCTAGTCCAATGTTCGCAACCGTCGCATTCGTTCCAAGATGAACGTACGGTTGCCCAAGACTGTAAATGAGCTTTACACATTAGTGGATAAATGTGCTCGGATGGAGGAGGGAAGGAGGTTGCTCGGAGAGGAAGATTGCACCAATGTTGATTCCGAAGATGAGGATGAATCAACCAGTTAGAAGAAGAGCAAGAAGCGCAACAAGAAGCAAAGAGATAAGGCAGTGATGACTGCTGAAGGATATGGTACGCCTAGTGCCAGCAAGGAGGCCAAAGTTGAGGCCCCCGGCAAGGAAGCTGTTGTGTGCACTGGCTGCCGGGAAGCCGTTGCTGCCGAGAAAGCCGGGAAAGGTGATGGGCCGTATTGCAAGATTCATCGGACCAAGGGTCACGACCTTCAAGAGTGTTATCAAATTGAGCAGCTTGTCAAGAAACAGAGAGCAGAATATGAGAAGCGTGACAAGGAAAAAGGTCAGAATGTTGCTGGCGGTAAGGGCCGAGGTGGTGAAGTAAATCTCCCCGACAAGCCCTTTCAGAACCATGGAAAGCCCGCCAGAGGTTGAGAGAAGGAAACCTGTGATGATGAGAGTGATGGAGGGGATGAAGAGGAAACCAGTGAGCAAGAGTTTCAAAATACCACAGACGCCCTATGGATTGACGGAGGTGCATCTCTGCACGCCTCTCACCGCCAGCTCAAGCGGTGGGCACAAGAGGTCAATGCCGTGGAACCAGCGCCAGAGGCTCGGAAGCCGCTCAAATGGTCCCGTACTCCCATCATCTTTGACAAGGAGGACCATCCTAGCCGTACCACTGCGGTAGGATGTTTGACGTTGTTGGTCTCCCCAACAATTCGCAGCCTCAAGGTCACAAAGATGTTGGTGGATGGCGGGGCCAGGTTGAATCTGATTTCCCCAGCAGTCATCAGGAAGCTTCAGATAGGAGAAGATGAGTTAGAGGTTACTGTCACGTTTGAAGGAGTTAATCCCGGCAGGAGCTGTCCTAAGGGAAAGATCACGTTGCCGGTAACATTTGGGGGAGAACTGAATTACCAGACTCAGAGAATTGTGTTTGATGTGGTTGATCTCCCCCTGCCGTATAATGGGATTCTTGGACGCCCGGCCCTGGCTAAGTTCATGGCAGCATCCCACTATGCCTACAACACCTTGAAGATGCCTGGGGCACTGGGATTCATCGCCATCCCATCAAATGAGAAGGATGCAATCATTTGTGTAGACAAGATGTACCGGGATGCGGTCGCGGCAGAGGCAGCGACAGCTCCCGCCAAGGAAAGCAAAGGAAAGAAGAGAGGCTGTAAGGCCTCCGGCAAAGAGTCCGGGAAGTGTGCCCCCACCGAGTGCACAACACCCGTTGACGACGTGCCGGAGTGTTCTAATAGCAAGAGACCCAAGGTTGCTGCACCCCAAGTGAAGAAGGTCCCGGCAGGGCTGGCTGGCGTTGATGGTACTTTCACTATCAGCACCACCCTCGATGACAAATAGGAAAGTGCGCTCGTTGCCTTCCTGCGGGCGAATATCGATGTGTTTTCCTGGCAACCATGATATCCCCGGTGTTCCCAGGGAGGTAATTGAGCACCACCTTGCTGTCTGCCCACATGCCCGACCTGTCAAGCAGAAAGTATCGAAGCAAGCCTTGGAGAGGCAGCAATTCATTGCAGAAGAGATGAAGAAACTTGAGGCAGCTGGTTTGGTCAGAGGAGACTGCATCCCACGTGGTTGGCAAAACCACTGGTAGTCCGGAAGGCTAATGGGAAGTGGAGGCTTTGCATAGATTTCACAGATCTCAACAAAGCTTGCCCGAAAGACCCATTTCCCTTGCCGCGCATCGACCAGATTGTGGACTCCACTTTAGGCTATGATTTTCTCTCCTTTTTGGACGCATACTCTTGGTATCACCAAATCTTCATGGCCAAGGAAGATGTAACGCCCCGAGACCGACGCTCCAGACGCCTTCCATATATTTCGTGTTCGGCATGTGTTTTATTTGTGTGTTGCATTCATCATCGCATCATTTGCATTGCATCGGCACTTCGTTGCCGTCATGTTTTAAAAATTTGCATTCGTTCGTAGTTGCCGCGTTCCCCCCTCGTCTCCGTTGACCTTTCTCAGTCCAACCATTCTTTGTTGTCCGACCGTTTGAGCCTCTCTGCTTAATGCATAAAGCCCCTTCTCGCGCACATGCGAAAATTGTCCCGAACCCGACCCGGGTTTGTTGTCACCGTTGGATTCGGATCATCCCTAAACATCTACAAAACATCACTGTTTTCCTTGTTGGACTCTCCTAGCCTATTTTTCTCGATCGTCCGATTTAAATCGGAGGGCCCAAATAGCCTCTAATCTAATCCCATGAGATATATTAGTCCAACCCTAGAAATTAGGAGCCTTGTCCCATCCGGCCGCCGCCAGCATCTCCCACCTCGGGATCCCTCCAGATCCACTCTCTCTCCTTCCCTCGTTTTCCCCACCGGACCAATCCATCTCCCACCTCGACTCCGAGCGCCCTGCAGCCTCCCGCGTCTGATCCAGGGAGAGCAGCACCCTCCCGAGCTCCTCCATGTCGTGCTCCTCCTCGAGCCCGAGGACGTGCCTCCTTTGCTCGATCCCCACCGCGACAAGGCCAGCCCCCGTCGCCCTTCTCCTTTTCCTCCATCCTTCTCCACCTCCCTAATCTCTCTGCTCCCTCTCTGCTGCTATGGTCAGGTGCCTCGTCGTCCGCGCCAAGACCAGCTAGCAGGCGTTCGTCGTCCTGAACCTCGCTGGGATCCACCTCCCCTCATCCAGATCGGCCGGTCTCCGCCATCCCCGTCTTCGTCAACTGCGAGGAGCGCCGACGCCTGTCTTCGTCGCCACCCACAGGAGCTTCCCCGCCGCCGGATCGGGCCGCCTCCGCCCGATTCCTCTCGCGCTGTCGCCCCGCATGCTCTGCCCGTCGCCATGAACGCCTGCAGGAGCACCAACGCCACCAGCAGCCGTGCGCCTCCTCCCTCTTCCCAGCGGAGCCCCGTCCTCCCCGCGCCTATCCCGTGCGCCCGGCGCGACGCCGGCAAGCAGCAGCAGCAGCACCCAGGTCGCCGTGCCTCCTCCTCCCGTCCTTCTCCTGCTCGCCTTCTCTCTGCTTCCCTTCATCTTTTCCCTCTCTAAATCCTCTCTCTGTCTTTTCCTTCTTCAGGAAACAACAACAGCCACCGCCCTCCTTGGAGCTCCCATGGCCGACGCCTCAAGCTTGTCTCCGTCGGATCCGCGCCCGCGCCCTGTTCCTAGTCGCCTCCACCTGGATCCGTTCCACCTCGCCTCGCCGTCCCCGTCCTCAAGTCCGGCCGTGGTCATCACCCCCTGCATCCTCTGCTTCGAGCAGGAGGACGACCGCTCCAGCCCGCTCGCGTTGACCCAGTCCAGCGCCCACCTCGGCCTTCCCTCCAGCCGGCCTGCATGCGCCCCTCTTGGGCCTCCTCCATCGACCGGGCCTCAGCCCATGGTGAGCAGCGCCCAGTGCCCGCTCCTGCGCACCAGTGGGCCAGGTTAGGCCGCAGTGTTTTTTTTTCGCTGCTGCTAATTTCCTAATTATCCAGAGACTGCCAGTTTTATAGAAAACCCCTTGCACTTCATGCATATAATAACTCACAAATGGTGCATCGGATTAAAATGATTTTAACATGTAAAATGCTCAGAAATTTGTGTAGTTTAATAATATGCCACTCTCATCCATGTTTAAAATTGTTTAAAATGATGGTTGTTTAAATTTGCATAAATGCCATGTTGAAATGATTTATTTCATAACTAAATAACCGTAACTCGGATTTTAATAAACTTTATATGTAAATGGGGTAGAATAATGCCTAGTTTAACTTGGTGCACTTCATTTTGCTGTTTAACAACATTAAAATTGTGTTTAGGGCAGAACAGTACCAAATCAAAAATATGCTTATGGGGTTTTTCCGGAATTGTTGTTTGTTGTTCCGGCCTCATTTAAATTGCCTAAAATAGGTAGTTTCCATATGCTTCACCTCTTGCCATGGTTAATAACATTTAATATTGTTGGGTCCATAAATGAGAGAGAACTAAATAATTAAATGTGGTGTTTCTTCAATATGCAACTCGTTGCATATTGAGCTCCACTTAACTTGTAGTGTTGTTTGTTGCACTTTGCCATGCCATGCCTCATTAAACCGGACATGCATCATATTTGTTTTTGCATCATGCCATGTGTATGTGGTGGTTGTTTACTATGTTGTTTGTTTCTTTCCGGGTTGCTTCTCTCGTTAGCTTCGGTTTCGTTCCAGAGTTGTGAGGATTCGTTCGACTACATCCGTTTGTCTTCTTCATGGACTCGTTCTTCTTCCTTGCGGGATCTCAGGCAAGATGACCATACCCTCGAAATCACTTATATCTTTGCTTGCTAGTTGTTCGCTCTATTGCTATGCTGCGCTACCTACCTCTTGCTATATCATGCCTCCCAAATTGCCATGAAACCACCTCTAACCTTTGTCACCCTTCCTAGCAAACCATTGTTTGGCTATGTTACCGCTTTTGCTCAGCCCCTCTTATAGCGTTGCTAGTTGTAGGTGAAGATGAAGTTTGTTCCATGTTGGAACATGGATATGTTGGGATATCACAATATCTCTTATCTTAATTAATGAATCTATATACTTCGTAAAGGGTGGAAGGCTCGGCCTTATGCCTGGTGTTTTGTTCCACTCTTGCCGCCCTAGTTTCCGTCATACCGGTGTTATGTTCCTTGATTTTGTGTTCCTTACGCGGTTGGGTGATTTATGGGACCCCCTTGACAGTTCGCTTTGAATAAAACTCCTCCAGCAAGGCCCAACCTTGGTTTTACCATTTGCTACCACCTATCCCCCTTTTCCCTTGGGTTCTACAGACTCAAGGGTCATCTTATTTTAACCCCCCCGGGCCAGTGCTCCTTCGAGTGTTGGTCCGAACTGAGTAGACTGCGGGGCCCCCTCGTGGAAACTCGAGGTCTGGTTTTACTCGTAGGATGTCTCATCCGGTGTTGCCCTGAGAACGAGATATGTGCAGCTCCTATCGGGATTTGTCGGCACATCGGGCGGCTTTGCTGGTCTTGTTTTACCATTGTCAAAATGTCTTGTAAACCGGGATTCCGAGACTGATCGGGTCTTCCTGGGAGAAGGAATATCCTTCGTTGACCGTGAGAGCTTATAATGGGCTAAGTTGGGACACCCCAGCAGGGTTTAAACTTTCGAGAGCCGTGCCCGTGGTTATGTGGCAGATGGGAATTTGTTAATATCCGGTTGTAGAGAACTTGACACTTGACCTTAATTAAAACGCATCAACCGCGTGTGTAGCCGTGATGGTCTCTTCTCGGCGGAGTCCGGGAAGTGAACACGGTTTTTGGGTTATGTTTGACGTAAGTAGGAGTTCAGGATCACTTCTTGATCATGGCTAGTTCACGACCGTTCCGTTGCTTCTCTTCTCGCTCTTATTTGCGTATGTTAGCCACCATATATGCTTAGTCGCTGCTGCAACCTCACCACCTTACCCTTTCCTACCCTTAAGCTTAAATAGTCTTGATCTCGCGGGTGTGAGATTGCTGAGTCCTCGTGACTCACAGATACTTCCAAAACAGTTGCAGGTGCCGACGATGCCAGTGCAGGTGACGCAACCGAGCTCAAGTGGGAGCTCGATGAAGATCTTGTTCGTTGTGTTGTTTCTTATCATGTTGATCAGTAGTGGAGCCCAGTTGGGACGATCAGGGATCTAGCAGTTGGGTTGTCTTCTTTCTTTTGGTTCCGTAGTCGGACCTATGTGTGTTCTCTGAATGATGTATGACTTATTTATGTATTGTGTGAAGTGGCGATTGTAAGCCAACTCTTTATCCCATTCTTGTTCATTACATGGGATTGTGTGAAGATGACCCTTCTTGCGACAAAACCACAATGCGGTTATGCCTCTAAGTCGTGCCTCGACACGTGGGAGATATAGCCGCATCGTGGGTGTTACAGAAGATGAAGAGAAGACTTCGTTCATCACTTTGTATGGTACGTACTGCTTTGTCTGTATGCCATTTGGATTGAAGAGTGTCGGGTCTACTTTTGCAAGGGCAATCCAGATTGGTTTTGAGCCACAACTACACAGAAACATAGAAGCCTATATGGATGATATTGTGGTGAAGACCAAGAATAAGGCCACCCTTATTCAGGATTTGGAGGAAACATTTGCTAATTTGCACAAGATCAATCTGAAGCTTAACCCGGAGAAGTGTGTGTTCGGTGTTCCCTCTGGCAAGTTGCTTGGGTTCTTTGTATCACATCGCGGGATCGAAGCCAACCCTGATAAGATCAAGGCCATCGAGCAGATCCAAGCACCAAGGACGGTTAAGGATGTGAGGCGCCTGACGGGATGTGTTGCCGCGCTAAGCAGATTCATCTCCAAGTCTGTCGAGCGCGCCCTACCGTTCTTCAAAATTTTGAAGAAGGACGGCCCTATGAAGTGGACCCCAGAAGCAGATGCAGCTTTGCAAGAGTTGAAGGCCTACTTGTCCTCTGTGCCTACCTTGGTTGCCCCCAAACCTCAGGAGCCGTTGTTGCTATACTTGGCGGCAACCAACCAAGTGGTCAGTGCGGCCTTGGTAGCACAGAGAGAAGTGGATGAGGCAGAAACTGAGTGGAAAACGGCAGAGTTAGAGAAGCATCAGGATAGTGATGAGCACAGCAACGAGAGCAACCCAAAGGACGCGGCAAGGAAGAAAGTGGTGTAGCGCCCAGTGTACTTCGTCAGCTCCCTGCTATAGGGGGCTAGATCAAGGTACTCTAGTGTGCAGAAGTTGATCTTTGGCCTTGTTATGGCCTCAAGGAAGCTTCGCCACTACTTCCAAGCCCATGAGATTACGGTTGTTACTCGTTTCCCGTTGCAAAGGATACTCTGAAACCCAGAGGCTACCAGCAGAATAGTGGAGTGGGCTTTGGAGTTATCCAGCTTTGGTTTGAAGTTTGAGAGCACATCAACTATTCAGAGCAGGGCATTGGTAGAGTTTATTGCAGAATGGACGCCAACCCCTGATGAGGAAGTGACAGAGACAGCTATCCCCGGCAAGGAATCGCCCCAAGAATGGATTATGTATTTCGATGGTGCCTTTTCCCTGCAAGGTGTAGGAGCCGGCGTGCTTCTTGTTGCCCCCTCCGGGGAGCACTTGAAGTACATCATCCAAATGCATTTTTTCTGGGAAGAGGCAACCAACAATACAGCTGAGTATGAAGGACTCCTTGTCGGGCTCAGGATTGCAGCTGAATTGGGAATCAAGAAGTTGATCATTCGAGGAGATTCTTGGCTTGTGGTGAGACAAGTCAGCAAGGATTACCAAAGTCCATTGATGGAGGCATACGTCGAGGAAGTGAGGAGATTGGAGGGGCACTTTGACAGATTGCAAACAGAGCACGTACCCCATGCGGAAAACGGCATAGGTGATCATCTGTCAAGCTGCGCTGAAGCTTCCTATGGAACCAGGGACTTTTGTTCTCCATCTCACTCAGCCCTCCGTATCCCCAGCAACAATGGCCCGGAAGAGGAGAAAGTTGGACTACGGTAAGCCTCTCTCGGTAGAGCCGTCTGCTCCCGGCAGATTCCCTGTCGGAAACAACTCCACACAGCCTGCCGGACCACCCCCTCCAGCCGGGTCCACGAACCCCGCGAATGAGGCTGGTGCTCCCACCGCAGAGGAGGTGCCGTTAGTCCTTGTTGACGAGCCCTAGGCTCCAACTTGGGCAAGGCACATTGTCCACTTTCTCCAAACAGGAGAGCTTCCCGGCGACCAAGATGAAGCTGAAAGAGTAGCCCGGAGGGCCAGTATGTATCAGTTTGCTGATGACACTCTATACAGAAGGAGGCCCAATGGTGTGAAATTGAAGTGTGTCTGCCGGGAAGAAGGAAAGGAACTGCTGGCTGAGATTCACAGAGGAATGTGCGGCTCCCACATTGGATCAAGGGCATTAGTTGGGAAAGCATTCCGGTAAGGATTCTATTGGCCCATAGCACTCCAAGATGTGGTCGAGCTAGTCACGACATGTGAAGTCTGCCAGTTCCATTCCAAGAAAACGCACCTGCCTGCCCAAGCTCTTCAAACAATCCCTCTATCATGGACATTTTCAGTCTGGGGGCTCGATATCCTCGGCCCCTTCCCCCGAGCAATCGGGGGCTTTGAATTCTTGTTCGTTGCCATAGACAAGTTTACAAAGTGGCTGGAAGTGACAGCCGTGAGAAAGGTGACTGCTCAATCGGCTATCAAGTTCTTGAAAGAATTGGTGTGTCGTTTTGGAGTTCCGGCAAGGATCATCACTGACAACGGCACCCAGTTCATGAGCCGCGCCTTCATGCAATATGTTCATACCCTCGGATGCAAGATCTCATTCCCCTTTGTGGCACACCCCCGGAGCAATGGACAAGCTGAGAGGGCGAACGCTGAAGTGTTGCGTGGACTCAAGACGAGAACTTTTGATACGCTGCAGAAGCACGGCAGGTGGTGGATCGAGGAGCTGCCAGTAGTTCTCTGGTCCCTCAGAACGACACTGAACCGAGCTACCGGGCAGACTCCCTTCTCCCTAGTCTACGGGGCAGAAGCAGTTATCCCCACGGAACTCATTTACGGGTCGCCTCGAGTGCTTGCCTATGATGAAGTAGCGCAAGATCAGCACCGGCATGACGACGTTGTGCTACTCAAGGAGAACCGTCTCCGGGCTGCTACGTGTGCTGCATGCTACCAGCAAGCCCTGTGTCGCTATCATAGCTGTAGGGTTCATGCCTGGTGTTTTGAGGAAGGTGACAATGTCCTTAGGCGCGTCCAGTCCACCAAGGGTACACACAAGTTGTCACTGAAGTGGGAACACCCTTACCGGGTAGTACGAGTCACCAGACTGGCGCAGTCCGTCTAGAGACCGGAGATGGCACTCGGTTGCAGAACTCATGGAATATTGAGCATCTCCTCAAGTTCTACCCGTAAGGCATGGCTGTCGGGCCCTGCCCGACAGCCACCCTTTTGTACAGGCCTTGCCTCAGTTGCATGTAACCCCTTATACAAAGCCGGGGCGATGACCCCGTGCAAGACAAAATAAAGAAGCGTTGTAGGGGGGGCCAACTAAGATTGCATGCATACATGAGCATACCAATATCACTGCATAAGCATTTCATGAGCATTTGCATATGCATATAGATAGGATCGCATCTTGCATTCATTCTCATCTGCATGAAGCTGCAGGTTCCTGCCGTGGACTTGGCTTCTATGAGTTGAGAAGATTGCTCAGCACTGCGGTCCCCGGCAAGCCAAACAGATAAGTTTTACCTCTTGTCCATTAGTGATCTGTAAAGCTACAACTTGAGGATGAGAAGACCTCGCCACTCTTTTGAGACTTAGGTGCTCCCATCCATGACTCGAACATTGCTTCGGTCAGAATGGTCGCAGTAGCCTCTGGGGAAAAAAGTTGGCGGGGGGCTGGCCCCTCTGTCTGTTCCCTGGCAGACGTAGCTCTCCGACAGACAAAGAGGGCACCGGCAAGATAGCGTGCCATGGAAAACTCGTTTATTTACATTAAAGAGGCATCTCACCTCTGCATGGACGTACACATGCACGAGTTCTTGGCAAGGTTCATCTTTTTCATTCATATGCTAATACAAGTACAAGCATTACAGAACACAAACATGGACTCGAGAGATTACATTATTTGAATTAAAATTTGGCAACTGCCTACAAATTTAAGATTGAAAAAAGATAAGTGCCCCGTTATGCCTTTTCCCCTGTCCATCTCCTATAGGAAGAGGTCGAAGAGGCCAGAGGCGGGCACAGCTGGGATTCGGTGCCTCCCCAGGATCAGGACGACACCGCTCCCTAGCAAGGAGGAAGAAACCGGAGGGCGGGCGTGGATGGTGACGCTGTCGGAGGACCAGATGAGAGGCACGGAGTCACTGGCAAACACGACTCGTCGGAACGGTCATTGTCGGTGTCAAAACCGACCGATCTCGGGTAGGGGGTCCCGAACTGTGCATATGAGGATCAAAGGTAACAGGAGACAGGGGACACGATGTTTACCCAGGTTCGGGCCCTCTTAATGGAGGTAATACCCTACTTCCTGCTTGATTGACTTTGATGAGTATAGGGGTTACAAGAGTCGATCTACCTCGAGATCGTAATGGCTAAACCCTAGATGTCTAGCCTATATGATTTGTGATAGCCTCTACAGACTAAACCCTCCAGTTTATATAGACACTGGATGGGCCTAAGGTTGTATAGAGTCGGTTTACAAAGGAAGGAAACTATACATCCGGACGTCAAGCTTGCCATCCACGCAAAGGAGAGTCCCATCCGGACACGGGGGAAGGCCTTCTATCTTGTATCTTCACGGCCCATGAGCCCGGCCCATGCTACATAGCCCGGACACCCGAGGACCCCATAATCCAGGACTCCCTCAGTAGCCCCTGAACCAGTCTTCCGATGACGATGTGTTCGGTACGCAGATTGTCTTCGGCATTGCAAGGCGGGTTCCTCCTCCAAATACTTCAAAGCAGTCTTCTGAATAAAAGAACTTTATCCGGCTCTGTATAACAGTCACAACCCTCAACCACAAGGGCACAATACTTAATCAAAATAAGGCATGTCTACTAACAGCTTTTTTGGCGAAACGTTACGTCTGGCCTCTTTATTATTTCGAACTGTTTTCTTGGCCTCTCGCTTCGCGTTTCGAGGCACAACCTCCATTGACATGTCTTGTCAAAGCAGAGATTGTGTCCCCTTATTGCGGGATTCTCATCAATACGGGTTTGGGTAATCCAACCGTATCGTTCGCATGACCCCTTGGGAATAGGCAAGTTTTAAGGCTAGCGGGGTAGGCGCTTGATATTCATGGCCTATATAAGCAGATAAAGATCCATCTTTTTTACCCCACACCTTCTTCCTTCCTCAGCCTTCCCATCCTCGAGCTCCAGCGCCCAAGCTTCGATCTTCCCCACCGCCACCAACCCCTCTGGCCATGTCCGGATCCGGCTCTCAAGGCAAGTGGGTGGCCTCCTCCGTGACGGAGAAGGACATCAAGGAGCTCCGGGAGACGGGGTACCTGAGTGCGGACATTGCGCACAGGATCCCTGCCAAGAAGCATGTCATCCCCACCCCGGAGCCCGGCGAAAGGGTGGTTTTTATCCCCCACTTCCTCCGTGGACTAGGGTTTCCACTTCACCCTTTTGTCCACGGCCTCATGTTCTATTATGGGTTAGATTTCCACGATATAGCCCCAAACTCCTTCCTCCACATCTCGGCATTTATTGTCGTGTGCGAGGCGCTCCTCCGCATCCCCCCCCACTTCGGCCTATGTCTCACTGACGTGATCCAGGTGATGATATTCCGCCGGACCCTTCCCTGTCAGCGCCGGCCTCTCCATATGTGGGAGTTCAATCCGAAAGGGCCACGGACCCTGCAGCGATTCTTCGGCATGATGCATGAAGAGATTTGGAAGCTGCTTTTCAAGGCCCAGAAGTCATGGCCGGAGATGACGACGACATCGGCCTCGACTGCGCTCATCCAGCCACCCCGGTAAGTTTTGTTAGTTTCCGAACATAACTTAGTTCACAAATCAAAGGGGTATGCTGAGACTTCCATACTTTAATCAGGGCTGGACAAAGAAGGCGGAGCGGATCAGTGTCCGGCTCCGCTACCTGGAAACCCAGCTGATCCTTTGCTGACAAGGATGTTGGTTCCAGCACCGTACCAGGCGCTGGAGAAGAAGGCCAAGAAGAAGGGCAAGGAGGCCAAAGGTGGCCTCCGCCGTAAAGGTACTTCGGACGTTGTGTCCGGAGATACCAAAGCTCTCTCCTCCCATGAGGGAGATGAAGACGAAGAGGAGGAGGAGGAAGAGAGCAATTCTCCCCTTAAGGGGGGAGAAGAAAAGGGCGGCCTCCGTAGACCCAGAGGCGGAGGCGTCCAAGAGGGGGAAGATCTCCCTCCCGGATGGCTCGGATTCGGATGCCGAAGCCATCCCTAAGTGGCACCCCAGGTTGAAGCCCCTGGCCGCATCGTAAGTATCTATAGATGTTTTACACATATCCAGCCTTTTATAATTGTAATATAACATATTATTTGTGTGTTGCAGTCCGGTCCGTGATCTCCCCCAACTATCATCATGTTCGGGGAACTCGCTGGAGCCGGGGATGGTGGAGAGCGAGATGCCTCCGCGAGCCTCTCCGCCAACTGTCACGGACGTCACTGAAGTGTTGTCTCAAAGAGCCTCTCCGGGCCATGGAGAGGTGCGAGAGGCCGCCAAGACGGCACCAGAGGGTAACACCTTGGCTGCCGAGAACATGGGGGAACCAACCCCCATGGAGACTGACGGCGGGGGCCATGACCAATCCGGCCCCCAGCCGAACATCATTCCGGAGACCCACACAGTTCCGAAATCGAGTGAGCAACCCCCTTTGAAGGAGGGGGCAGCGTTGACTCCGCCGGCGACCTCCATCAATCCGGAGGCGCCGGACACTTTGGTGGAAGCACTTCGACGTGCTTCCATCGTGGAGGAGCACCGTACCCTGATGGGTACGGTGGTTGAGAAGGTTCAGTCCGCCAAAAGCGGGCTGAACGAAGCCTTCACCGGCCTGTTAACAGGCTTTGAGGTATGCGATGTAATACTCTTAGCTGCTTTGCATGTGCAAAAAATATGCCTGTGTATAGATAGTAGCCCCTGAGACTCTGTTCGGCTTGAAAAAAAGGCCGAACAGAGGATCAAGTAATATTCACAGGAGATAACATACTTGTCTATTTTGATAAACAGGCTTCACTGTTAGCAGCGACCGCCCAGGCCACCAAAGCATCCAAACTCGAGCGGAAGCTGGAGCTGGCCGATGAGGATCTCGTCCGTATCAACAAACGGCTTGATGAAGTGCAGGGTATGGTTTGACAAGGTGTTTACACACCTGAAGTAATGTGCCAATGCAGAGTCTGATCTCTTGTGTTGCCCTGATCATATTTGCAGGTAGTGCAGCCGAGGTCGAGACCCTGAAGAGCGCCCTTACCCAAGCCAAGGAGCAGGCACAGGTGAGCCAAGCGGCCGCTGACAATGCGGCTACGAATTTAAAGGCCGAGCAGGTCACCCGCCACAAGTATGAGGAGCGGGTGACCGAAGTGGAACAGGAGCTCAAGGATGCCGCCAGCAAGTGCGAGGCCTTGGAGGAGAAAAATAAGGCCCAAGTGGTCAATCTCACCAAGGCTCTCCAGGAGGCCAAGGAGGCGCGGACCGAGTCCCGGGCGGCGCGCGAGGAGATCAAGTAGGCCAAACAGATAGTGGCTGGTAAGCCCTTTCTTTTACAGAGTATATTTGGCGGTCGGAGATATACCTTGCTTAATCAACTACGGAGTTCTCCATTCGCCTTTGCGGATCTTCCAAGGAGTGTTGCCGACGCCGCACAGTATTTCCGGGCCCAAGAAGGGAACACAACGGAGAAGCTCTTCTGGTCGTAGTACCTGGCACCGGAGCGGCCAGCGCTACTGAACAACAAAATGATGCAGTTGGCGGAGCTGCATAGGATGTCCGGTTTGGCTGTGAAGGACATCATAGTCCGGCTATGGCCAGCCGGACCCATTCCTAGCAGCTACTTCGGCCTAGTAAAGCGGCTCGGCGACGCCTCGCCCCGAGTTGAAGCTGTGAAGCGCTCGGCGTGCATAGAGGGCGCGCGGATGGCCTTTGCCCGTGTCAAGATGCACTGGGCGAAGATGAAGGCCGCCGTCGTGGCAGTCGAGGGTCCGCCCGAAGGCAAGGACTACCGCATGCCGGAGCAATATTTCGAAGACGTCCTAGAGGGTGCCCGTTTAATAGAGGGTCAATGCTTGAAGGATATCATGTTTGAGTGAATGTATTCGGGCTGCCCAGAGTTTGTTTTATGAACCAAGGCTTTTGTAATATATTTGTGCCTTTTATCTGAAATTATGTTCCTTCTATGCGGCCGTTTTTATTTCTGAAAGTTTGCCAGTCGTCGGCTTCAGCCCCCACGTAGATACTACGGAGGTGTTCGGAATAGCACATGACCACACTTGACCCAATGTCTTGGTCCGTAAAGGAGGTGTCTGTGCAGCGAACCAGGCAATCAGACTATGCGGCTTTATCACTCTCACTTAGCCATAGGAGTTTGACAATGGGACCATGAGCTAGCCACTGGTGCGTGTGCGGCTATCCGAACTTGGATGCCTTAGGCGCGTGACTGGGTGGAGGCCAGTCCTTTGTATAATACGGAAAAAATCACAAGAGATTTAGTAAGTCACCGAACAGCTGACCAGCTCTCGCTATATCATGACAGTCAGTTTTCGGCTTTCTCTACTGAGGTGTTTGACCGGACGAACCAGGAACACAATCGCAGCAGTTCTCCCTTTACTACCTTAGCCGAATAAGCGGAACATAAGGTGGTAACCACAGGAGCCGGGCAACCCAACTATTGAACAAAGACATGATTCGGAGCCGATGCATATAATGCAGTATTCGGGACGCCGAAGTATACTGTAAAAGTGTTCGGACTTTTTTTTTGAAAAAAATATGTGGCCGAATAGAGCCCCTGGCAATTTATCCCCAAGTGTATATGTCAATCTGACATGAAGACGGAATGCAGATTATGAAATAAGCCAATACCGAATAGGGTTGGACAAAACTGTTTCCACTATAGTCTGATTGATACGTCAACACGTGCTCTTACAGATAATGCCATAAGCATTAAGGCTATTTTACGTGCCAAAAATTTGTAAGCAAGGGAAAGCTGTATACAGGTCCTAAAAAAAGGTGGTCTTGAAGATCCTTTGGACACCCTGCCACACGTCTGCGCTGCTTTTCACCTTGGTGAAGGATCCTTTGAGAGGATCAACGATCGTATATATAGAAGGGGCCTGGGAAAGGGCCCTTGTACCACCGAAAAGTGATCTAGCTTTTTAAAGAACCTGAAATAAGAGAGAAAAGAGAAAAGGGGAGAAGAAGAAGAAGACTAAGGTCCGAATAGTGTCGAGCCGTATTGTGGACCTTGTCCTTGGTGTGCCTCCGTCTTTGCCCACGGTATTTTTAGTGCGTAGTTATGCACGCGTGGTACTTGTGTCGCGATTAGGTGGGGGTTTCGACGGAGGCCGAATTGCTAGTCCCGCTCTGGATGAACCAAACTGTCGTTCTGCAGGGTAGGCCGAACTCGTTTGACAGTGTCCGGGGGCTTGATGGCCGATGAAGTATTCGGCTTGATAAGGCCACCCTGTTCCTCAGATGCGAGGGCCGTGGTATGCTCCTCAGTACGGAGGGAGCGCTCCATATTTCCATTGACTGTTATAACACCGCGTGGTCCGGGCATCTTGAGCTTTAGATAAGCGTAGTGTGGGACTGCATTGAAACGGGCAAAAGCGGTTCGTCCGAGCAGCGCATGATAACTACTGCGGAAGGGGACAATGTCGAAGATCAAGTCTTCACTTCAGAAATTATCCGGTGAGCCGAAGACTACTTCCAGCGTTATTGAACCTGTGTAGCAGGCCTCCATGGCGGGTATTACTCCTTTAAAGGTTGTTTTAGTGGGCTTGATCCTTGACGGATCGATACCCATTTTACGGACGGTGTCCTGATAAAGCAGGTTGAGACTGTTGTCGCCATCCATGAGGACTCGCGTGAGATGAAATCCGTTGATGATTGGATCGATGACCAATGCTGCCGAACCTCCATGACGGATACTGGTCGGATGGTCCCTACGATCAAAAGTGATCGGGCAAGCCAACCATGGGTTGAATTTTGTGGCGACTGGCTCTATGGCGTAGACGTCCCTTAGTGCGCGCTTGCGCTCCTGCTTAGGGATATGAGTGACGTAGATCGTATTCATTGTTTTTACCTCGGGGGGAAATTTCTTTTGTCCCCCTGTGTTCGGTAGGCAAGGCTCTTCATCGTCCTCGCTCGGCGGCCCTTTCCCCTTGTGTTCAGTATTTAACTTACCGGCTTATTTAAAGACCCAACAATTTCTGTTGGAATGATTGGCAGGCTTGTCCGGGGTACCATGAATCTGGCAAGGCCAATCGAGTACTTTTTCCAAACTTGATGGACAATCTTTGTTTCCTTTGAATGGCTTCTTCCGCTGACCGGATTTAGAGCCACTGAATCCGGCGTTGACCGATGTGTCTTCGGTATCTTGATTGTTGCTTCGACGCTTGTGTTTGCTGCGTCGTGGCCTACCATTGCCGTCTCTGGCTTCGGAGGTGCCAGGGTCGCTGGTACTATTGCTTCTACAAGCTAACCAGATGTCTTCTCCTGCGCAAAAGCGGGTCATGAGTGCAGTAAGGGCTGCTATGGACTTCGGTTTTTCTTGGTCGAGGTGTCGGGCGAGCCATTCGTCATGGACGCTATGTTTAAAGGCCGCAAAGTCTTCGGCGTCCGGACAATCGACGATTAGGTTCTTTTTAATTAGGAACCTAGTCCAGAGTTTGCGGGCTGACTCTCCGGGTTGCTGGACTATATGACTGAGGTCATCGGCGTCCGGAGGCCGGACATAGGTACCTTGAAAGTTGTCTCTAAAGGCATCTTCCAAATCTTCCCAGCTACCAATGGAGTTCTCTAGGAGGCTGTTTAACCAATGTCGTGCTAGTCCCTTTAGCTTTAAAGGGAGATATTTGATGGCATGGAGATCGTCACCACGAGCCATATGGATATGGAGAAGGAAATCTTCAACCCACACCGCGGGATCTGTCGTGCCGTCGTATGACTCGATGTTTACGGGTTTAAACCCTTCTGGGAACTGGTGCTGCATTACCTCATCGGTAAAGCATAAGGGGTGTGCGGCGCCTCTGTATCGGGCGACATCACGGCAGAGTTCAGACGACATTTGTGTGTGATTTTCGGCTCGGGTGAGGTTATGCCTATCGCGCCAGGCCTGATGGCCGTCTTCTCACGTTGGCGCGTGCACCCTTGATCCGTAGATTGATCTGGCTTGGCCTGCTCTATTGTCCAGGTCATGTCGTAGGTCGTAGGTGTATCCAGGAGCCGCTGCCTCCTTGCCTCTATGGCGAGGTGGTGCAGGTCGGTGTTCGGCGTGAGTAGCCACTTTATCTTGCCCACGTGGTGGACGGTCTGGTTCATCAGCGTGGTCATATCTCGACGGTATTGGCTCAAGGGCCTCGTCGTCGAATTGTGGTAGTAGCCGACGCTTTGGATAACTCTTTGTTGGGCGCTCGAGGCCGTATTCCTCGGCAGCTAGGACCTGGGTCTATAATTGAGTGTATCCTGTTCGGCTTGGAGCTATTGCTGCTTCTTTTTTAGGCTTCTCGCAGTGGTGATTAGTTGGCGCTTAAAGCGCTCCTGCTCGAGGGGTTCCTCTGGCACGATGAAATGTTTGTTGTCGAGGCTAACATCATCCTTGGAGATCGGTAGATAATTACTATCTTTCTAATCCTCATCTCCAACCTGCTCGTCGGAGTTAACATGCCCATCTTCCCGTTCGTCCTGTTTGGGCGTAGGCTCATCGGGGTCTTCGGCATTGTCCGGAGTGTTATCGTCTCTGGTGCCGGTATTACTTTCCTTTCCGTAACGTGATTTTGAGCAGCGTCATTGACGTCGACGTTTTGGTGGTGCATCCGCAGGTTTATCCTCGATAGGATCCTTCCTGCCTTCGTCGTCGTCTTCTTTGGGTGTATCCACCATGTACACATCATATGTGGAGGTAGCCATCCAGCGCCCGGTGAATGACGGGTCTTGGCTTTGTTTGTCTCCGTCATCGTTGTCCATGCCGTCGATGTCTTCGAAGGCATAATCCAGCATGTCGGTTAAGTCTTAGATAGTGGCGATGAAGTGGGTGGTGGGTGGGACGTGAAATTCCCTGCTCTCAGCCCCTAATCCAGGCTGGGCATGGTTCGGAGGTGATTCATGTGTGATAGCAAGGGATCGCATTAAGTCCAGAGCGTCGTTTAAGAGTGAGGTTTGGACGGGGAAACGAAGGTCCGCGGAGCTAGTCAGGGAAAAAGCCTCCTGGCCATGCTCACTTGGCGCGGACCTCGAGGGTACGGAGCTAGGGTCCGGGGGCGAGTCCATCTTTTCAATGATCAGGGGAACCCAGTTTGACTCCGGGCTTGCCGATGACACAGTCGCCTCCACGTCTCCGGTAGTGAGCTTCATAATAACAGAGAGACCGGTGGGCTCGGAGCTCCCATCTTCGGACCCGGCAGTTTGCTCCGGATCTAAGGCCAGAGCGGTGGTCGAGGCCGTGAACCCTTTGAAGATCAAGTCTCCTCGGATATCAGCAAAATAATTCAAGTTCCCAAAACTGATCTGGTGACCAGGGCGTAGCTGTCGATCTGTTCGAGATGGCCAATTGAATTGGCATGCGGAGCGAAGCCGCCGAACATAAAAAATTGACCGGGGAGGAAAGTTTCCCCGGAAATAGCATCATTGTTGATGACCGAGCGAGCCATCAAACCTTCTGTCGACGGCACAGTGGAACTCTCAATGAAAGTACCAATGTCGGTGTCAAAACCGGCCAATCTCGGGTAGGGGGTCCCTAACTGTGCGTCTGAGCATCGAAGGTAACAGGAGACAGGGGACATGATGTTTACCCAGGTTCGGGCCCTCTTAATGGAGGTAATACCCTACTTCCTGCTTGATTGACTTTGATGAGTATATGGGTTACAAGAGTCGATCTACCTCGAGATCGTAATGGCTAAATGCCTAAACCCTAGATGCCTGGCCTATATGATTTGTGATAGCCTCTACGGACTAAACCCTCCATTTTATATAGACACTGGATGGGCCTAGGGTTGTACAGAGTCGGTTTACAAAGGAAGGAAACTATACATCCGGACATCAAGCTTGCCATCCACGCAAAGGAGAGTCCCATCCGGACACGGGGGAAGGCCTTCTATCTTGTATCTTCACGGCCCATCAGCCCGGCCATGCTACACAGCCCGGACACCCGAGGACCCCATAATCTAGGACTCCCTCAGTCGTCCCGTTCTTGACGCGTCGTGGGTTGTCGCTGCCGTCCGCATCACTACCACCCGAAGACCTCGGCGTGGCCATCACGCTAGACGCCATGCTTTCTAAGCCCTCCCACAGAGAGCATGGTCGTCCTCAGGAGCCCTGACGTTAGAAGCCACCGCACGTCCCGGAGACGTATGAGAAAGCATGGAGCCCTCTTGCACAATAGGAGAACGACGCACAGGGGGAGCCAGATTCGCCCCTTTTAGTGATGAATCCCTTCCATGGCTCTTCCCCAGCGATGCAAGAGGAAGAAGAACGAGGAGCAACCGACTACCGTGCGCCATGCCTGCCCTGAGCTGCGACATGGTGTCGCTCGCATCCCCTCCCACCGGAGTCAAGGCCACGGGCGGCCCGGTGGCAAGCACGCCGGGATTGCCACCCCTGGCGTCGTCGCCACGCCGCTCGAGTCTCCCTTTCATACCCAGGGGAGACCTCAAGATGGAGCCCGGGGGCTAGCCCCAGGCTCTTCTCTTCAACATGACCAGCAGAAGCATGAGACAGAGGAGAATGGATGTGGGGTTGGATGACTCCACCCTCCTCCGCCCCTTCTATTATAGGCAGGGCGAGGAGGGGGGCTGCTCCATCAACGGGCGGCCGTCGTCCTCATCCGCCAATTCAAGACGACCAGGCTCTCACCATGATGCTCTCCCGCGCCACGCGCCTCCGTTACCTACCCCGCGTGATGCATGCAGTATACGTGGCTAAGGATAAAGGCATGGTGCAAAGAGTGAATTGGCCATTTCTACCCCGTCCGTTAAAGTCATTCACGGGCCATTACTGGAGCGGCCCCACCACCATTGGCTTCACACGGCGCGCGGGGAAAACGGAAAACCAGTCCGGAATCAGGGCTAATGAAGAAGCAAGAAAGACTTCAAGAGACTAGCCTCTTCAGCGACCCTGCCTGTGCACTTATTTGGCCCTACCCCGACGATGCTCGGCAGCGCGTTTGGGGCAGGCCCGGGGGCTTCTGTCGGTGCAAAAAACCCTGGGTCTGTTGCCCAGACTCTGCACAGGCACGAGAACAAGATTTAAGCACCAACCCAAGTCAGAGAAAAAGGGATCAAGAGATTCGAAGGACCAGCATGCAGATCGGAGAGACCAAGATCGAGCCAGAGAAGCAAGATATCGCCCAGAGAAAGGCCTCCCTTGTCAGGCAGGCGAGCCCGGCAAGGGGCGAGGCCACCACCAGAAGCAAGCAACCGAAGCACTCCGGCAGGGCCTTCCGGGGCTCACGGAGGCAAAACCACCTCACCAACCACTCAACCACGACCCATGTCATCAATCAGTGTGGTGTCAAGCCGCAAAGTTACTGAGTGGCAGTCATTTGCCACATGGCTGCCTCTCCTTATAGAAGAAACCCGCAGATGACACCCGTCCTATGACGTGTCAAGAGAACAAGTGCAGAGCTGGCAAGATAGCCCGGCAAGCCTTGCCGGACAACCAGTGATGTGACACTAAGCGGTGCATTTAATGCGCCCTGTCAACCCGCAGAGTTAAGTATGATAGCACTGCTTGCTATCATATCGGTGCATAATGACTACTTTGCCATTGTGGTGACCCCTTGATCTATAAAAGGGGGCCCATGGCAACTGTAGAAAGGGTTAGAAGGTTGGATAACTCACGCCCCCATATGCGCGTAGTCGTTGCTGCCCCAAGGCAACCTCTACCGGGCAAGTGTACTACGCTCACCACCACCTTTTCCACCATCAATCCACCAAAGCAGGAGTAGGATTTTACGCCTCACGGCGGCCCAGACCTAGGTAAATTGCCTGTGTGATCTCTGTCGTGCTGCCCCACGCCCCTCTGCTCCTTGTGCAACACGTCGCCCCCTGCCAAACCAGCAAGGGACCTCCTGGTCCCATGGGTGCTCGTGGTTTCTTGCGACACTTGGTGGTCCATGAGGCCAACCTAGTAGGGGGTCCTGACCTGAATGTAGGGGTTGCTCCCCAGGCGGCCTCCCTCGGCTCGATGATGTAAAACCACTCCTTTTGCTACATCTGGACGGTGTCAATGAAGTGGCCGTCTGACCACTAGACCCGCGTCAGTTTACTAATCATGGCCCCTCCACAGTCCGCATGCTCGCCGCCAACCACCTTGGGCTTGATGTTGAATACCTTCAGCCATAAACCGAAGTGCGGCTGAACTCGAAGGAGCACTTGACAAACGATGATGAAGGTCGAGATGTGGAGGAGGGAATTGGGGGCTAGATCGTGAAAATCTATCTCGTAAAAGAACATCAACCCCCTTACGAAGGGGTGTAGTGGAAATTCGAGCCCCCTAAGGAAATGGGGGAGGAATATGACCCTTTCGCCCGGCTCGGACGTGGGGATGATCTGGCTCTCTTCAGGGGCCCGATGAGTGACGTTGGCCGACAAATAGCCGGCCTCCTTCAGCTTCAAGATGTCCCCCTCGGTGACGCTGGAGGCCTCCCACTTCCCATTGGCCCCGGATCCAGAAATGGTCGAAGGAGGCAAAGAGGGATTTGCTGTGGAAGCAGAGAGAAGCGGCGCTGGAGCTCTAAAGGTCTACATAGGCAGGAGGTTGAAGAAGGCATGGGATGCAGACTGTAGTAGCCCCCCTTTATAGACCGATGTCAGGCCTGGGATTTCCTTTTTCCATGTCGTTGGCTTCTCTACTTCCCGATATGCCCGTGACATTTTGAGCAGGGAGGGGAATCAAAATCATTAACCATATCCCCCAAAAAAGGGACACGATCTCCACCTCGAGGGGACGTGTCAAACATGGCGTCGGCCTCGAGCCCTGCTTCGAGAAACAGTAACTGCTCAGTGTTATGGCCGGATGCGACTCTTCGTTGAAGGAGAAAAATCTGTCAAATGAAGGCATCATTTGCGCTTGGACAGTATTTTTTATTATTGCCTTCGGTGTTAAGTAAAACTACCATTTAAGATTCCGTACATCACTTGGTTCCGAACATGGGTGAAACATGCTGAAGAACTCGCCTCACAAGCCGAATACTGGTCGGATGAGTGGATGCCGGATACAAGTCTTGGCATTGGAGGAAAGTTCGGGGGCTACTGAGGGAGTCATGGACTAAGGGGTCCTCGGGGCGACGACCCATTGTACATGGGCCGGACTGGTGGAGTCGTATAGTGACAGAAGATCTATGAAGCCGTGGTGCGCCCTCCAAGTCAAAAGGCGTAGGATCTCTTCAAACCCTTATTGTAATCTATCTTCGTTAACCCTAACCCTACTGGTGTCTATATAAACCAAGGGTTTTTAGTCTTTAGGGCAAGAGCTACATTCATCACCTTGTCGCCTTAGGGTTTAGCTCGTGCTGATCTCGAGGTAGATCTACTCTGTAAACCACATCATACATCCAATATAATCAAGCAGGACGTAGGGTATTACCTCTTCGAGAGGGCCCAAACCTGGGTAAACACTGTGTTCATCGTCCCTTGTTCCCCATCGATCCTAGATCCACAGCTCGGGATCCCCTACCCCGAGGTCTGCCGGTTTTGACACCGACAGCAGGTCTCCTCCGCCATCAACGGGAACCGCCTCCGCCGTTGCAGCCATAGCGAGCCATCACCAAGTTAGTGTATGGTTCGGCCCCTTTGTGAAATTTCCTTACTCCAATTCAATGCACAAAGTAAATGCTTGTATTCTTGCCACGATTGGAACATTCCTATCCACACAAAAACTCCTCTAGCTTAGATTTGATGCAAAATCTTAGGGTTAGGTTTCCGCCGAACTCATCTCGGACCGACCAAATTGAAGTTTTTGGTCACACCGATTGGCCCTGGCCATTACACTAAGTACAATTCAGTCTGACCGAAACATACTAATCGATGAGACCGAAAGCAATTTGTCAGTGAAACCCTAGCATCTCGGAGTCACCGAACTGCAACTCGGTCTGGTCGAAACTGCATGTTTAGACCCTGTTGAGTGCTTCGGTGTCACCGAGATTATCAAATCGGTAGCTCCGAAATTCTTTCTGCAGAAAACTAAAGTTAAGATTTTGAATCATTTTTGCAAAAACCAACTGTCTTTTGTGATGCTCATCCACTCTACCTATATCCATCTATTCACAGGGTCAGTTGCAGAGATGTCATAGGCCAGTGATAGTCAGAACAGGTCAAAGGAGCAAGTTAACCTCAGTGAGGGCACACGCCCTACTGGTAGCTATGATGAGGGAAGCAGAAGCACCCCTAGCAACTTGCCAAAGGCTGCTACCAGACAAAGGAAGAAGAGGAATTCTGACAGTGAAGATGAGGATTTTGTGATTGAGGAAGAAGTGACCTCCAAGAACAAAGTGGTCAGGAAAGAGTATGTTGGTGTTGCTGCCACCACCAAGCCAGGTCAGCAAAAGAGATCTCATGCCAAGAGAGCTCCAATGTCCAAAGGCAGAGCATCAACTCAAGAAACTATGCAGTTCACACTTGAGCCCAGAGAGGAAGATGAAGCTGCTGGTGGGAAGAAGAAAAGGAAGGAAAGGGTCAAGAAGACCATTGCCAGAGTTATTGGAAGACCATCCATGATGAGGAATGAGGATGAAGATGAGGAGGAGTAAGAGCATGTTGCACCTCCTGCCAAGTCACAAAAGCTGATGGCTGATGCCATCAAGACTGGTGCTGCTCCTTCCAAGCCCAAGTCTGCTCCCAAACCTGCTGCACCCAAGCCTTCTGTTCCAAAGAGATCCACAAGAAATATCCCAGTTGCAGAGAAGAACAAGGCCCCAGTGCCTGAGGTCCAAGAGGATGATGAGCCACTAGTGCTCAGGAAACTAAAGCCAAAGATTCCATATCATAATGATGATCATCCAGTGGCTGAAAACATGAAGTTGAGGAAGGATCATGGTCTGAGACTATGGAAACATACAGATCCATATGCCACAAGGAGGAGGACTATTGTTGACTACTGTTTCCATACCAGAGAACAACAGGACTTCTATGAGACCGTGTTGTTGGACAAGAAGCCCATTGTGTGTGATATGAAATGGGTTGACTGGAAATACATTGATTCCAATGAAGACTATTTTCCCCATGTACATGAGAGCTTCAGGCTGAATGGAGTTAATACTTTTGTTGGTTAGAAGCTCACTAAATGGAATGATGAGATGATTATGCAGCTTTACTCCACTGCCCACTTTTACCCTGATGGGAAGATTGTCTGGATGACTGAGGGCACCAGGTATCAGTCATCAATCTCTGAATGGGCTGAGCTCATCAAAGCTCCAAAGGAAGAAGAAGATGATCTTGATGTGTATAGCAAACCCAGGAAGGATCACAACTCCATGGCTAACATGTATAAGCCTATTCCTGATGCAGCTCTGGAGACTCACAAGTTGGGATCAATCTACTATTTGCTTGCTGGACTGACCACCATGAACACCATCTTGAGGCATACATTGTTGCCCAAGTCTGGAGATCACGTGATGATACGTGGTCATTCCATCAACTTGCTACACTTTTTTGATGTTCCCCAGAAGTTCAAAGTCATGAGCTTGATAGTTGAGACAATCAAGAGGACAGCAGCCTACCAGAAGAGGTCATGTGGATATGCCCCACACATACAGATGTTGATCAACTACAAGGTTGGCACTGGGACATATCTACTTGACAAATAGCATCTACCTCTTAGGCCTGATTTTGAGGACACTGAAGTTTTCATGGATGCATCACATCCTACTTGTGCTGAGGCCCAGGAGAAGATTGAGAAAGCAAAGGCCGCAAAAGCAGCAAAAGCAACAAGTGCTCCAGATGCTTCAATAGTGAATCTCAAGACTAAGCAAGATCAGCTCACAAATCTGCTAGAAGCTACCATGAGGATTGAGACGAGCTTGTCCACCGTGACTCAGAATCAGGAGAGCTTAGAGAGGATTATTTGAAGGAAATATGCCCTAGAGGCAACAATAAAGTTATTGTTTTATATTTCCTTATATCATGATAAATGTTTATTATTCATGCTAGAATTATATTAACCAGAAACTTGATACATGTGTGGATACATAGACAAAACACCGTGTCCCTAGTAAGCCTCTACTAGACTAGCTCGTTTATCAAAGATGGTTAAGTTTCCTAACCATAGACATGTATTGTCATTTGATGAACGGGGTCACATCATTATGAGAATGATGTGATGGACAAGACCCATCTGTTAGCTTAGCATATTGATCGTTCAGTTTTATTGCTATTGCTTTCTTCATGTCAAATACATATTCCTTCGACTATGAGATTATGCAACTCCCGGATACCGGAGGAATGCCCTTTGTGCTATCAAACGTCACAACATAACTAGGTGATTATAAAGATGCTCTATAGGTATCTCCGAAGGTGTTTGTTGGGTTGGCATAGATCGAGATTAGGATTTGTCACTCCGAGTACCGGAGAGGTATCTCTGGGCCCTCTCGGTAATGCACATCATAAGAAGCCTTGTAAGCAAAGTGACTAATGAGTTAGTTAGAGGATGATGTATTACAGAATGAGTATAGAGACTTGCCGGTAACGAGATTGAACTAGGTATGAAGATATCAACGATCGAATCTCGGGCAAGTAACATACCGATGGACAAAGGGAATAACGTATGTTGTCATAACGGTTCGATCGATAAAGATCTTCGTAGAATATGTAGGAGCCAATATGAACATCCAGGTTCTTCTATTGGTTATTGACCGGAGAGGTGTCTCGGTCATGTTTACATAGTTCTCAAACCCGCAGGGTCTGCACGCTTAACGTTCGATGACGATTTTGTATTATATGAGTTATGTGATTTGGTGACCGAATGTTGTTTGGAGTCCCGGATGAGATCACGGACATGATGAGGAGTCTCGAAATGGTCGAGAGGTAAATATTCATATAGGACGATAACATTCGGACACTAGATGTGTTCTGGGGGTACCGGGTACATATCGGGTCACCGGAAGGGTTTCCGGGCACCCCCCCCCCCCGGGCAACTATATGGGCCTAATGGGCCATGAGGGGGACAGACCAGCCCCTAAGTGGCTGGTGCGCTCCCATATAGGACGATAGGAGGAGAAGGAAAGAGGGGAAGAGATAAGGAAGGGGAGGGATTCGGCCTCCCCCTTCCTTCCCTCTCCCTCCTCTTCCTTCCCCCTCCGGAACTTATGGAAGGGGGGAAGCCGAATTGGGGAGGCGCCCAAGTAGGATTCCTCGTACTTGGGGCACCCCCTTGGCTGCCTCTACTCCCCTCCAACCTATATATATGTGGGGGGCACCGCTAGAACAGACACCAACAATTTTTAGCCGTGTGCGGTGCCCCCCCCCCCACAGTTTACGCCTCCGGTCATATTCACGTAGTGCTTAGGCGAAGCCCTGCGTGGATCACTTCACCATCACCGTCACCATGCCGTTGTGCTGATGGAACTCTCCCTCGACACTTTGCTGGATCAAGAGTTCGAGGGACGTCATCAAGCTGAACGTGTGCAGAACTCGGAGGTGTCGTACGTTCGGTACTTGATCGGTCGGAACGAGAAGTTCGACTACATCAACCGCGTTGTCAAACGCTTCTGCTTTTGGTCTATGAGGGTACGCGGACACACTCTCCCCTTCTCGTTGCTATGAATCTCCTAGATAGATCTTGCGTGAGCATAGGAATTTTTTTGAAATTGCATGCTATGTTTTCCAACAGTGGCATCCGAGCCAGGTCTATGCGTAGATGATATGCACGAGTAGAACACAAAGAGTTGTGGGCGGTGATTGTCATACTGCTTACCACCAATGTCTTATTTTGATTCGGCGGTATTGTTGGATGAAGCGGCCTGGACCAACCTTACATGACCACGTTCATGAGACCGGTTCCACCGACAGACATGCAACTAGTTTTGCATAAAGGTGGCTGGCGGGTGTCTGTTTCTCCAACTTTAGTTGAATCGAATTTGACTACGGGCGGTCCTTGTTGAAGGTTAAAACAGCAAATTTGATAAATCACCGTTGTGGTTTTGATGCGTAGGTAAGAACGGTTCTTGCTAGAAGCCCGTAGCAGGCACGTAAAACTTGCAACAACAAAGTAGAGGACGTCTAACTTGTTTTTGCAGGGCATGTTGTGATGTGATATGGTCAAGACATGATGTGATATACGTTATTGTATGAGATGATCATGTTTTGTAAAAGTCACTAGCAACTGGCAGGAGCCTTATGGTTGTCTCTTTATTGTATGAAATGCAAACGCCATGTAATTGCTTTACTTTATCACTATGCGTTAGCGATAGTTGTAGAGGCAATAGTTGGCGAGACGACCACAACGCTACGATGGAGATCAAGGTGTCAAGCCGGTGATGATGGAGATCATGACGGTGCTTTGGAGATGGAGATCAAAGGCACAAGATGATGATGGCCATATCATGTCACATATTTTGATTGCATGTGATGTTTATCTTTTATGCATCTTATTTTTCTTAGTACGACGGTAGCATTATAAGATGATCCCTTACTAAAATTTCAAGGTATAGGTGTTCTCCCTGAGTATGCACCGTTACAATAGTTTGTCGTGCTGAGACACCACGTGATGATCGGGTGTGATAAGCTCTACGTCCACATACAACGGGTGCAAGACAGTTTTGCACATGCGGAATACTCGGGTTAAACTTGACGAGCCTGGCATGTACAGACATGGCCTCAGAACACTGGAGACCGAAAGGTCGGACGTGAATCATATAGTAGATATGATCAACATAGAGATGTTCACCATTGTTGACTACTCCATCTCACGTGATGATCGGACATGGTTTAGTTGATTTGGATCACGTATCATTTAGATGACTTGAGGGATGTCAATCTAAGAGGGAGTTCTTAAGTAATTTGATTAATTGAACTTAATTTATCATGAACTTAGTCCTAATAGTATTTGCATATCTATGTAGTAGATCAATAGCTCGCGTATAGCTCCCCTGTTTTATTTTTGATATGTTCCTAGAGAAAACTAGGTTGAAAGATGACAGTAGAAATGATGTGGACTGGGTCCGTGATCTGAGGATTATCCTCATTGTTGCACAGAAGAATTATGTCCTTGATGCACCGCTAGGTGACAGACCTATTGCAGGAGCATATGCAGACGTTATGAATGTTTGACAAGCTCGGTATGATGACTACTTGATAGTTTAGTGCACCATGCTTTACGGCTTTGAACCAGGACTTCAAAAATGTTTTGAACGCCATGGAGCATATGAGATGTTCCAAGAGCTAAAAATGATATTTCAGACTCATGCCCGTGTTAAGAGGTATGAGACCTCTCACAAGTACTTTGCCTACAAGATGGAGGAGAATAGCTCAGCTAGTGAGCATGTTCCCAAAATGTCTGGGTACTATAATCGCTTGAATCAAGTGGGAGTTAATCTTCCAGATAAGATAGTGATTGATAGAGTTCTCTAGTCACTATCACCAAGTTACTAGAACTTCGTGATGAACTATAATATGCAAGGGATGACGAAAATGATTCCCAAGCTCTTCGCGATGCTGAAATCAGCGAAGGTAGAAATCAAGAAATAGCATCAAGTGTTGATTGTTAACAAGACCAGTAGTTTCAAGAAAAAGGGCAAAGGAAAAGAAAGGGAACTTCAAGAAGAATGACAAGCAAGTTTCCATTCCCGTGAAGAAGCCCAAAGCTAGGCCTAAGCCTGAAACTGAGTGTTTCTACTGCAAAGGGAATGGTCACTGGAAGCGGAACTACCCCAAATACTTGGCGGATAAGAAGGATGGCAAAGTGAACAAAGGTATATTTGATATACATGTTATTGATGTGTACTTTACTAGTGTTCATAGTAACCCCAAGGTATTTGATACCGGTTCAGTTGCTAAGATTAGTAACTCAAAACAGGAGTTACAAAATGAACAGAGACTAGTTAAGGGTGAGGTAACGATGTGTGTTGGAAGTGATTCCAAGGTTGATAAGATCACCATCGCACACTCTCTCTACCTTCGGGATTAGTGCTGAACCTAAATAAATGGTATTTGGTGTTTGCGTTGAGCAGGAATATGATTGGATCATGTTTATTGCACTACGGTTATTCATTTAAATCAGAGAATAATTTTTGTTCTGTTTACATGAATAAAACCTTCTATGGTCATACACCCAATGTAAATGGTTTATTGAATCTCGATTTTAGTGATACACATATTCATAATATTGATGCCAAAAGATGCAAAGTTGATAATGATAGTGCAACATATTTGTAGCATTGTCGTTTAAGTCATATTGGTGTAAACCGCATGAAGCAACTCCATGCAGATGGGCTTTTGGAATCACTTGATTATGAATCATTTGATACTTGCGAACCATGCCTCATTGGCAAGCTGACTAAAACTCCATTCTCCAAAACAATGGAGCGAGCTAATGACTTATTGGAAATAATACATACCGATGTCTGCGGTACGATGAGTGTTGAAGCTCGCGGCGGGTATCGTTATTTTCTGACCTTCATAGATGAGTTGAGCAGATATGGGTATATCTACTTAATGAAACACAAGTCTGAAACATTTGAAAAGTTCAAGGAATTACAAAGTGAAGTATCGTAAGAAGAAAATAAAGTTTCTACGATCTGATCGCGGAGGTGAATATTTGAGTTACGAGTTTTGGCATTCATTTAAAACAATGTGGAATAGTTTCACAACTTACGCCACCTGGAACACCACAGCGTAATGGTGTGCCCGAATGCCGTAACCGTACTTTATTAGATATGGTGCGATCTATGATGTCTCTTACCGATTTACCACTATAATTTTGGGGTTATGCATTAGAGACAACTGCATTCACATTAAATAGGGCACCATCTAAATCCGTTGAGGTGACACCATATGAACTATGGTTTGGCAAGAAACCTAAGTTGTCGTTTCTTAAAGTTTGGGGTTGCGATGCTTATGTGAAAAAGCTTCAGCCTAATAAGCACGAAACCAAATCTGAGAAGTGCTTCTTCATAGGATACCCAAAAGAAACTGTTGGGTACACCTTCTACCACAGATCCGAAGGCAAGATCTTTGTTGCTAAGAATGGATCCTTTCTAGAGAAGGAGTTTCTTGCGAAAGAAGTGAGTGGGAGGAAAGTAGAACCTGATGAGGTAATTGTACCTTCTCTCGAATTGGAAAGTAGCTCATCACAGAAAACCGTTCTCGTGATGCCTACACCAACTAGAGAGGAAGCTAATGATGATGATCATGAAACTTCGGATCAAGTTACTACCGAACCTCGTAGGTCAACCAGAGCACGTTCCGCACCAGAGTGGTACAGTAATCCTGTTTTGGAAGTTGTGTTACTAGACCATGATGAACCTACGAACTATGAAGAAGTTATGATGAGCCCAGATTCCGACAGATGGCTTGAGGCCATGAAATCTGAGATATGATCCATGTATGAGAACAAAGTGTGGACTTTGGTGGACTTGCCCAATGATCGGCAAGCCATTAAGAATAAATGGATCTTCAAGAGGAAGACGGACACTGATGGTAGTGTTACTATCTACAAAGCTCGACTTGTCACAAACGGTTTTCCGACAAGTTCAAGGTGTTGACTACGATGAGATTTTCTCACTCGTAGCGATGCTTAAGTCTGTCTGAATCATGTTAGCAATTGTCGCATTTTATGAAATCTGGCAAATGGATGTCAAAACTGCATTCCTTAATGGATTTCTTAAAGAAGAGTTGTATATGATGCAACCAAAAAGATTTTGTCGATCCTATAGGTGCTAACAAAGTGTGCAAACTCCAGTGATCCATCTATGGACTAGTGCAAGCATCTCGGAGTTGGAATATACGCTTTGATAAAATGATCAAAGCGTATGGTTTTATACAGACTTATGGTGAAGCCTGTATTTATAAGAAAGTGAGTGGGAGCTCTGTAGCATTTCTGATATAATATGTGGATGACATATTGTTGATTGGAAATGATGTAGAATTTCTGGATAGCATAAAAGGATATTTGAATAAGAATTTTTCAATGAAAAACCTCGGTGAAGCTGCTTACATATTGGGCATCAAGATCTATAGAGATAGATCAAGACGCTTGATAAGACTTTCAATGAGTACATACCTTGACAAGATTTTGAAGGAGTTCCAAATGGATCAGTTAAAGAAGGAGTTATTGCGTGTATTGTAAGGTGTGAAGTTGAGTAAAGACTCAAAACCCGACCACGACGGAAGATAGAGAGAGAATGAAAGTCATTCCCTATGCCTCAGCCATAGGTTCTATAAAGTATGCCATGTTGTGTACCAAACCTGTTGTGTACCTTTCGATGAGTTTGGCAAGGGGGTACAATAGTGATCCGGTACTAGATCACTGGACAGCGGTCAAAATTATCCTTAGTTACCTTAAAGAGGACTAAGGAAATGTTTCTCGGTTATGGAGGTGATAAAAAGTTTGTCGTAAAGAGTTACGTCGATGCAAGTTTTGACACTGATCTAGATGACTCTAAGTATCAATCTAGATACGTATTGAACGTGGGAGCAATTAGCTAGACTAGCTCCATGCAGAGCATTGTGGACATAGAAATTTGCAAAATACATACAGATCTGAATGTGGCAGACCCGTTGACTAAACTTCTCTCACAAGCAAAACATGATCACACCTTAGTACTCTTTGGGTGTTAATCACATAGCGATGTGAACTAGGTTATTGACTCTAGTAAACCCTTTGGGTGTTGGTCACATGGCGATGTGAACTATGGGTGTTAATCACATAAAGATGTGAACTATTGGTTCTAGTGCAAGTGGGAGACTGAAGGAAATATGCCCTGGAGGCAATAATAAAGTTGTTATTTTATATTTCCTTATATCATGATAAATGTTTATTATTCATGCTAGAATTGTATTAACCGGAAACTTGATACATGTGTGGATACATAGACAAAACATCGTGTCCCTAGTAAGCCTCTTCTAGACTATCTCGTTTATCAAAGATGGTTAAGTTTCCTAACCATAGACATGTGTTGTCATTTGATGAACGGGATCATCATTATGAGAATGATGGGATGGACAAGACCCATCCGTTAGCTTAGCATATTGATTGTCCAGTTTTATTGCTATTGCTTTCTTCATGTCAAATACATATTCCTTCGACTATGAGATTATGCAACTCCCGGATACTGGAGGAATGCCTTGTGTGCTATCAAACGTCACAACGTAATTGGGTGATTATAAAGATGCTCTACAGGTATCTCCGAAGGTGTTTGTTGGGTTGGCATAGATCGAGATTAGGATTTGTCACTCCGAGTATCGCAGAGGTATCTCTGGGCCCTCTCGGTAATGCACATCATAAGAAGCCTTGCAAGCAAAGTGACTAATGAGTTAGTTACAGGGTGATGTATTATGGAACGAGTAAAGAGACTTGCCGATAACGAGATTGAACTAGGTATGAAGATACCAACGATCGAATCTCGGGCAAGTAACATACCGATGGACAAAGGGAATAACGTATGTTGTCATAACGGTTCGACCGATAAAGATCTTCGTAGAATATGTAGGAGCCAATATGAGCATCCAGGTTCCGCTATTGGTTATTGACCGGAGAGGTGTCTCGGTCATGTCTACATAGTTCTCGAACCCGTAGGGTCCGCACGCTTAACGTTCGATGACGATTTTGTATTATATGAGTTATGTGATTTGGTGACCGAATGTTGTTCGTAGTCCCGGATGAGATCGTGGACATGATGAGGAGTCTCGAAATGGTCGAGAGGTAAAGATTCATATATAGGACAATGATATTCGGATACCGGAAGTGTTCTGGGGGTACCGGGTACATATCGGGTCACCAGAAGGGGTTCCGGGCACCCCCCCCCCCCCCCGGGCAACTATATGGGCCTAATGGGCCAAGAGGGGGACAGAAGAGGGGAAGAGAGGAGGAAGGGGAGGGATTCGGCCTCCCCCTCCCTTCCCTCTCCCCCCTCCTTCCTTCCCCCTCCGGAACTTATGGAAGGGGGGAGGCCGGATTGGGGAGGCGCCCAAGTAGGATTCCTCCTACTTGGGGCACCCCCTTGGCTGCCTCTCCTCCCCTCCAACCTATATATATGGGGGGGCACCGCTAGAACAGACACCAACAATTGTTAGCCGTGTGCGGCGCCCCCCTCCACAGTTTACGCCTCCGATCATATTCACGTAGTGCTTAGGCGAAGCCCTGCCCGGATCACTTCACCATCACCGTCACCATGCCATCATGCTGACGAAACTCTCCCTCGACACTTTGCTAGATCAAGAGTTCGAGGGACGTCATCGAGCTGAACGTGTGCAGAACTCGGAGGTTTCGTACTTTCGGTACTTGATCGGTCAGAACGAGAGAAGTTCGACTACATCAACTGCGTTGTCAAACGCTTCCGCTTTCAGTCTACGAGGGTATGTGGACACACTCTCCCCTTCTCGTCGCTATGCATCTCCTAGATAGATCTTGCGTGAGCGTAGGAAATTTTTTGAAATTGCATGCTATGTTTCCCAACATTATTGAGAGCAAAATGTACAACCTTGATGTGAAGGTCACAGAGATTCAGACCATAGTTGAGAAGTCGAGGGATGATGCTAAGGACAATGATGACAGACCAACTACAGACAGGTTCTAGTCAGTGCCTAGGGCACAGAGGTCTGCTACTGAGCCAGTTGCAGATTTGAGGCCTGCTCATTCTGCTCCTGCTACCACAACCACAGTTGCTCCTCCAGTATCTACTCCACCAGCTCCCCAGACATCAGCTGAAGCATTCGCAGATGGACTCCTCTCCACGCCGTCTACGCGCACCGGAGATACAAGCCAGAGGACCCCTTCGGGAGCTCCCGGAGACCGTGCCTAGAGTGTCGTATAGCACTATACGTTTTCAAACTTTTTGGTAACTTGTTGCCAAAGGAGGAGAAAGTGTATAGATCATAGGCTTCAAGAGAGAGAGTGTGTGTGTGTCTCTTTTGCTTTTGTTGGTTTTATTTGCCTTGCTACTTTACTTTGGTTTGGTTGTTGCTACTCATGCTACTTATGTGTTATGCTCGTGAGATACTTTGTGTGATCATGTGTTTGACCATACTACGCTTAATGTGTGCTTGCATGATTATATCTATGAATGCTTGTGTATGATCAATCACTTGTACCTTTGGTGATGAGTGCATGTTATTTAACTCTTTTCATTTTGTGCGCTCCACCAAGATGTATGTGACATGAAAGAGTGACCCATGATCCTAATCGATTGTGCATTTGCATTCAAACTCAAATTTTAAATAATGCACAAATTTAGGGGGGGCCTTGCTTATCACATACTTCTCAAAGCGACGATGTATTTTATTCATTTTATCATTTGTCGAAGCTTTGATCTATATGTTGTCATCAATTACCAAAAAGGGAGAGATTGAAAGTGCAACTAATCCCCGGGTGGTTTTGGTAATTCATAACAACATATAGCTCACTGAACTAATATCCATTCAAGTTTAATATTTCAGAAAGTTCAATGAATGGCATGGCATGGACTAGAGATGTGGACCCCTCAAAAGGCTAAGGACACATTGGCAAAAGCTCAAGACTCTTCATTTCATTTTTAGTGATCCAAGATCACATTGAGTCTATAGGAAGCCAATACTATTAAAAGGGGATGAGGCGTTGCTTAATGGCTTGCTTGCTCAAATGCTTAGTGATATTGCTCCAAATCCCTCAACCACTTTCTCATTCCAAATATGTCAACACCCTAAACTCCAACTCGGCCCCACCAACATTTCCCACCCGGCGCCACCGAGTTCATATGACATAGCCACTGCCAGAAACTCTAAACAGTTCGGTCACACCGATACAGATCTCGGTCTCACCGAGTTGGCCTTGCCAAGTCTCTGTTGCCTGTTGCAACTATTTCGGTCTCACCGAAATAGCAATCGATCACACCGAGTTGGCTTGACATTTTCTCAGTTGCCTTATTGCTTCACTTCGGTCTCACCGAGTTGATGCAATTGGTGCCACCGAGTTTATGTTTGCCCTAAGCCCTAGCACATTGGTCCCACCGAGTTGTTCCAGTCGGTCCCACCGAGATTCCTAACGTTCACATTTTGAAATAAATCGGTCTCACCGAGTTCATCTATTCGGTCTGACCGAGTTGGGTCAAATGTGTGTAACGGTTGGATTTTGTGTGGAGGCTATATATACCCCTCCACCCGCTTCTCCATATGTGAGAGAGCCATCAGAACGTGCCTACACTTCCAGCATACATTTTCTGAGAGAGAACCACCTACTCATGTGTTGAGATCAAGATATACCAATCCTACCACAAGAATCTTGATTTCTAGCCTTTCCCAAGTTGCTTTCCACTCAAATCATCTTTCCACCATATCCGAATCTGGGAGAGAGAGTTGAGTGTTGGGGAGACTATCATTTGAAGCACAAGAGCAAGGAGTTCATCATCAACACAACATCTATTACCTTTGGAGAGTGGTGTCTCCTAGATTGGTTAGGTGTCGCTTGGGAGCCTCCGACAAGATTGTGGAGTTGAACCAAGAAGTTTGTAAGGGCAAGGAGATCGCCTACTTCGTGAAGATCTATCCGAGTGAGGCTAGTCCTTCGTGGGCGATGGCCATGGTGGGATAGACAAGGCTGTTTCTTCGTGAACCCTTCGTGGGTGGAGCCCTTCGTGGACTCGCGCAACCGTTACCCTTCATGGGTTGAAGTCTCCATCAACATGGATGTACGATAGCACCACCTATCGGAACCACGCCAAAAATCTCCGTGTCATCATTGCGTTTGCACTCTCCAAACCCTTCCCTTTACCTTCATATGCAATGTTTTACTTTCCGCTTCTACACTCTTAGAATTGCATGTGTAGGTTGATTGCTTGACTTGTGGTAAGTTGCTAAAATCTGCCCACAACTAAAATTGGGAAAAGGCTAAATTTTTATTTGGTCAAGTAGTCTAATCACACCCTCCCCCCCCCCTCTAGACCTACTTTCGATCCTACAATGTGTAAATGTAGTACTAATGGAGTAATATGCAAAAGGATGCAAAAATTAGCCACAAAAAAGGAAGTTCAGTGTTAGGGAAACATTAGGTGCACAATTTTTAACTCCTCGAATTTGAGAAGTTATGGTTTGAGCGCTCGTTTAGAAAGTTAAGCTCAGGGAAGTACTAGAGATGCCCTAAACAATGTTGGCCAGTGAGAACAACTACTAACCATGCATGTCGATGTAATGTGGGCCGGCCATTACTGCATATCTTGAATTGTGATCAGCTACATAACCCACATACCACCTCTCGCGGGTAAGATTGTGGAACTTCTTTTTGAATGTTAGCGGGAGCAGCCAAATTTCATCGACCCACTAGGAAAAGGAGAGTACAAAAAGAACCAAAGGACCAAAGAGGAGAACGCACTCAGCGAACACTAGGTACAAAACAAAGTAAGGAAAGGAAAGAGACGAGCCAAAGGAAGGAGATGGTGTAAAATAGGTCGGGACCACTTTTTACATCATGAGAGGAGAAAATGTTTTTTTTTGCGAATTGAAACTTGTATTACTCAACCTGCGACAGGATTACAATCAGAAGATGCATGTTCCAAAGCTCTAGTACGACCAGAGCCTAACCACGTCATAGTTCTCCCTTCCTCTCTAGTGATAATAGCTAAATAATTACTAACTTTATTCTCGGGTCTAAGAATATGAGTAATACTAGTCTCACGGATGCTCATCATATGCTCAATATCTTTGACTAGATAAGCATATATTGATCTATTGTTGTCAATGGACTGCACATGCTTGATCAATTCCAGAGAATCCACCTCCACTTTGACAGGAAGCTCGGTGTCATTAAGGCAGATGATAACCCCTCCATACACGCACATAATTATGCTTCCAAGGCATCTCTACAAGAGAGGGAAAAATCGTTGCTTCAATAGATGACGTAGATGCAAATATTTTTGCTCGAGAATAGGGTGTGATGTAAAATAAGCCACCAAGTGATGCAAATTTACATCACTTGATGCTCTTGAGAAAATTTTACATCACCAGGGGACCACACTACTAGAGCAAAATGTGCATCACCAAGTGCTATTTTTTCATCAAGTGATCCAATAGATGGTGTAAAATATGGCACCCACAAGACAACCGTGATGCATTGCAACACCTATTTTTACATTATCTGTTTGAGTTAAATGTTTTTGATGATATAAAAAGGTATTTTTTATGATGTAAATTTTACTTAAAGCATAATTTGATGATGTATTTTACATCATCTATTGTACTAGATGCTCTCAGTCTGGGTCAAATGGGATAGAGGCACCCAGGTTCCACATGGTGTAGGAATCCGCCTTTCCAATGAGCGCCAGGTTGAGCACTTAGATGACCTTTTGTTTTTGTACAAAAATGTCAAGCGTCCAGTTCCTCCAACGCACCCACCGAAGCGCTGACATTAAAAAAATGAACAGAGTTTGTTTTCCACCCGTTAAAATCTCTTGAGTTTGTTGAGGCTGTAGGATTACTGTTGACCAGTTGACTTTTGAAAAAATCTTGGAGCTGAAAAAAAAGTTCATGATTTTCAAAAAAAATTCAAGTCCAAAAAAGTTTGCGGATTCAAAAAAATAATGAATTTGAAAATAGTTTATGGGTTTGAAATAAAACATGCCTTTGAAAAAAGTTTACAAATTTGGGAAAACATTTGTGGATTTGGACAAAGTACACGAATTTGAAAAATGTACATAATTTAAAAAAACATAAATTCAAAGTTAGTTCACAAACTTAAAATTTTTGAAATTTTGAAAAAAGATCATGGACTTGAAATAAGTTTGCGGATTTGAAAAAAGTTTTCAAAATTGTAAAATATTCACGAAATTAAAAAAAAGATCATGAATTTGAAAATTGTTTGTAATTTTCAAAAAAGTTCATGAACATGAAAAAAGAAGTTCATGAAAAATAAAAACAAGATAACCTGAAAAGAAAAAGGAGAAATAGAAAAAGATAAAAAAGGAAAAGGAGAAAAAAAACTGAAGAGAAACAAAAGAAGAGAAAACGAGCCCCGAAATAATCTAAGGGAAACCTATTCCCAAAACCGGTGATGAAAGACCCCCGATTAGCTCGGCCCAGTTATTCGACGAGATCTTGTGCGTGGGCGCCAGTTACTGATGGCGTCGTAAGCGCCAAATAGGATTCAGGTCTCTGAGTTCCAATGACAGAAGCGGCAGAAATAGGAGTGCGGTTATTCTGCAACCAGGCTCATATACACATTGACATAAACAGTAAATTCAAAAAAATTGAAATATTAAGGCATCTAAGATGCTCATGTGTGCCAGGTGCATGCAGAATTTTGTGGTGTTCGGACATCTGAGGAACTTATGCCAATAAAGACAAATTTAAGGTGTATGAGAAACTTTGAATAAAACCATTGTTCGGAGCTGGTTTTCCTTTTGGCACGAGCACCTCAGAAGAGTCATCTGAATCGTAAATGAAACTATGGAAAAAGTACTCAATCATCGGAGTCCATTTGTATGTTGCGGGCAAACCGTCAAACAGTTTGCGGGCGTCATCGAAGAAGCCGGCCGGACAGGTAGCAGGCCTGTAGGCGTCCGACGAGTGTGGCGGAGTCCAGAGCGAGGTTGCCATGCTTGAGTGCTGCAAGTGAGGGGGGGCGTCGATGTCGGGGTGTGGCGGCGGTGAAAACGGTCTACCATACGCTGGAGTATGTGGCCGTCGAGAGGTGGTGTGCTGCTGGGGAGGTATGTGGCTGCGGACGGCTGGCCTGAGCACGGGAACTGGGCGGCGGGTGGGGCTGCCGGGTGTGCTGACTGTTGATTGAAGGAAGAGGGAATAGCCAATGTGCCACCGACTTGCAGGCCGGGGGGAGAACAAGGGCGAGCGTCCACGCCGACGCAAACACGGCCTAGATTTGGACCTGAAATGAGTCACGCACGGACAAAAAGCAAACGTTCATTCGTTTGAGTCACCGCGTTGGGACTACTTTTATATCCGTTTCGATCAAACCCATTCGTTTGAGTCGCCGCGTTGGGACTACTTTTGTGTCCGTTTCGATCAAACCCAAACGGACACACACGGACAGTTTGTTTCAATCCAAACCCAAACGGACACACACGGACAGTCTGGGTCCGCGCCTTGGAGTTGCTCTAAGCATTCTCGAACCGGGACGGATACTTGGCTGGCTCGTGCTAAGTTGCTCGCATCCATGTGCATTACATTCGCGGCCCAGAACAAGCATTTGCATCAGAGCGAGCAAGGGACCCTGGTTTCTCAGCTCTTGTCAGGATGAAGCCGTGACCCGTGAGAAACTGAAGGAGTGCTGCGACTATGGAGGATGTATCATCCTAACACTCTCCAAAGCTGGTATTGCAAATGAGGCTTTGGAATGGAGCATCAGGAAGGACCTGGTTGAGTGCATCGTCTTGCTTCAGGAAAAATAGGAAACAAACTGATAGCAAAATTCTTCAGAAAAACATAAACTGCATCGTTGAGGAGCTTGCAACCGCTGAGATGCCTCACGGGTAGAAGACCCAAAAAAATGATTTCTCAAATTATCAGTATAGGGGAGGACGCAGGGAAACCAATATCAAACATCATATATCACCCAACACCAACACACAGTTCCACTCCGCTCCCTTTCTGTCATATCTAATCATTATACTCGTAAATAGCAACAAAGCAAACAAAAAGACCAGCAATAATGAACAAATGAAATTTACTCACGTCAACCAATGGCCCTAATTAATAAGCTGCTGCAGATCGATGCGCCACGATGAGGCTAGCTGCTTCATTATCTGAACTGGTGTCGCCCCCTCCCAATCATCAGGCAGCTCGATGGCAGTAGCTTCGTGAAGTCCGAATAAGAGGTCATTCTTTGCATCTCGAGGGATTCCAAGATAGTCGGATCCATTTTCCATCACCAGATCAGTCAACTGCATCAACAACCAGGACAATCATGATTTACACAAGTTGCTCAGGCAATGCATTCAAGTATTCAACTCAAATGTTAAAACCGTAAGATTCCCGACTTCTGAGTACACAACCAATCATACCAGTCTAATAACATCTCTTCCAAGAAAACTTTTGTTTGACCAACATGCTGCCTACCGTTTAGTAAAAAAGAAAATAATATATAATCACAATTATAGTTTCTATACCACCATCTGGCAGCAGTAGCTATGCCTGAACAGAACATAAGTTATGGTACTGCATTGGCTTCACAAGTAAATAGAAATAACTGCATCTCTATTAGTTCCACGACATATTAAATGTTATCTGTACTGTCCAGCAAACAAAACAAAACTATGACCTCCCTTCCGAATTATAAGACGCCTTGGATATTTTAATATGGACTACATATGACTGAAATGAGTGAACAAACACACTAAAACGCGTCTATATACATCCGATTCAGAAAAAGTTAGAACATCTTATAATTCTGAACGGAGGGAGTACAATTTAACAAATGAAACTCATTTGATCACTGAAGAAAGCATAGCTATCATTCACGTACTTCACGATCTTCCTTGTAGCAATCCAGTCAAAATGAATGGCTTTCATTCTAGACCAAATGAAAAGCCAGGAGTCTGTTTGAGAAGGCAAAAGGACCACTTGTCAATCAGTTGCACTTCTGTTCTCTATCTAATGATTTTCTACCAAGAATATGTTAAAAATGATTCCTCTAACTTAGTTGCGTAGCTAATTACTACCTCTTCCCTATTTACAGCGCCCTCATATTTCGTGGTTTAACTTTGACTATCAATGTGATCAATTATAACCACTCAAAAAAATGTGATCAGTAATACACGAGTCATGTGTTAAAAAGTATACCGTTGAAACTTTTTCTGGATATGAATTTCAATGGGTATGATTTTTCTAGTGCATAACCAATGTTCCATTGGTCAAATTATTGGTCAAACTTTAACCTCGAATCGTGTGAGTGCCACATAAACTGGGACGGTGGGAGTACATAGTTATTGACGGTTAAACTCATGGTAGATGCCTTTTTTACGGGTTGTAGGTGCAAGTTCTACAAGGCAAAACCCTTGCCCGCTTAGCCCACCTAGACTGATTTAGGTGTCATCATTATGGCTGCCCAGCGCCAAGCGCTTTTTAGAACACTGGTTGATAGTTAGACGCTATTGATTGATCGTCTAACTTCCCTACTCAAATATATTCCTCATTCCTGGACAACTTGGAAACATTTAACCATTCACCAATACCAAATCGTATTCACTGCTCCATGAATACCATGCACACTTAACAAAAGCAACATACCAGGTGAACAAGGCCTACTTGGTGAACAAATGCACAAATTCCATGCGATGAGGTTTTTGGAATATTATACATGGCTCATTTGCCCAAAGGCAGATGTGGGGTGCAGTTTGGTCCCACTTGCATCTCGGCCACAATGATGAGACCAAATGGCTGGAATTGGATTTATGCATTTGTTCACCATATAGGCGGGGCCTTGTGCGCGACATATATTGCCCAAAACGAAAGCAATATCCACAACTATTATAAAAGCACAATGCCCAAATATTGGAAAATATACTAGGCAGAACTGTGAATTCAGGAAACCGTCAGTATCTTCAGCTCCATCCCCACTAACATCAGGACAGCATCATATTGCCACATCCAAATTTCCTAAACTAATTTGAAATGTTCATGGTATGTTATCTCACCAAAAGGAACGGATAGTTGTGCACACGATACTAGAACAATATGCAATTTTCAGTAAAGAACAATATGCAACTGTTTAAAAATGCTTAAACACATGCACACTGAAATGCACTCTTTAGAGTGGTGTGCCGAGTCATAACATGAAATAGCACTTGATTTTTCTTTTTATAGTTCAGCACCAGTTTTGGCGTGAAAAGGAAAACAACTTTGACATTTCCCTGGTATAGTTGTCACTAAGTCTACAAACATCCCCAGCATTTCAGATAGAATAATTTTGCTCTTAAAATGGAAAATAGTAGTTTACCTGCTGAAGCCAACTCAAAGCTATATCATAGAAGCTTTCTTCTACAAGGAATTGTCCAACAGCATGTAGAACCTCATTTGAAACCTCGTTCGACAGTTGATCGACGACTGGTCCAGTTTGCTCCATTAACTTTACAAGTAGCTCAGCATCTCCAGTTGAAAGAACCTCAGCATAAGCCGAATCCATGTCACCAACATGAATAGCATCCATCGCGCGAGTCCAGGATTCCCAAAGTGGACCTCTTCCATCCCCTTGACTGTCATCATTCAAAGCCTCACCATCAAGCTCAGGAATTGCAACTCTTGCAGCAGCCCTTGAACTTCCATTATCTTCACCAGCTACTCTAATAGCTTCCAGTGTCGCCTCATCTTTCGAGGCCCTCCATGCACTTCGAGCAGAAGGACCCTCCCCAAACCTAAATGGCCCCTGTCCTTTGTCCCATCCTCGCCTCGGACCCGCTTGATCATTACCATTTCTGGGTACCCTGGTGTCAGATGAAAAAGAATCTAATCCTCTCCTGGAATTCATTCCGCTTCGTGATCCAGAATAAGCGTATGAATCCCATTGCTCAGAATCTGGTCTCCAGGATGGGCTTCTTACACCAGAAGCCATGCCATCTGCAGAAAAATACCTATCGGCGAATCCTATCCTTCCATCGCCACCCCTACCAAATTTCGAATTAGAATACTCATGAAACCCATTGTATTTCGCAGATGATCTGCCAGGAGATGAATCAAAGCCCAGGGTTGAACCACCACCTCTCCTGCCTGATGACAATGATATATCCCTAGCCATTTCCTCGACAACCCTCTCAAGACCACGTACTCTGTTTTCGAGAGTAACCATGCTGTCATGAGATCCTCCCATGAAATCCTGAAATGCGCAAAACACAAATGATATTAGGTAGCTTTCCAAAAGATGTCTAATAAACTTAAAATCTCTCCTCATAAGTAGGACATCATAATGATATGTGGTATCATTTGGATAAGTAACAAACGATTAGTCAATCACCAAGCAAAACATAGTTAAAAAAGGCTCGCCTAGGCTCTAGGCGATAGCGAAATACCTAGCACTTAATGTGCGCAAAATTGCACTTAAGCATGCGCTTTGGTCAGAAAAACGCAAGGCGGTGGCAAAACACACAAGTAACGCCTAGCACTTTTTTTAATTTTGATCCGAAATGACTGTAAATGCAGTCGGTTTTACATCCAACAAGTATAGAAGATTATTTCTAAATAACTAAACAATATAAGCCCGGTTCATTTGTATTACTATGTAAGATCATAGCACACAAAGATTGGCAGCAGCACCACACAAAGACAAACATGCCATAGGACAATAGATTTATAATTTTCCTTTCACATACACAATTGCAGAGAGATTCAAATGTTACATACTCGGAATGTATTTTTCCTACCATCAATCTGGAAATTAAAAAGGTGTGATATTTTATGACTGTACAGTTAGAAGTAAAAGAACGAATCAAAATTCAGAACTTCCTATGCTAAAAAAATCAGGATGGAATAAACCTGAACAAAACTAACCTGCAACATGTTCATGAGACTTGTTTGCTGTCTCTCCAACTGTGATAACTGCTTCTGTATGACTAACCAGTTTGTTTTATTATTTATGAAGGGGCCATCTCCTGGTATAGTCATTGGTGCAGAATCTTTTGCACTGGTTTCACACCTATCTTCAACATCAGATGGTCTAGCCTTTGCGTCTTTGTTTCTATTTCCTCTTTGGCCAGCCCATTTATTTCGAACACTTTGAAAACTAGAGCTAGCCCGCACTTGAGTCAGGCTTCCTTCATCATCTGCAGATCCATTGCTATTAGCTGCACCAACAGGATCGCCATCTACTTCCTCTGGATCATCTTCGCTTTGTAGATGAGATTGTAGAGTCTTGCGGGGAACTACCACCTCAACAGCCAAGTCATCTGTGGTTCTCGTCTCAAGCTTTTGAAAAAAATCAGGGTTCAGTTCCCTGTCAGTTAGTGTAGGTCTTTTCTTCAAGAGAACTGCTGCTTTTTCAGCTATGCTACTGCCCTTTGCTTTCTCATTATTGCTAGGTGAATCCAGCTTCGTTTCACTGCCAGTTGCTTCCTTAGTTTTACCATCTTCTGCGCGCAAATTGTTTAACATTAAGCATACAGATATATAGTAAACACCCTAGTAATACCATGCACTTGTTCAACAAAAGAAAAGGTTGATACCATTTGTATCTTCACCTGTTAATTGCTTCCACAACTGCACAGCATCAATCACGCTATCTCTGACAGGCCTTACCTGGAATTATGTTTACAGGAACAACATATCAAATCATTATGGATATGACTTGTGGCCATCTGAAAACAAATGGAACAGCAGCACATCCCACATTTTCGATAGAGTGAGGTGGATTATTTATTACCTTATCAAAACGGCAAGCCTCAAGAGCAGCTATGGTTGGAGCAGCCCCATCACCTATCAAGTGACCTGAATAGGTAGCCAGGACACACAATGTGTCAGCAGCTGCTTTCCTGGTAGCCCAATCACTGTTCTCAAGACAGTCACGGATACTTTGCAGTGTCTGTTGCATATTCTGGGGACTGATCGCTCCAACCTGAAAGGCAGGAAATCAATCATCAACAGATACTCAATCAAGGATGTCAGTAATCATGCTGATAGTTTCTATGATTCTATCACCACGGTGATTTATGAAATATGCAGAAAGACTAGCAATTGCGTAAGCAGCAAGTTTCCATTATAGACCATATGAAGCTCCTAATTATACAACGAAAGCAATTCGGCATTCCAGTCTTATGGATGAAGCCAGAAAATGAGTGCAGAACACTTGCATGGGTGCATAAGATCATATATGACGCATTGGAGCCTGGTAATATCAATCAAAGTAACAAAGTAACGCTCAAAAACATAATCCAACATATTAATCTCTAGAAGTCAAGCCCTCACCAAACAAAAGGCCTAAAGCTCTTAACTATTCGTCTTACACTCCCAAGTGCGCACAACGATACTAACACAATAAATTCCTTAGCTCAAATAGCCAATGAGCAATAGAATAGGTCCAAAAAAACAGTCTTCTACTCTATTAGCCTCAGCTGGTACATGAATGAATACACCGACTTATCCAACATATCAGGAAAAAAATACACGCCATATGCCTATGAGCAGGTAAAAGAAGAATGTATTGTAATCCTAGCTAAAATGGCAAGAATGAAGAGTTGCCAGAAGCAACTAGAAGTTCAGCTAAGATTCTATTTGAAGCTTTAATCCTAACTGCATAATACTTTAGATTGTTCATGCCTTCATGGAGCCAAACAGTATTTAAAAAGAAACACAGCCTTATATGCCCAGTGGCGGGAAATAAATGCCAAAGATCCACCAAAGTCACACTCATGATATCGATTCTTCACCGTTCTAAAATAGTGGTCCATTCGCTTGACAGTAATTCACAAATATTAGCATATAAGGCTAGTATTTCCATCCTAACAGCTGACAATGAGATATAGAGGCCACATCCGAAACTGACTAATATGATTGTAACTAAGGAAGACATTCCCATCTTCAGACATAAAACCAATGTGGGTGGTCTGGATGACTTTAGGATTACGGGATTAGCCACTACAGACAGGCAGGCATCTCCAACAAAAATAACAACTACTAGCAGTCTAACATGAAGTCTCATCGCCTAGAATATTTTATGTCAATGACTCAATTCATCAAGCATATAGCAAGCAAGACAGAAATTAGGGAGCCAGCCTATACCTGAGCTAAGCTTCCGATGACATTGAGCAGTGACCCCTTGGCCTGCACACCCTGTCCGCCGACCAACTTGAAAACCCTGGAACCGAGCTTCCCAAACATCGCCAACACCCCAGGTCCAGGGCCTGCCCCCTCCACTGTTTTTGCCAAGCAGGCCGCGGCCCCGCTCTGCACAGTCTTGCTCTGCTCTCCCATGACCTCGAAGAGCGGCTTCACGAACAGTGCGACGGTCCCATTTCCCGCCTCACCAGCTGCTGAAGCAGCAAGCGGCCGGAGGTACACCGCCGCTAGTTGCCCCGCGGCGTCGCGGCACGCGTCCCGCACGGACGAGTCGGAGGCCGTGTCCTTGAGCCGTCGCGAGAGATGCGCCATCACCTTCTGCAGGTGCGGCGCCGCGGCGTCAGGGTGCGCCGCGCAGAGCGTGGCAAGGAGACGTATCGACTCGCGCCGCGCCGGCGAGGCGAGCCCCTGGGTGTCGGACGCCAGCGCGTGGAGGAGCATGGGCACGGCATCCGGGGACGGCGGCGACCGGATGAAGCGGTCGAGTTCCTCGACGGCGATGTGGTGCGTGTCGCGGTCAGAGAGCTTGGCGAGCGCGGAGAGCACGCGCGACTTGAGCTCCGCCATGGCAGCGCTCTTGGACGGCGCCGCGCCAGCGGCGGCCGCGGCGGAGGCAGGGTTCGGCGGCTGCGCGGTGGTGGGCGACCTGGGATGCGATTTGGTGGATGATTTGGAGATCGCGGTCGCCATTGCGGCGGGTTCGCGTGGGGAATCTGGGGAATGCAAGAGTGGGGATGGGGATGGCTGCTAGTTCAGATTTGAACTGGTGGGATGTGGGATTTGGGTTACAATTGGAGGCATCCGGTGGCGAATTCGGGGTGGATTTGGTGGGATTCGTGGAGCTTTTGAATCGGTCGATGGGTTTGGGGCTGGGTTTTGTGGACGATTTTTGGGATGGGACGGTGGGATCTCGCCTTTGGAGCGGAGATGGGTGGTGGGGTGGGGGAAGACGAGGAGTGAGCGAACGAGTTCAAGATTCTTCCGAGACGATTGGTGAGAAGGGTGGAAGAGGGTGGGTGGGCCACCTTGTTAGTACTCCTACTCGGCATGGGAATATTAAGCCGGAAGGAAATGATTTGGAGCTGTCAATAACTTGGGCCCATCTTGTCACCAATCGACTCTTTATAATTTGAATGATGAATGATTTGAAGATTGTTCGCCACGCCTGCCGCAACCAGGGATGAAAACGGACCAGATTTGGAATGATAATGGTCATGCCATATCATATTCCACTTTTTTTCAAAATCAAAATCAGTACGGGCACAATGATGATGCATAAACGAATACGGGATACAGCCAAATAACAGAAACAAATATGGTACGGTAATGGAGCGGTGGCGGACCGAAAGCGAACAAGAAAATTCGGACAATACAAGAAAAAGAACCTGCCTCAACAAGACCATGAATAATAATTTTTTGATAGGTAGATCCTCCAGGTGAAGTTGGTCCTCCAAGTTAGGGTTCTCTTTCCCCTTGCAACTGTGGTGGCTAGGGCAGTCATTCCCTACAAGCTTCATCAGCGAGCCCGAGGATCCACCTCCCCCCTGCGTGCTGCTCATGCGGCCGATGGCGGGGAGGGGATTCCGGTGCCTCGGCTCTAGTTAGTAACTTAGGTTAGAGTTTTTCCTTGCTTCATCTTTGAATAGGTCTTCTGAACTTCGATTCTACTTGAGATCCTCCGTTGGTACGGAGTCAATGGAGCTCCGGCGTAGATTCATGTTGTCTTCCGGCGAGGTTAGGGTTTCTCGTCGTGCATACGTGACGACGAAATTTGTTGTCGGTCGCTTTAGATCGATTCAAGGGTTCAATGGTGTCGGGTGGTAGGTGCGACATATGCCAACGGGTGGCTTATCATTGTGGGAGCCAGTAAGACGTCGCCGGTGCCTGGAAACGGGATGAGGCGAAGACATGCACGCCGGCGGATCTTACCCAGGTTCGGGGCTCTCCGTGGAGATAACACCCCTAGTCCTGCTCTGCGGGGTCTCCGCATGATCACTAGATCAATACAAGTAGCTACAAGTGCTCCTTGAGCTGTCTGGCTAGAGGAAGAAGAAGGGCAAGGCTAGCTCTCCTTTTCTCTCTATGTGGTGTGTGAAACTCTATGAGATCAACCCTTTGCATGGGTGTCCCGGGGGATTTATATAGGCCTACCCCCAGGGGTACAATGGTAATTCGGCTAGGCGCGGGTCCCAGCCGTCAGTGTCCGTGTTCGCCGGCTTCTCCGTCGGCCATTGGGGCCCGCCGACTGGTGGGTCCCGCCGGTTGCCGGCCTCTTGGCCGACAGGCCGGCCCCACCGCTTGGGGGCCTTGCCGGCGGCTGGTTACTGTTGCCTCGCCCCTGATGACGAGGGCTTTGTCGAGGTAAGCGTGGCTACAGTGCCGCCGCCTTGCGGGCTCTCACTGTAGTCTCACCTCGTCTTGTCTCCTTAATGAGGCACATGTTTCGAAGGAGGGAGGTAGCCGGCTATTGGGAGCCGGCTACGCCCCCGGCCGACTAGGGGAGGCCGGGCCGCCTTCGAGCGTCTCTCTGGCTAAAGGGGCCCACCGCCCGCGGGTCATACTGGCGCCTGTCGTGGGTGACGTTGAGGTCAACTTGGCTACAGTGCCGCGCCGGATGGGGGATGGCTGACCCGCACGGCGCCCTGTGGCCATGCCGGTTCCGGGATTCGGGGGTAGCGGGTTGTACTGCGGCCACGCCCCGTCTTATCACCGTTATGTGGATGCAGTCTTGGTGGGTGCAGTCTTGGCCGGCTTCTAGGAGTCGGCTCTCTTCATGGCCGGCTTCTGGGAGTCGGTCCTCTTGGGGCCGGCTTCCTGGAGTCGGCCATCTCGTAGCTTTCTTCGGGAAGGTTTTTTGAGGCCGGGTCGCCTTCTGGTAGTCGGCTCTAGGGATAGCCGGCCGGAGGAAGGCGGCCCCATGCCCTGAATGCTTGCAGGCTCGAATGGCCTGATAATTTTTTAAAGAGCCAGGGGGAGTCGGTTAGGCTACCCGTGGCCATTTACTCCGACAGTCGTCCCCGAAGCTGGTTGGGCTTCGAGGCTGAGAGGAGGTCGAGAAGCTCGGCCAGCTTCTTATCTTGATGAGCCAGCAGCTGGGAGCCGGCTTCGGTTGGGCGCGTCGTCTTGGCGAAATTTCTAAAGTCGGAAGGCAGGAGTCAGTTAGTGCACGCGCCGGGCTGCGGGCCGGCCGCTCGCCGCCCGCGAACCACGTGGCATCCTCCGGCTGAGAAAAGCCTGCCAACCCATGCGTGCGACAGGACGTCGCCGCAGGCCGGGGGCCCACCACTCCTACGCCTAGGCCCAGGCGCGGATTCTCTGCGGCCCAAAGCTGTCCGCACGCCTTCCGGCGGCGGTTTCCGCACGCCATTAGGGCGCAATAATCGCGGGACGTGGGGGAGTGGGCGCAGTTAATCCCACGTTCCCCCCACGCCTCGCCTCCTCGGCTTCGCTGCACGAGGCTATAAGTAGGGGGAGGAGGGGAAGCGGCAGACGCTCGCACGCTCCTCTTCTCTCCGCCATCTTCTTCCTCCTCCTTTCCATCGCAGCAGCGCCTCGCCGCCGCGCCGTCCCACCAATCTTCACTCCACCCCACAGCTTTGCCGCCGCAGGGCCGTGCTTTCTCCGCCGCCGCACCCTTTCTCGCCAGCTTCTCGCCATCATGCAGTACGGCGGGGACTGGGACGGCTCCAACGTCCATATGGACCATATCGACTTCCTCCGCAAGACGCGGCGGTTGCCCGGCAAGGACCAGGTGCGGGTCTGTCTCGCGCCGAAGAAGGAGATCACACCGGCGCCGGAGGAAGGCGAGCGGGTAATCTTCCGCTCGCACTTCCTGCGCGGCCTCGGCCTGCCGGCGAGCGCCTTCTTCCGCTCCTTTCTCGAGTTCTATCAACTCCAGCCGCACCACCTCACCCCGAACACGGTGGTGCTGCTGTCCGCCTTCGTCACTCTGTGCGAAGGCTTTCTTGGTGTTCTCCCCACCCTCGAGCTCTGGGGAGAATTCTTCCAAACCAAGCTCGGCACCCGCATGCAGGGCGTGCCGGCTCAGAGCGGCGCCTTCATCGCGATGCGGAGGCCGGCAGCCGACAACCCCTTCCCCGTCATCACGCTGATCCAGTCGGTGAAGCGCTGGCAGAAGTCGTACTTCTACGTGAAGAACGTCGCCCCGCAAGGCGACTACGTCAATTTGCCGGCTTACGTAGCCGGCCCGCCGGCTGGGAGGCGGCCCCAGTGGTCCTATCGGGCCGTGACGCTGTCGCAGGCTGGAGCCGCGGCCGTCGCCAGACTGCGGGTGACGATCCAGTCGGAGGGCCTAACTGGGTCCGACTTGCTGGCCGCCTTCGTCGCGCGCCGGGTGCTTCCGCTTCAGGGCCGCCCTCACCTGATCTGTCAGATGAGCGGCCAACTCGATCCGAGTCGGATGTGCACCAAGGACATGCCGCACGACGAGGTGGCCCATATGGTGAATTATCTTGCGAACTGCAAGATCTCCGCAGAGTGGCGGTTTGGCAAGGAGCCATATTCCCGTGCACATCCTCCGCCCACGGTATGTTCTCTTTTTCCCTTTCTTCTCTTAGTTTTGTCGCCGAGTTCCTTTTGGCCGTCTCTGACCAGTCGGCACGCCTTGGCAGAGCCCTCTCCTTCGACCTGCAGCCGGGTCGGAGGCGAAGCGCCGATTCCTCCCTGACCGGACGGAGCATGACCTGGAGGACCATGACTTGGGGGCGGCCGCCATGGATGAAAACACCGAGGCGGGTGGCGGCGAAGCCGGCGGCGAAGCAGGCGGCTCCGGGCTGGGAGCCAGCTTCGACGACTGGCCGGATGACGACGAGGCGGAAATCGTCCCACGCCGCCAGCCGGCGCCCGGCCACGGCGCGGGTTCCTCCGCCGTGCCGCCTGCTCGGGGCGGCGGGCAGAAGCGTCGTGCCGCGTCGGGCTTGTTCGGCAGCCGGCCGAAGAAGCCCAAGGGCGGGGCGGCGGCGACCAGGCGGGATGAGGCGGCCGCGAAGGCGGCCCGCTTCCGCAAGGTGGTGAAGCAGCCGCAGATGGTGTCGGCGTAAGTGTGTATTCCTTTGTACATTCTTTCTTCTTTTCTTGGTGATTTCTGAATCCTTGCCCTTTCTCAAAAAATTAGGGCTCCGCTTTCGCTCGAGCGGGTTGCTGCTGCCTCCGTCGTTGGATCGCCGGGAGGATCCGGGAGCACCCGCCGCGTGGACCCCCGCGCCGAGCTTCAGGCGGCGACGGAGCAAAACGCGCGGGAGGCGCGGGAGGAGCGGGAGGCGGAGAAGTTGAGGGCGGCTGTCGCCAAGGCGGCACAGGAGGAGGAGGCGGCGAAGGCGCGTGCCGACGCAGCGGCCACGGCCCAAGCGGAGGCTGCGGCCGCGGCGACAGCGGAGGGGGTCTTGCTCGTTATCCCTCTGCGTGTCGCGGCGCCCGAGGTCCCAGAGCCCCCGCCAGAGGAAGCCGGCGGCGATCAGCCGGGGTTGGAGAGGGAGGACGACGTCGTCGTCCCAGAGAGGAAGGCGGCACCGGCCCCGCCGACTGGGGCGGCTCAAGGCGGTCGGCCGATCGTGCCGCCTGCGCAATCGGCCGGGGGCGAGCCGGCTGCGAGGACGGACCTGGTGGTCCAGTCGCCATCGCGCCAGCGCATGGGGAAAGCCGCATCGGACCCGCAGAAGGCCGCTGGCTCCAGCTCGACGTCCCAGGACGTGGAGGCGGCCAGCGCCAGCTCGGGGTGGATGCCGGGTGGAGGGACGGCTGTGGTGAACGTGGCAGTGCAGGACGTTCGGAACCGCCTTCAGTCCCAGGCTGCGGCGCTGAGGAAATACAATGACGAGTTCCCTGCGACGCGGGCGGCCATCCGGGTTAGTCTTCCTATTTTTGCTTTTTTGCTCTTGGTTTCTTCCGTGGGGGCGCGTCAGCACACCCACTGGGTGTAGTCCCCGAGTTCCGAGTCGGCTACTGAGCAGGCGGCTTGGAACTTCTTAGCGGGCTTTGTTTTGCTATCTTGTTCTCATTCGCTCCTCTCTCTGACTTGCAGGACTACCACAACCTCCGCGCGGCTGCCTTCAACTCCCAGGCTCGGGAGCTGACCCAGAAGAATGCTGATCTGTCTGAGAGCCGGGGTAAGTGCTTCGTCTTTTATCTCACGTGGGGGCACGTCAGCGCACCCACTGGGTGTAGTCCCTGAGATTCGGGCCGACTGTTGAGCAGTCGGGTCGGATCTTCCTTGACGACTTCTTCCTTATTGCTTCTTTCTTTTCTGCCATCCCTGCAGCGGCCAACGCCAGTCTGAGGGAACAGCTGGGCGGGGCTCAGGCCGCCCTCCGTGCTAAGGAGGCCGAGTTTGACGCCTTGGCACAGGAGCGTGACCGCCTGGCCAAGAGGTTGGCCAACCAGGAGAAGAGCCACAAGGCGGCCCTGAAGGCGGTGCAGGACAGCGAGGCCGCCCTCCAAGCCGAGTATGAGACAGAGGCGGCCTGCTGGGCCGAGGCGAAGCAAACGCTGATCAACGGCTATGGCCAGATCAAAGACTTGGTTGACGGTAGGCCACCTTTTTCTTCGTCCTTGCTTGCCGCTTGCCGTTTAGCTCATTTTCTGACTTGGTGTTTTTCTCTTCTTTCTCTTTCTTCCTTGCGCAGAGTACTTCCCTGGCTACTCTACCGCCGCCAACTAGGTCGTCGAGGCCCACCGCGAGGCACGAAGGCAGGCTGGCGCCGAGATCGCGCCAAACGCTCGCCGGTCGCTGGAGGAGCAGCTCTTGGCGATTCAGGCCCGCCTCCAGCCGGCTCATCGCATGCTCCGCCAGCTTCAGCGTGTTGGGGCACAGGTGTTGGCCACTCTCTGGCCTGGTGAGGTGATTCCCCGCACCCCTAGTCAGACTGCCGACTGGCTGGAGGTGGCGGTCGGCCACTTCGAGGCCTGGAAGGCTTCTGCGGCTCGGTCCAGCGCTAGGCGGGCACTGGAGTTCGCCAAGGCCTGGTATCCCGAGCTGAGTCTGGACCAGCTGGCCACCTGGCAGCAGGAGGCCGACACAGAGCTGGAGCCGGTGCGGCCGGCTATCATCCAGCGGGCTTCGGCGATTGCCGATTACACCGACACCAGTGCCTTCGCTCCTGAGGTGGACGACAACGGCGTTGCCCAGCCGGAGGAGTGGTTCGGGCTGAACCCGGCAGACGGCGAGGACTCGGCGGAGGAGATCGACTCTAGTGACGAGGGCGAGGAGGAGGAGGGTGAAGACGTCGCGCCAGATGGTGGAGCGGCCGGTCAGCCTCAGCTTGACCGTGCCTCCAGCAACAAGGCACACGTGGGTGCTCCGCCTGCAGCCGGCGATGATCAAGCCGAGACCCGCCAGCCGGCCACTCCTCCAGCCGGCGGTGCCGTCTCCCCCGACCAGCCCGGCTCCCCTGCTGCACCCTTAGTCTAGTCTGCTGCCTCTACTTTCCTGTTTCACCATTCTTGGAACAGTGTTTTGTTAAGTTTGCACAATTCCACCCACTGGGGGTGTATTCGAACTATATTGACTGCCGGCCTGTTTGGGGCCTTATGTGTAAATATAATTATGCATGCGTTTGGCTTTCCCTTGTTCTTTGCTTTTCATCCTTCGGTTGTTTCCTTTGCCGCCCTCCCTTGGTTGCCGCCTTCCCAGCCGGACAGCTGCTCTGCAATCTGTGGCTGGGGAAGTGCTTGGGAGGGCAAGTACTCTAGCTTTGTTGGATTATAGCGAAGTGATTGGGAGGCCGGCCAGCCGGCTGTTTTGACAGCCGGTAGGCGTGGTAGGAGGCCGTCTTTGCGTTATATAAGTTCGTTAGTCCTTAGCCATTTTTCGTGTGGGCATCCTTTCTGCCTTTGGCTCTTGCCAGTCGGACAGTCGGTTCTTCGAGCTGCGACTTTCAACAAGAGAGGGCTCGGGTGCCGGCACACTACTTGTCTGACTTCAGGTAGAACTTTTAATATAACTTAAGGCGGCCAGTCCCCGGGCCGACTAGTCGAACCTGGTGCCAGACAGAAAATCAAATGTAATAATACATTCATGAGTATGACGCTCGTCATTCATAGATAAAGGAGGGTAGTCCCCGAGTGCTCCTCGGGGGGCCCGTTTGTCTCATATTTAATAAAAATGGTAGCATGGTACATACTGCTTTCAACTGTAAAATCTTCTCAGGAGGTTCGCGTTCCATGGTCGCTCCGACTCCTTGCCGGAATCATCCCTCTTGCGTGCTCTTGGTTTTTGTGCGTCGATCAGGTAGTAGGAGTCATTGCCTAGTGCCTTGCTGATGACGAAAGGGCCTTCCCAAGGGGCCGAGAGCTTGTGCTGGCCGGCTGTTCGCTGGATCAGCCGAAGCACAAGGTCGCCCTCTTGGAAAGATCTTGGCTTGACCTTTCGGTTGTGGTAACGGCGCAGACCCTGCTGGTAGATGGCGGACCGGCTGAGTGCTAACAGCCGGCCTTCTTCCAGCAGGTCGACGCCGTCTTCTCGCGCTTCCTTGGCCTCCGCCTTCGTGTACATGGTGACCCGAGGCGAGTCGAACTCGATGTCAGTTGGGATGACAGCCTCGGCACCATATACAAGGAAGAATGGAGTGAAGCCGGTTGACTTGTTCGGGGTAGTACGCAGACTCCAGAGGACAGCCGGCAGCTCATCGAGCCAGCAGCCGGCCGAACGCTCCAGTGGTATGACCAGTCGGGGCTTGATGCCGGAGAGGATGCGGCCGTTTGCTCGCTCAACCTGGCCGTTTGACTGCGGGTGGGTAACGGACGCTAAGTCCAGTCGGATGCCCTGTGTCGCGCAGAAACGTGCCAGTGCTCCTTTGGCAAAGTTTGTGCCGTTATCGGTGATGATGCTGTGCGGCACGCCATACCGAGTAGTGATGTCCGCAATGAATGTCACGGCAGCCGGCCCGTTCAGCTTCTTGATCGGCTTCGCTTCGATCCACTTGGTAAATTTGTCCACGGCGACAAGCAGATGTGTCAAGCCGCCGCGGGCTGTCTTGAATGGGCCCACCATGTCTAGCCCCCAGACGGCAAAGGGCCAGGTGAGGGGGATGGTCTTAAGTGCAGAAGCCGGCAGGTGTTGCTTGGAACTGAAGACTTGGCATCCTTTGCAGCATTTGACTATCTCTTTGGCATCTTCCAAAGCAGTCGGCCAGAAGAAACCATGGCGGAAAGCTTTGGCCACAAGTGATCTTGAGGCTGCGTGGTGGCCGCATTCGCCTTGGTGGATATCCTTGAGGATTGCTACACCTTTCTCTGGCTCGACGCAGCGCTGGAAGACTCCAGTGACGCTGCGCTTGACAAGTTCTCTGTTTATTATTGCATATGCCCCGGCTCGGCGTTGCACTAGTCTTGCCGAGATCTCATCAATCGGCAGCTCTCTGTTGACTAGGAAGTTGAGGATGGGCTGGGCCCATGATGGAGCTGTGACTTCTTCTACTGTTAGTACGGCCACTGTGACTCGGGTGGGTGGGTTGGGTGGTGGGGAGTTGGAGTCGGCCACCGCTTCTTGTGTCGCTGCAGTCCCTGGGCCGACTGCTGCAGTCCCCGGGCCGGGTTCTGAAGTCCCCGGGCCGGATGCGACTACGGCAGTCCCCGGGTCGCTTGTCGAAGTCCTCTAGCCGCCTGCTAGGTTCCTCCAGTCGGATCCGACTGCATCAGGGGCAGGCGGTACGAAGATAGAGTCCGACTCTGGAGACGTCTTGATAGACGGTTTGAGGAGGCGCTGGAGAGAGACACCGGTTGGTATGGCCTGTCGGGTGGAGCCGATCCGTGCCAGGGCATCTGCTTGGTCGTTGTCGGCCCGTGCCACGTGAAGGAACTCGCACCCTTCGAAGTACCCACTGATCTGCTGGACGAGGAATCGATAGCTCGCCATGTTTGCATCCTTGGCGTCCCAGTCGCTAGATGACTGCTGGACCACCAAGTCTGAGTCGCCATAACACAGGATCCGGCGTATGCCGAGCTCTTTGGCTAGCCGGAGCCCGTGTATGAGCGCCTTGTATTCAGCCACGTTGTTGGAGGCGGCAAAGTGGATTTGCAGCGTGTATCTGAGCTTGTCGCCTTTGGGAGAGGTGAGGACGATGCCGGCTCCCAAGCCGGTGCGCATCTTGGACCCGTCGAAGTGCATCCGCCAATGAGTAGAGTCGGGAGCCGGCGGTAGGTACTGGGTCTCGGCCCAGTCGACAAGGAAGTCGGCCAACGCTTGGGATTTGATGGCGGTGCGGGGCTGATAGAAGATTGTGTAAGGCGCAAGCGCAATGACCCATTTAGCCACCCGGCCGGATGCATCCCGGCTGCCTATGATCTCGGCAAGCGGGGCGGTGCACACGACCGTGATGGGATGCTCTTGAAAGTAGGGCTTCAGTTTCTTGGCGGCGAAGTATACTCCATAGCACATCTTCTGGTAGTGTGGGTAGTTTTGCTTTGAGCTGGATAGTACTTCGCTTAGATAATATACCGGCCTCTGGACTAGCTGGGCTCGGCCTTCTTCTGGGCGCTGGACCACGACGACTGTACTGACCACTCGGCTAGTTGCGGCAATGTAGAGGAGCATGGGCTCCTCAGTCGGCGCCGCCAGGACAGGTGGAGTGGTCAGCATCTTCTTCAACTCATGGAAGGCTTGGTCTGCTTGGTCATTCCACTCGAAATGAGTGGATTTCTTCATGAGTCGGTACAGGGGGAGAGCCTTCTCTCCTAGCCGGCTGATAAAGCGGTTTAGGGAGGCCAGGCATCCGGTGAACTTCTGAACGTCTCGCAACTTGGTGGGAATCTCCATTCTCTCAATGGCCTCGATCTTCACAGGGTTGCACTCAATGCCGCGTTCGGAGACCAGAAAGCCTAGAAGCTGGCCGGCTGGTACTCCGAACACGCATTTCTCAGGATTGAGCTTGATCTGGAATCGGCGCAAGTTGGCAAATGTTTCTTTGAGGTCTTCCAGCAGGATGCCGCGCTTTTCTGTCTTCACCACAATATCGTCTACATAGACGTGGGCATTTCTGCCGAGTTGCTTGAGGAGGCATTTCTGCATGCGACGCTGAAAAGTGGCACCGGCATTCCTCAAGCCGAATGTCATAGTCAGGTAACAGAAAGCTCCGAATGGTGTGATGAAGGCGGTCTTCAGGCGGTCTGTTGGGTCCAACTTTATCTGGTGGTATCCTGAGTAGGCATCCAAAAAACTCAACAGCTCGCATCTGGCTGTGGAGTCTATTACTTGATCAATCCGTGGCAGAGCAAACGGATCTTTGGGGCAAGCCTTGTTGAGGCTAGTGTAGTCTATACACATACGCCATTTGTTATTCTTCTTCAACACCAAGACTGGGTTGGCAAGCCACTCTGGGAAAAACACTTCCATAATAAAGCCGGCGGCAAGGAGTCGGGCTATCTCTTCTCCTACGATTCTTCTCTTCTCTTCTGACAGTCTGCAGAGGGGCTGCTTGACCGGCTTCGCGTCCGCTCGGACGTGTAATTTGTGCTCGGCGAAATCCTTCGGAACACCCGGCATGTCCTTTGGGGACCATGCAAAGATGTCTCGATTCTCATGGAGGAAGTCGACGAGCTCGCCTTCCTATTTACTGTCCAGGTTTGCACCAATGACTGCAAACCTCTCCGGGTTCTCCGGGTCCAGAGGTATCTTCTTCGTCTCCTTGGCCGGCTGGAAGGAGCCCTGCGCATCATATTCCTTGGGGTTGGGGGACAAGGCCGGCTGCTTGCCAGCCATGGCCACAACTCAATCCAGCATCTTCTTCTCTTCTGCTACTACGACGGACTCGGCCAGTCGGCTGCTGGCTGCAGCGCACTCGATGGACTTCTTGTAGTCGCCGGCCACTGTGATGATCCCCTTTGAGCTCGGCATCTTCATCTTCAGGTAGGCATAGTGGGGCACAGCCATGAACTTGGCTAGAGCAGGTCGGCCGAGCAAAGCGTGGTAAGGGCTTTCCAGATCTACTACCTCGAACCAGATCGCTTCTCGGCGAAAGTGATCCTTGTCTCTGAAGAGAACATCCATCTTGATCTTGCCGATCGGGGAACAGGAGAGGCTGGGTACGATGCCATGGAAAACGGTCCAGCTCAGCATGAGCTGCTTCGCCTTGAGGTTCAACTTCTCCATGGTGTCGCGGTACAGTATGTTGATACTGCTTCCGCCATCAATCAGAACGCGGGAGAATCGGGCAGCCCGCCTCTCTATTGCGAGAGTGACATCCAACACCAATGCGTAGGAGCCAGGGGACGGCATCACTTCTGGGTGATCGGCCCGGCTCCAGTTGATAGGCCTTTCGGACCAATGCATGAACTCGGGGCTGCTGGAGGCGACTGCGTTGACCTCTTGGTGCTGTCGGCACCGGCTGCGCTTGTCTTCAACCTGGCTCGTGAAGACGACGTAGGCGGCGTGCTCATCAGGGAACTCTTGAATGGCTCCGACTGCTGGTCGAGCAGCCGGCTGCTGGGGGGTTGGAGGCGGCGGGCCGGGAGGTGGAGGCGGCGCCAGCCCCTCGCCCTTGGAGATCCGGGTGAGCCAGTGGCACTTTCGGGTCGTGTGGTTGGATGGCTTCGCGCCGCTGTGGAACTTGCAGGGGGCATCGAGAGTCTGCTCGTAGGAGAAGGCCGGCTGCCAAGCCGGCCTGCCGCCCTTCTTCTTGGGAGCGGGCCGCTCTTCGGGCTGCTCGTCTTCGATCGTGGCCACCTGCCGACTAGTGGAAGGCGACATAGGGGCCTTGCGCTTGTGGTCATTCTGGTAGGGGCGCCGATTGGAGTCGCCAGCCGGCGTCTTAGGAGCCGGAGCGAGCACCTTCCCAGAGGCGCCTACTCGGAGCTTGGTCTTCATCGAGGAGTCAGCTGTGGCATACTTGTCTGCAATGACCAGCAGCTCGTCGAGGGTAGCCGGCTCATCGTACAGGAGTTGGTGCTTGAGGAGGGTGCCCTCTCGGCACCCGGCGGTGAAGTCTTCAATGGCCTGCACCTCATGCACCCCCTCGCGGGAGTTGCGGAGCTCGGCCCACCGCGTGAGGTAGTCGCGGGTCGACTCGTTGGGCCCTTGGACGCATAGGGAGAGCTGGCGGGGCTTGGGAGGCCGCTTGTACGTGCTGGTGAAGTTGCGGACAAAGACTTCCGTGAAGTCCAGCCAGCTGTTGACGCTGTAGGGCTTGAGGATATTGAGCCAGGTGCGTGCCGTGCCTTGCAGCATGAGAGGAACGTACTTCACGGCTACGCGCCTGTTGCCGTCCGCTATGCTGACAGCGGTGGAGTAGTCAATGAGCCAATCTTCCGGCTTCACAGAGCCGTTGTACTTGGGCGTGTCTCTGGGGAGCGAAAACCCTTTGGGGAAGGGCTCGTCACGGATGCGGGGGCCAAAGCATGGCGGGCCGACATCGTCTTCTTCTTCTAGCGCCAGGGATCGAGCTAGGCGGTCGATCCGGTGGCGGGCGTCGTTCTCGCCGACTCCTTCGCGGTGGCCTAGTCGGCCACCGAGAGTCGGATGTGTGACAGGTGGCGGGGTGGGATATCTCTCCCCCCAAGGCGGGGGAGGAGGCGGATTGCCTTGGCGCTCCACTGCTCGAGGGCGGCCTTCCGCGTCGCGCTCGATGGTGAGCCGAGTCCGGCTGCGGCTAGCAGCCGGCTCCTTGTCTTTCCTTGCGCGGGCGCCGCTCGCAGTCGGCGACCGGGATGTCGCGGCGTGCTCTCGGCGTGGGGGAGGACTCTCAGCGCGGGCGCCGGCTTCATGCCGTTCCGCGGCCACGTCGATCAGCTGCTGGATGCGCCTTGTCATGTAGGGAGCTCATCAGCCCCCAGCCCATTTAGCTCTTCAGCGGCCGCCTGAGCGGCTCGCAGATTCTCGAGCGGCGTGGCATAGATGGGGCGGTCTGCCCCCAGCATGCTGGTGATGGCCGCGCCGCGCTTCTTGACGAGGTCGGCTCGGCTCGGCCCGCCATGAGGCGGCGTACCGAAGGCGGCGCGGTCGACTTCGCGCTGGTGAGCCTCGGTGAGGCGTCTCATGGAGGCTATCTTCTGGCCCTCCGTGATGAGGGCAAGGCGGCGTGCCTCCAGGGTCTTGGCGTCGGCGTCGGCTGGGATGGGGACGGACAAATCATGCATCGCCGTTTGTAGGGCGTCGTGGGCGTTCTCGCTCGAGTCGGCGACGTGGCTGATTACCAGCACCTCAGTGACAGCGCTGCTGCCGCTGTCAGCTCGAGGGAGAGGGTCGTTGAAGAGTACCACGTCGGAGGGGTAGGCGTCGAGCGATGCCGTGTCGGAGTCGACAAGCATCGGGTCGGTGGAGCCGACCGACTCCAAGTCTACAGCAAGCTCGCTGGAGACGTGAAGTTTGTCGAGGAGGCTGACGAGGCGACTCTCGGGGTAGTCCGTGCCCGGATGCGGGCTCGTCGGAGATGTGAGTCTCGCCAAGAAGATCGGCGAGGCAGCTCGCTGCGCAGGCGTCGTCTACGCCTTGCAGCGCGTCGGGGCAAGCGCCATCGGGTGCAGCAGGCTGGCTGCGCTCGCGGGGGAGGAAAAGGGTTCCCGTCTAGAACAGGTCTCCGGACGACGCTGCACCTGGCCCCATGGTGGGCGCCAAATGTCGGGTGGTAGGTGCGACATATGCCAACGGGTGGCTTATCATTGTGGGAGCCAGTAAGACGTCGCCGGTGCCTGGAAACGGGATGAGGCGAAGACATGCACGCCGGCGGATCTTACCCAGATTCGGGGCTCTCCGTGGAGATAACACCCCTAGTCCTGCTCTGCGGGGTCTCCGCATGATCACTAGATCAATACAAGTAGCTACAAGTGCTCCTTGAGCTGTCTGGCTAGAGGAAGAAGAAGGGCAAGGCTAGCTCTCCTTTTCTCTCTATGTGGTGTGTGAAACTCTATGAGATCAACCCTTTGCATGGGTGTCCCGGGGGGTTTATATAGGCCTACCCCCAGGGATACAATGGTAATCCGGCTGGGCGCGGGTCCCAGCCGTCAGTGTCCGTGTTCGCCGGCTTCTCCGCCGACTGGTGGGTCCCGCCGGCTGCCGGCCTCTTGGCCGACAGGCCGGCCCCACCGCTTGGGGGCCTTGCCGGCGGCTGGTTACTGTTGCCTCGTCCCTGATGACGAGGGCTTTGTCGAGGTAAGCGTGGCTACAGTGCCGCCGCCTTGTGGGCTCTCAGTGTAGCCTCACCTTGTCTTATCTCCTTAATGAGGCACATGTTTCGAGGGATGGAGGTAGCCGGCTATTGGGAGCCGGCTACGCCCACGGCCGACTAGGGGAGGTCGGGCCGCCTTCGAGCGTCTCTCTGGCTAAAGGGGCCCACCGCCCGCGGGTCATACTGGCGCCTGTCGTGGGTGACGTTGAGGTCAACTTGGCTACAGTGCCGCGCCGGACGGGGGATGGCTGACCCGCACGGCGCCCTGTGGCCATGCCGGTTCCGGGATTCGGGGGTAGTGGGCTGTACTGCGGCCACGCCCCGTCTTATCACCGTTATGTGGATGCAGTCTTGGTGGGTGCAGTCTTGGCCGGCTTCTGGGAGTCGGCTCTCTTCATGGCCGGCTTCTGGGAGTCGGTCCACTTAGGGCCGCCTACCTGGAGTCGGCCATCTCGTAGCTTTCTTCGGGAAGGTTTTTTTAGGCCGGGTCGCCTTCTGGTAGTCGGCCCTAGGGATAGCCGGCTGGAGGAAGGCGGCCCCATGCCCTGGATGCTTGCAGGCTCGAATGGCCTGATAATTTTTTAAAGAGCCAGGGGGAGTCGGTTAGGCTACCCGTGGCCATTTACTCCGACAAATGGCGACGGTTGCGGCTCTAGGGCCCTTGTCCTTTGGGGCACATAGAGACTTTTCAGTTGTCATCGACGACATCTAGCCTACTCCGGTAGGGGAGAGACGACAATGACATGTCAGCGGCTCGTTCTGGCGACGTTAGGGGTTGTTTGATGATGCATGGTGCCTGATGTAATTTTTTTCTTTTAGGATGCTTTTGTACTTCCTATGAACTTCTGTAATAGATTCTATTTCTTTTTCACATAGGAAAATAGCCTTCAACATGCCTAAGTGTACATGTTAATAAAGTGTTCATGGCTTCCTGGCTTCAAGGCATTACCCTTACAAAAAACGTACACTTGAACATAAAAGAAAGACAGGTATATCATTCTCTACGATCTTACGATCAAGCTGGCACTAATATGGCTCGTTCATGCATGGCAAGAGGTAGACCACCAAATAGTACATTGATTTTTTTAGGGTAGTACATTGATATTATGAGAAGTGTAAGCCTAGCTGACTTACAGGCATTAGAATTGCAAGGAAAACTAAGAATGTAAAATTCATCAAAGCATTAACAGAAATACGAGCACAAGTGTACTACACATCAAATAGAGACTGAATCAGGACAACATGTATATAGATGATTTAATCAAACTAGAAAGCTAAATAAATTGAACATGAATCGTGTCCCAAAGCTGCAACTTTTAAGTCATCTTCAACACAAGACGCCTGTAAAGGCACTTAGAGGAATAAAATAAATATGATGGAACTAAAAGACATGTAAGCGCTCCATGTTTCAAAGCTAGACTCTTATCACAGGCGTTAAATGTCGGCGGTTGCATTCAGCGCTGCATCTTGTGAGGTACAAAAATTCCCAAGCGCCTGATTCCTTTTCTTGCATTGATGCCATAAGTGACATCAGGATTGGAGGGCCCAACTACCCTTTAACCATGAAACTTGTCCTAGTGCCCTCCTTTGATGCCCAGCGTTGTAGATGTCCTTATGGACTTGCCAATGGTGAAGGGAGATTAGCGGCAACGGCGACATCATGCGGTGACGACAAGGTGGTGCCAGTACAGGAGAGGAGAGTTTGGTGGCGGTAGCAGGCAAGTGGAGAGGTGACAGGCATGCACCGTCGAGCTCGTGAAGTGGCAGTGGCCGACGAATTGGAGCGTTGGTCGGTGAGTGCGGTCAAACTATTCCATGTGTGAGTGTGGGTGTGCAAAAGAATTGCGTTGCGTATATTTAGGTTAGGTCTGGGTTGAGACATTTTTGGGCTGGGCTGCACGGGAATGTTTCATGAAAATGGGATAATTTATTTGATCTGATGTCCAATCGCAATACCGAATATCCCGGTATCCACTTGATATCGCCTTTATTGTATCCTATTATGTACATGGTACAGGTACCAGTATCCGATACCGTATCCGGGTGAACTGTAAAATCTCATTTCATTTTGTCTAATTTCAGATTTGGTCAGAAAATTATCCAATCCGATTCACCCTTGGTAGCAAAGGTATAATTTGATCATGCTCCATGCCATGATCATAGATAAGCAATGCCAAGGTGGCACAAGAAGTGTTTTACATGACGACCACAACCCTTGGGCAATGACACCACATGTTGACTACTTGCTAGCTGAAAACCCATCTATCCTAGGAGGCAAGAGCCCATCGACACGCAGTTGTCTTGCGGCCCTCCAGGTATTTGTCCTTCCACAACCACCTGCCCGAGGACCACACTAGCTGGAGGAGACGCACCATTGAAAACGATGTCGTTGCGATGCTTCCGTATCATCCAAGCCACAAGCGCCATGACGTCGAAGAATCTCTCGAGACCCGGGGCACTGGATCTAACGAGATCAACCACTGCACAAGCTCGGAGTCTTGGTTAAACATCCATCGGGGTCTTCCCCACGGTCGGAATGTTTCAACCCAAACTTTTCTCGTGAGCACACGTCCCAATAGTATGGATTGAATCGTATAACGGGCCTCGTTGCATAAAAGGGCAAGATGTCGGGTGCGGCATCCCATGCCTGGAAAATCTGTTCGATGTCCAGCAAAGATATTGCATGAGACCGGTGCTTGAGATCGCCAAATATAAACCAGACTATCAGTCCCCACTCGACAGCAAACTGCCACAAGGCCACACTCACGATAAAACCACACTCACAGCCACGCCAGTTCATGCGATGTTAGCACTAGACATCCATAATAGTTTGAACTGGTTGATACAATGTTTGAAGATGCACTCACCGTGTGGATTGTCTATCGTGTCAAAATAGATCAATACCGAGAAACTGAATGAACAAGATTACGCAACACATCTGAACCATCCAAAGAAGCTTTCTAACGTGTGAACTTCTCGGCTATTTTTTCCTACCACATGTACACAATTTGAATCTTTTAACACAAATTTCCTATCAAGAACACAAACTAATGACAAAAAAAAACCAGGATCATGAACAAAATACCTTGGATATGTCCATACAAACAGATGAACCAAAAATACAAGAATTTAATCTCCACGGGTCCCCCAAAATCACCCACTATGCCAAAAATACATATCACAAATCACAATAAAAGGATAAGAATAAGCGAAAATCAAGAACTACTAACCTTACTTTATAGGGATGTAGGAGAGACTCCTATTGCTTGTAAATTAAGAATAGTACGTATCAAATATACCTAAGAGAGTGGTCCCATTAACTTCTTTATCTCGACATGCAAGTATGTCCCTGATGTATGTCTAAAGTTTGTGATTCCGTAGCATGCACGTATGGTGAACCGTTATGTGATGAAGTTGGAGCATGATTTATTTATTGATTGTCTTCCTTATGAGTGGAGGTCGGAATCGCGCGATGGTTAACTCCTACCAACCCTTCCCCTAGGAGCATGCGCGTAGTACTTTGTTTCGATGACTAATAGATTTTTGCAATAAGTATGTGAGTTCTTTATGACTAATGCTGAGTCCATGGATTATATGCACTCTCACCCTTCCACCATTGCTAGTCTCTCTTGTGTCACGCAACTTTCGCCGGTACCATACACCCACCATTTACCCTCCTCAAAACAGTCACCATACCACCTATTATGGCATTTCCATAGCCATTCCGAGATATATTGCCATGCAACTTTCCACCATTCCATTTATTATGACACGCTTCATCATTGTCATATTGCTTTGCATGATCATGTAGTTGACATCGTATTTGTGGCAAAGCCACCTTTCATATTTCTTTCATGCATGTCACTCTTGATTCATTGCACATCCCGGTACACCGCCGGAGGCATTCATATAGAGTCATATTTTGTTCTGAGTATTGAGTTGTAATTCTTGAGTTGTAAGTAAATAAAAGTGTGATGATCATCATTATTGGAGCATTGTCCTAGTGAGGAAAGGATGATGGATACTATGATTCCCCCACAAGTCGGGTTGAGACTCCGGACGAAAAATAAAAAAATAAAAAACTGAGGCAAAAAAAAGAGGGCCCCAGAAAAAGAGAAAACAAAAAAAATTGAGAGAAAAAGAGAGAAGGGGCAATGCTACTATCCTTTTACCACACTTGTGCCTCAAAGTAGCACCACGATCTTCATGATAGAGAGTCTCCTATGTTGTCACTTTCATATACTAGTGGGAATATTCATTGTAGAATTTGGCTTGTATATTCCAATGATGGCCTTTCTCAAATGCCCTAGGTCTTCATTAGAAAGTAAGTTGGATGCACACCCACTTAGTTTCTTTTTTAGCTTTCATATACTTATAGCTCTAGTGCATCTGTTGCATGGCAATCCCTACTCACTCACATTGATATCTATTGATGGGCATCTCCATAGCCCGTTGATACACCTAGTTGATGTGAGACTATCGTCTCTTTTTGTCTTCTCCACAACCATCATTCTATTCCACCTATAGTGATATGTCCATGGCTCATGCTCATGTATTGCGTGAAAGTTGAAAAAGTTTGAGAATACTAAACTATGAAAAAATTGCTTGGCTGAAACCGGGGTTGTGCATGATTTAAATATTTTGTGTGATGAAGATAGAGCATAGCCAGACTATATGATTTTGTAGGGATAGCTTTCTTTGGCCATGTTATTTTGAGAAGACATGATTGCTTTGTTCGTGTGCTTGAAGTATTGCCGTTTTTATGTCAATATTAAACTTTTGTTTTGAATCTTATGGATCTGAATATTCTTGCCACAATATAGAAGATTACATTGATAAATATGTTAGGTAGCATTCCACATCAAAAATTCTGTTTTTATCATTTACATACTCGAGGACGAGCAGGAATTAAGCTTGGGGATGCTTGATACGTCTCCAACGTATCTATAATTTTTTATTGTTCCATGCTATTATATTATCCATCTTGGATGTTTTATATGCATTTATATGCTATTTTATATGATTTTTGGGACTAACCTATTAACCTAGAGCCCAGTGTCAGTTTCTTTTTTTCCTTGTTTTTGAGTTTTACAGAAAAGGAATACCAAACGGAGTCCAATTGACGTGCCAATTTTTGATGATTTTTTATGGACCAAAAGAAGCCCCCGGAGTAAAATAGTTGGGCCAGAAGAGTCCCGAGCCATCCACGAGGGTGGAGGGCGCGCCCAACCCCCCAGGGCGCGCCCCTGCCTCGTGGATGACTCGGAGACCCCCGTGACGTGAGACCGACGCCAAAAATTCCTATAAATACATAAACCCCCGAAAAGAAACCTAGATCGGGAGTTCCGCCGCCGCAAGCCTCTGTAGCCACCAAAAACCAATCGGGACCCTGTTCCGGCACCCTGCCGGAGGGGGGAATCATCACTGGTGGCCATCTTCATCATCCCGGCGCTCTCCATGACGAGGAGGGAGTAGTTCACCCTCAGGGCTGAGGGTATGTACCAGTAGCTATGTGTTTGATCTCTCTCTCTCTCTCTCGTGTTCTTGATTTGGCACAATCTTGATGTATCGCGAGCTTTGCTATAGTTGGATCTTATGATGTTTCTCCCCCTCTATCTCTTGTAATGGATTGAGTTTTCCCTTTGAAATTATCTTATCGGATTGAGTCTTTAAGGATTTGAGAACACTTGATGTATGTCTTGCGTGGGATACCCGTGGTGACAATGAGGTATTCTATTGATTCATTTGATGTATGTTTTGGTGAGCAACTTGCGGGTTCCGTGACCTTGGGAATCTATGCATAGGGGTTTGCACACGTTTTCGTCTTGACTCTCCGATAGAAACTTTGGGGCACTCTTTGAAGTTCTTTGTGTTGGTTGAATAGATGAATCTGAGATTGTGTGATGCATATCGTATAATCATACCCACGGATACTTGAGGTGACATTGGAGTATCTAGGTGACATTATGGTTTTGGTTGATTTTGTGTCTTAAGGTGTTATTTTACTACGAACTCTAGGGCTGTTTGTGACACTTATAGGAATAGCCCAATGGATTGATCAAAAAAAATAACTTTGAGGTGGTTTCGTACCCTACAATAATCTCTTCGTTTGTTCTCCGCTATTAGTGAATTTGGAGTGACTCTTTGTTGCATGTTGAGGGATAGTTATATGATCTAATTATGTTATCCTTGTTGAGATAACTTGCACTAGTGAAAGTATGAACCCTAGGCCTTGTTTCAACGCATTGCAATGCCGTTTTCGCTCACTTTTATCATTAGTTACCTTGCTGTTTTTATGTTTTCAGATTACAAAAACATATACTTGCCATCCATATTGCACTTGTATCACCATCTCTTCTCCGAACTAGTGCACCTATACAATTTACCATTGTATTGGGTGTGTTGGGGACACAAGAGACTCTTTGATATTTGGTTGCAGGGTTGTTTGAGAGAGACCATCTTCATCCTATGCCTCCCACGGATTGATAAACCTTAGGTCATCCACTTGAGGGAAATTTTCTACTGTCCTACAAACCTCTGCACTTGGAGGCCCAACAACGTCTACAAGAAGAAGGTTGTGTAGTAGACATCAAGCTCTTTTCTGGCGCCGTTGCCGGGGAGGTTAGTGCTTGAAGGTATATCTTTAGATCTTGCAATCGAATCTTTTAGTTTCTTGTTTTATCACTAGTTAGTTTATAAAAGAAAACTACAAAAAGAAAATGGAATTGAGGCTGCCTCATATGTTGCATCTTTTTAATGTCTTTCGTGAAAATAAGACTGATTATGCTTATGATATGCAAAGGCCCAAGCTTGGGAATGCTATGTTTGATGAGAATGACATGTTTGAGAATTTATTTGCTGCGATTAATGTTTGTCCCAAGCTTGGGGATGCTATGTTTTATGAAGGTGATATTTTTAACCTCCCAAGTTTTGATATGCAAATTTATTATGATGATAGCATACCTCCTATTTATGATGATTATATTGATGAAAGTGGGTTTGGAAGAGTGTCAACTTTAGGAAGTAGTGATACCACTATTTTGGAGGGTGTTGAATCTTATTGTGATAATTATAAAAGTGGATTTGGAGAGGTCATGACTTTATTTAGTAATGATTCCACTATCTTGGAAGAGGTTTCAATCGATTATGATGAGAACAAAGTTGCTACTTACGATAATTATTGTGATGATACTTATGCTATAAAAAGTAGTGATGATTATATTTATAAAACTTGTCATGATTATGATTACTCTTTTTCTGAACTTTATTCTTTCAATGTGGAAACAATTTATAGTATTCGAGTTTCTTATGATACTCTCACTATTCCGAATGAGAAGAGTTTTGCTTATGTGGAGAGTAATAAAATTTCTATGCTTGTAGACCATGAAAAGAATGATTTGTGTGATAGTTATATTGTTTAATTAATTCATGATGCTACTGAAAATTACTATGAAGGAGGAATATATGCTTGTAGGAGTTGCAATAATATCAAGTTTCCTCTCTATCCGTTGAAAATCATGAAGTTATGCTTGTTTTGCCTTCCTATGCTAGTTGATTATTGTTCCCATAAGTTGTTTGCTCATAAAATCCCTATGCATAGGAAGTGGGTTAGACTTAAATGTGCTAGTCATATTCTTCATGATGCTCCCATTATGTTTCAAATCTTATCTTTTATGTGAGCATCATTGAAATCATCATGCCTAGCTAAAAAGGCATTAAAGAAAAGCGCTTGTTGGGAGACAACCCAATATTTACCCCTACTGTTTTTGTGTGCCCTTATGATTAAGCTATTGTAGTAATCATGTTTTATAGCTTTTGTTTCAATAAAGTGCCAAGTAGAACCTTTGGAAAGACTTGGGTGAAAGTTAATGTGATCTTGCTGTAAAAAACAGAAACTTTGCGCTCACGATATTAGCTGTCATTTTTTACAGAAGAGTGATTTTAAGTTGATTCTTTTTGAAGAAGGTTAATATATAAATTCCTCACATCCAACAATTTATTTCAGAATTTTTGGAGTTACATAAGTATTCGAGAGTTACAGATTACTACAGGCTGTTCTGTTTTTGACAGATTCTGTTTTCCATGTGTTGTTTGCTTATTTTGATGAATCGATGAGTAGTATCGGAGGGTATGAACCATAGAGAAGTTGTAATACAGTAACTATTACACCAATATGAATTTAGAATGAGTTCACAACATTACTAAAAGTGGTGATTTTATTTCCTTATACTAACGGAGCTTACGAGTTTTCTGTTGAGTTTTGTGTTGTGAAGTTTTCAAGTTTTGGGTAAAGATTCGATGGATTATGGGAAGAGCCTAAGCTTGGGGATGCCCAAGGCACCCCAAGGTAATATTCAAGGACAACCAAGATCCTAAGCTTGGGGATGCCCCGGATGGCATCCCCTCTTTCATCTTCGTTCATCGGTAACTTTACTTGGAGCTATATTTTTATTCACCACATGATATGTGTTTTGCTTTGAGCGTCATTTTATTTTATTTTCTTTTGCTTGCTGTTTGAATAAAATACCAAGATCTGAAATTCTTAAATTTTAGAGAGTCTTCACATAGTTGCATAATTATTCGACTACTCATTGATCTTCACTTATATCTTTCGGAGTAGTTTGTCGTTTGCTCTAGTGCTTCACTTATATCTTTTAGGGCACGGCGGTGGTTTTATTTTGAAGAAATAGATGAACTCTCATGCTTCACTTATATTATTTTGAGAGTCTTAAATAGCATGGTAATTTGCGTTGGTTATAAATTTAGTCCTAATATGATAGGCATCCAAGAGGGATATAATAAAAACCTTCATATAAAGTGTATTGAATACTATGAGAAGTTTGATTCCTTATGATTGTTTTGAGATATGAAGATGGTGATATTAGAGTCATGCTAGTTGAGTAGTTGTGAATTTGAGAGATACTTGTGTTAAAGCTTGTGATTCCCGTAGCATGCACATATGGTGAACCGTTATGTGATGAAGTTGGAGCATGAGGTATTTATTGATTGTCTTCCTTATGAGTGGAGGTCGGGATCACGCGATGGTTAACTCCTACAAACCATTCCCCTAGGAGCATGCATGTAGTACTTTGTTTTGATGACTTGTAGATTTTTGCAATAAGTATATGAGTTCTTTATGGGTAATGTTGAGTCCATGGATTATACGCACTCTCACCCTTCCACCATTGCTAGCCTCTCTTGTGCCGCGCAACTTTCGCCGGTACCATACACCCACCATATACCTTCTTCAAGACAGCCACCATACCTACCTATTATGGCATTTCCATAGCCATTCCGAGATATATTGCCATGCAACTTTCCACCGTTCCGTTTATTATGACACGCTTCATCATTGTCATATTGTTTTGCATGATCATGTAGTTGACATCGTATTTGTGGCAAAGCCACCTTTCATAATTCTTTCATACATGTCACTCTTGAGTCATTGCACATCCTGGTACACTGCCGGAGGCATTCATATAGAGTCATATTTTGTTCTAAGTACTGAGTTGTAATTCTTGAGTTGTAAGTAAATAAAAGTGTGATCATCATCATTATTAGAGCATTGTCCCGGTGAGGAAAGGATGATGGAGACTATGATTCCCCCACAAGTCGGGTTGAGACTCCGGACGAAAAATAAAAATAAAAATTAAAAAAGAAGAGGCCAAAAAAAGAGGGCCCTAAAAAAATGAGAGAAAAAGAGAGAAGGGGCAATGCTACTATCCTTTTACCACACTTGTGCTTCTAAGTAGCACCATGATCTTCATCATAGAGAGTCTCATGTGTTATCACTTTCATATACTATGGGAATTTTCCATCATGAACTTGGCTTGTATATTCCAACGATGGGCTTCCTCAAATGCCCTAGGTGTTCATGAGAAAGCAAGTTGGATGCACACCCACTTAGTTTCTTTTTGAGCTTTCATACACTTATAGCTCTAGTGCATCTGTTGCATGGCAATCCCTACTCACTCACATTGATATCTATTGATGGGCATATCCATAGCCCGTTGATACGCCTAGTTGATGTGAGACTATCTTCTCCTTTTGTCTTCTCCACAACCACCATTCTATTCCACCTATAGTACTATGTCCATGGCTCACGCTCATGTATTGCGTGAAAGTTGAAAAAGTTTGAGAATACTAAAGTATGAAACAATTGCTTGGCTGAAACTGGGGTTGTGCATGATTTAAATATTTTGTGTGATGAAGATAGAGCATAGCCAGACTATATGATTTTGTAGGGATAGCTTTCTTTGGCCATGTTATTTTGGGAAGACGTGATTGCTTTGTTTGTGTGGTTGAAGTATTACTGTTTTTATGTCAATATTAAAATTTTGTCTTGAATCTTATGGATCTGAATATTCTTGCCACAACAAAAAAGATTACATTGATAAGTATGTTAGGTAGCATTCCACATCAAAATTCTGTTTTTATCATTTACCTACTCGAGGACTTTCATAACATATGTCCCATTAACTGTTGGGGAACATAGTAATTTCAAAATATTTCCTACGCACACGCAAGATCATGGTGATGCATAGCAACGAGAGGGGAGAGTGTTGTCCACGTACCCTCGTAGACCAAAAGCAGAAGCATTAGAACAACGCGGATGATGTAGTCATACGTCTTCACGATCCGACCGATCCAAGTACCGAACGCACGACACCTCCGAGTTCAGCACACGTTCAGCTCGATGACGTCCCACGAACTCCGATCCAGCAGAGCTTCGAGGGAGAGTTCCGTCAGCACGACGGCGTGATGACGGTGATGATGATGCTACCGACGCAGGGCTTCGCCTAAGCACAGCTACGATATGATCGAGGTGGATTATGGTGGAGGGGGGCACCGCACACGGCTAAGAGATCAATGATCAATTGTTGTGTCTATGGGGTGCCCCCTGGCCACGTATATGAAGGAGTGGAGGAGGGGGGAGAGGGCCGGCCCCTATGGCGCGCCCTGGAGGAGTCCTACTCCCACCGGGAGTAGGATTACCCTCCTTCCAAGTAGTAGGAGTAGGAGTCAAGGAAAGGGAAGAGAGAAGAGAAGGAAGGAAGGGGCACAGCCCCTCCCCCTAGTCTAATTCGGACTAGGCCTTGGGGGGGGGGCGCGCAACCTCTCCTCTCTCTTTCCCCTAAAGCCCAATAAGGCCCATATACTCCCCGGGGAATTCCCGTAACTCTCCGGTACTCCGAAAAATACCCGAATCACTCGGAACCTTTCCGATGTCCGAATATAGTCGTCCAATATATCGATCTTTACGTCTCGACCATTTCGAGACTCCTTGTCATGTCCCCGATCTCATCCCGGACTTCGAACTACCTTCGGTACATCAAAACACATAAACTCATAATACAAATCGTTACCGAACGTTAAGCGTGCGGACCCTATGGGTTCGAGAACTATGTACACATGACCGAGACACGTCTCCGGTCAATAACCAATAGCGGAACCTGGATGCTCATATTGGCTCCTACATATTCTACGAATATCTTTATCGGTCAAACCGCATAACAACATACGTTGTTCCCTTTGTCATCGGTATGTTACTTACCCGAGATTCGATCGTCGGTATCTCAATACCTAGTTCAATCTCGTTACCGGCAAGTCTCTTTACTCGTTCCGTAATACATCATCCCGCAACTAACTGATTAGTTACAATGCTTGCAAGGCTTATAGTGATGTGCATTACCGAGTGGGCCCAGAGATACCTCTCCGACAATCGGAGTGACAAATCCTAATCTCGAAATACACCAACTCAACAAGTACCTTCGGAGACACCTATAGAGCACCTTTATAATCACCCAGTTATGTTGTGACGTTTGGTAGCACACAAAGTGTTCCTCCGGTAAACGGGAGTTGCATAATCTCATAGTCATAGGAACATGTATAAGTCATGAAGAAAGCAATAGCAACATACTAAACGATCAAGTGCTAAGCTAACGGAATGGGTCAAGTCAATCACATCATTCTCCTAATGATGCGATCCCGTTTATCAAATGACAACCCATGCCTATGGTTAGGAAACTTAACCATCTTTGATTAACGAGCTAGTCAAGTAGAGGCATACTAGTGACACTCTGTTTGTCTATGTATTCACACATGTATTATGTTTCCGGCTAATACAATTCTAGCATGAATAATAAACATTTATCATGAAATAAGGAAATAAATAATAACTTTATTATTGCCTCTAGGGCATATTTCCTTCAGTCTCCCACTTGCACTCGAGTCAATAATCTAGTTCACATCGCCATGTGATTTAACATCAATAGTTCACATCTTTATGTGGTTAACACCCATAGTTCACATCGTCATGTGACCAACACCCAAAGGGTTTACTAGAGTCAATAATCTAGTTCACATTGCTATGTGATTAACACCGAAAGAGTACTAAGGTGTGATCATGTTTTGCTTGTGAGAGAAATTTAGTCAACGGGTCTGCCACATTCAGATCCGTATGTATTTTGCAAATTTCTATGTCTACAATGCTCTGCACGGAGCTACTCTAGCTAATAGCTCCCACTTTCAATATGTATCCAGATTGAGACTTAGAGTCATCTAGATCAGTGTCAAAAACATAATTAGATCACATAACTATCCCTCAACATGCAACAAAGAGTCACTCCAAAGCCACTAATAGCAGAGAACAAACGAAGAGATCATTGTAGGGTACGAAACCACCTCAAAGTTATTTTTTCTGACCAATCCATTGGGCTATTCCTATAAATGTCACAAACAGCCCTAGAGTTCGTAGTACAATAACACCTTAAGACACAAATCAACCAAAACCCTAATGTCACCTAGATACTCCAATGTCACCACAAGTATCCGCGGGTATAATTATATGATATGCATCACACAATCTCAGATTCATCTATTCAACCAACACAAAGAACTTCAAAGAGTGCCCCAAAGTTTCTACCGGAGAGTCAAGACAAAAACGTGTGCCAACCCCTATGCATAGATTCCCAAGGTCACGAAACCCGCAAGTTGATCACTGATACGTCCATTTTGCATCATGCTTTTATATCGATATTTATTGCATTATGGGCTGTTATTACACGTTATGTCACAATACTTACGCCTATTCTCTCTTATTTTACAAGGTTTACATGAAGAGGGAGAATGCCGACAACTGGAATTCTGGGCTGGAAAAGGAGCAAATATTAGAGACCTATTCTGCACAGCTCCAAAAAGTCCTGAAACTTCACGGAAGTCATTTTTGGAATTAATAAAAAATACTGAGCGAAGAAAGTACCAGAGGGGGCCCACACCCTGGCCACGAGGGTGGGGGGGCGCCCTACCCCCTGGGCGCGACCCCTGCCTCGTGGGCCCCCAAGCAGGCCTCCGGTGCCCATCTTCTGCTATATGAAGTCTTTTACCCTGAAAAAAATCATAAGCAAGCTTTCGGGAAGAAACTCCGCCGCCACGAGGCGAAACCTTGGCGGAACCAATCTAGGGCTCTGGCAGAGCTGTTCTGCCGGGGAAACTTCCCTCCGGGAGGGCGAGATCATCGCCATCGTCATCACCAACGATCCTCTCATCGGGAGGGGGTCAATCTCCATCAACATCTTCACCAGCACCATCTCCTCTCAAACCCTAGTTCATCTCTTGTATCCAATCTTTGTCCCAAAGCCTCAGATTGGTACCTGTGGGTTGCTAGTAGTGTTGATTACTCATTGTAGTTGATGCTAGTTGGTTTATTTGGTGAAAGATCATATGTTCAGTTCCTTTATGCATATTAATACCCCTCTGATTATGAACATGAATATGATTTGTGAGTAGTTATACGTTTGTTCCTGAGGACATGGGAGAAGTCTTGCTATAAGTAGTCATGTGAATTTGGTATTCGTTCGATATTTTGATGAGATGTATGTTGTCTTTCCCCTAGTGGTGTTATGTGAACATCGACTACATGAAACTTCACCATTGTTTGGGCCTAGAGGAAGGCATTGGGAAGTAATAAGTAGATGATGGGTTGCTAGAGTGACAGAAGCTTAAACCCTAGTTTATGCATTGCTTCGTAAGGGGCAGATCTGGATCCATATGTTTCATGCTATGGTTAGACCTTAATACTTCTTTTGTAGTTGCGGATGCTTGCAATAGGGGTTAATCATAAGTGGGATTCTTGTCCAAGAAAGGGCAGTACCCAAGCACTGGTCCACCCACATACCAAATTATCAAAGTAACGAACGCGAATCATATGAGCGTGATGAAAACTAGCTTGACGATAATTCCCATGTGTCCTCGGGAGCGCTTTTCTCTATATAAGAGTTTGTCCAGGCTTGTCCTTTGCTACAAAAAGGATTGGGCCACCTTTCTGCACCTTGTTTACTTTCATTACTTGTTACCCGTTACAAATTACCTTATCACAAAACTACCTGTTACCGATAATTTCAGTGCTTGTAGAGAATACCTTGCTGAAAACCGCTTATCATTTCCTTCTGCTCCTCGTTGGGTTCGACACTCTTACTTATCGAAACGATAGATCCCCTATACTTGTGGGTCATCAAGACTCTTTTCTGGCGCCGTTGCCGGGGAGTGAAGCGCCTTTGGTAGGTGGAATTTGGTAAGGAAAAATTTATATAGTGTGCTGAAATTTACTGTCACTTGTTACTATGGAAAGTAATCCTCTGAGGGGCTTGTTCGGGGTATCTTCACCCCGACCAGTAGAGCAAAGAGTTGCTCCTCAACCTACTGAACCTACTGAAAATGTTTACTTTGAAATTCCTTCGGGTATGATAGAGAAACTGCTAGCTAATCCTTTTGCAGGAGATGGAACATTACATCCCGATTTGCACCTAATCTATGTGGATGAAGTTTGTGGATTATTTAAGCTTGCAGGTATGCCTGAGGATGTTATCAAGAAGAAGGTCTTCCCTTTATCTTTGAAGGGAGATGCATTGACATGGTTTAGGCTATGTGATGATATGGGATCATGGAGCTACAACCGATTGAAATTGGAATTTCATCAAAAGTTTTATCCTATGCATCTTGTTCATTGTGATCGCAATTATATATATAATTTTTGGCCTCGCGAAGGAGAAAGCATCGCTCAAGCTTGGGGGAGGCTTAAGTCAATGTTATATTCATGCCCCAATCATGAGCTCTCAAGAGAAATGATTATTCAAAAAATTTATGCTCGGCTTTCTCTCAATAATCGCTCCATGCTAGATACTTCTTGTACTGGCTCTTTTATGATGAAGACTATTGAATTAAAATGGGATTTATTGGAAAGAATTAAACACAACTCTGAAGATTGGGATCTCGACGAAGGTAAGGAGTCAGGTATAACACCTAAGTTTGATTGTGTTAAATCTTTTATGGATACCGATGTTTTCCGTGAATTTAACACTAAATATGAACTTGACTCTGAGATAGTAGCTTCTTTCTGTGAATCCTTTGCTACTCATGTTGATCTCCCTAAGGAGAAGTGGTTTAAGTATAATCCTCCCATTGAAGGAAAAGTAGTTGCACCTATTAAAGTTGAAGAAAAGACTATCACTTATAATGATCTTGTCGTTCCTACTGCTTATATTGAGAAACCACCTTTCCCTGTTAGAATAAAGGATCATGCTAAAGCTTCAACTGTGGTCAATCAATGTAATATTAAGACACCCAAACCCCCTGAGCAAATTAAATTTGAACCTAGTATTGCTATGGTTAATGATCTCTCGGTTGATAATATTGATGGGCATGTTATTTACTTCTGTGAGGAAACTGCTAGAATTGCTAGACCTGATACTAAAAATAAACATAGACCTGCTGTAGGCATGCCTGTTATTTCTGTTAAAATAGGAGATCATTGTTATCATGGCTTATGTGATATGGGTGCTAGTGCAAGTGCAATACCTCATTCCTTATACAAAGAAATTATGCGTGATATTGCACCTGCTGAGTTAGAGGAAATTGATGTTACAATTAAGCTTGCCAATAGAGATACTATTTCACCAGTTGGGATTGTTAGAGATGTTGAAGTCTTGTGTGGGAAAGTTAAATATCCTGCTGATTTTCTTGTTCTTGGTTCCCCACAAGATAACTTTTGTCCCATTATATTTGGTAGACCCTTCTTGAATACTGTTAATGCTAGGATAGACTTCGAAAAGGATGTTGTTACTATTGGTTTGGGGGATATGTCTCATGAGTTTAATTTTGCTAAATTTCGTAGACAACCCCGTGATGAAGAATTACCTAGTAAAGATGAAATTATTGGTCTTGCTTCTATTGCCGTGCCTCCTAATGATCCTTTAGAACAATATTTGCTAGACCATGAAAATGATATGTTTATGAATGAAAGAAGGGAAATAGATGAAGTATTCTTTAAACAGGGACCTATTCTGAAACACAACTTGCCTGTTGAAGTCCTAGGGGATCCTCCTCCACCCAAGGGTGATCCCGTGTTTGAGCTTAAACCATTACCTGATACTCTTAAATATGCTTATCTAGATGAAAAGAAGATATATCCTGTTATTATTAGTGCTAACCTTTCAGAGCATGAAGAAAAGAAATTATTGAAAACTCTGAAGAAGCACCGAGCTGCTATTGGATATACTCTTGATGATCTTAAGGGCATTAGTCCCACTCTATGCCAGCACAAAACAAAATTGGAGAAAGACGCTAAACCCGTCGTTGATCACCAACGACGGTTAAATCCCAAGATGAAAGAAGTGGTAAGGAAAGAAATACTAAAGCTTCTGGAGGCAGGTATAATTTATCCCGTTGCTGATAGTCAGTGGGTAAGCCATGTTCATTGTGTCCCTAAGAAGGGAGGTATTACTGTTGTTCCTAATGATAAAGATGAATTGATCCCACAAAGAATTGTTACAGGTTATAGAATGGTAATTGATTTCTGTAAATTAAATAAAGCTACTAAAAAGGATCATTGCCCTTTACCTTTTATTGATCAAATGCTAGAAAGACTATCCAAACATACACATTTTTGCTTCCTAGATGGTTATTCTGGTTTCTCTCAAATACCTGTGTCCAAAGAGGATCAAGAAAAGACCACTTTTACTTGTCCTTTCGGTACCTTTGCTTATAGACGTATGCCTTTTGGTTTATGTAACGCACCTGCTACATTTCAAAGATGCATGATGGCTATATTCTCTGATTTTTGTGAAAAGATTGTTGAGGTTTTCATGGATGATTTCTCCGTATATGGAACTTCTTTTGATGATTGCTTGAGCAACCTTGATCGAGTTTTGCAGAGATGTGAAGAAACTAACCTTGTCTTGAATTGGGAGAAGTGCCACTTTATGGTTAATGAAGGTATTGTCTTGGGGCATAAAATTTCTGAAAGGTATTGAAGTTGACAAAGCTAAAGTTGATGCTATTGAAAAGATGCCGTGTCCCAAGGACATTAAAGGTATAAGAAGTTTCCTTGGTCATGCCGGTTTTTATTGGAGGTTCATTAAGGACTTCTCTAAAATCTCCAGGCCTCTGACTAATCTCTTACAAAAAGATATTCCTTTTGTCTTTGATGATGATTGTGTAGAAGCATTGGAAATACTTAAGAAAGCTTTGATTTCTGCACCTATTGTTCAGCCACCTGATTGGAATCCACCCTTTGAAATTATGTGTGATGCTAGTGATTATGCTGTAGGTGCTGTTATAGGACAAAGAGTTGATAAGAAATTAAATGTTATTCAATATGCTAGTAAAACTCTAGATAGTGCCCAGAGAAATTATGCTACTACTGAAAAAGAATTTTTAGCAGTTGTTTTTGCTTGTGATAAGTTCAGACCTTATATTGTTGATTCTAAAGTAACTGTTCACACTGATCATGCTGCTATTAAATATCTTATGGAAAAGAAAGATGCTAAACCTAGACTTATTAGATGGGTTCTCTTGCTACAAGAATTTGATTTGCATATTACTGACAGAAAGGGAGCTGAGAACCCCGTTGCACACAACTTGTCTAGGTTAGAGAATGTTCTTGATGACCCACTACCTATTGATGATAGCTTTCCTGATGAACAACTAGCTATCATAAATGCTTCTCGTACTGCTCCATGGTATGCTTATTATGCTAATTACATTGTTGCTAAATTTATACCACCTAGTTTCACATACCAACAAAAGAAAAGTTTATCTATGATTTAAGACATTACTTCTGGGATGACCCACACCTTTATAAAGAAGGAGTAGATAGTGTTATTAGACGTTGTATACCTGAGCATGAACAGGAACAGATCCTACGCAAGTGTCACTCCGAAGCTTATGGAGGACACCACGCTGGAGATAGAACTGCACATAAGGTATTGCAATCCGATTTTCATTGGCCTACTCTCTTCAAAGATGCCCGTAAGTTTGTCTTATCTTGAGATGAATGTCAAAGAATTGGTAATATTAGTAGACGTCAAGAAATGCCTATGAATTATTCACTCGTTATTGAACCATTTGATGTTTGGGGCTTTGATTATATGGGACCGTTGATACGTCTCCAACGTATCTACAATTTATGAAGTATTCATGCTATTATATTATCCATCTTGGATGTTTAATGGGCTTTACTATGCACTTTTATATTATTTTTGGGACTAACTTATTAACCCAGAGCCCAGTGCCAGTTTCTGTTTTTCTCCTTGTTTTAGTGTTTTGCAGAAAAGGAATATCAAACGGAGTCCAAACGGAATGAAACCTTCGGGAGAGTTATTTTTGGAACAGAAGCAATCCAGAAGACTTGGAGTGTACATAAGGGAAGCAACGAGGAAGACACGAGGCAGGGGGCGCGCCCACCCCCCCTAGGCGCGCCCTCCACCCTCGTGGGCCCCTCGTGGCTTCCCTGACCGACTTCTTTCGCCTATATATATATCCATATACCCTAAAACCATCGGGGAACAGAATAGATCGGGAGTTCCGCCGCCGCAAGCCTCTGTAGCCACCAAAAACCAATCGGGACCCTATTCCGGCACCCTGCCGGAGGGGGGATCCCTCACCGGTGGCCATCTTCATCATCCCGGCGATCTCCATGACGAGGAGGGAGTAGTTCACCCTCGGGGCTGAGGGTATGTACCAGTAGCTATGTGTTTGATCTCTCTCTCTCTCTCTCTCGTGTTCTTGAGGTGATACGATCTTGATGTATCGCGAGCTTTGCTATTATAGTTGGATCGTATGATGTTTCTCCCCCTCTACTCTCTTGTAATGTATTGAGTTTTCCCTTTGAAGTTATCTTATCGGATTGAGTCTTTAAGGATTTGAGAACACTTGATGTATGTCTTGCCGTGCTTATCTGTGGTGACAATGGGATATCACGTGATCCACTTGATGTATGTTTTGGTGATCAACTTGCGGGTTCCGCCCATGAACCTATGCATAGGGGTTGGCACACGTTTTCGTCTTTACTCTCCGGTAGAAACTTTGGGGCACTCTTTGAAGTACTTTGTGTTGGTTGAATAGATGAATCTGAGATTGTGTGATGCATATCGTATAATCATACCCACGGATACTTGAGGTGACATTAGGGTTTTGGTTGATTTGTGTCTTAAGGTGTTATTCTAGTACGAACTCTATGATAGATCGAACGGAAAGAATAGCTTCGTGTTATTTTATTACGGACTCTTGAATAGATCGATCAGAAAGGTTAACTTTGAGGTGGTTTCGTACCCTACAATAATCTCTTCGTTTGTTCTCCGCTATTAGTGACTTTGGAGTGACTCTTTGTTGCATGTTGAGGGATTGTTATATGATCCAATTATGTTATTATTGTTGAGAGAACTTGCACTAGTGAAAGTATGAACCTTAGGCCTTGTTTCCTAGCATTGCAATACCGTTTGTGCTCACTTTTATCATTAGTTACCTTGCTGTTTTTATATTTTCAGATTACAAATACCTTTATCTACCATCCATATTGCACTTGTATCACCATCTCTTCGCCGAACTAGTGCACCTATACAATTTACCATTGTATTGGGTGTGTTGGGGACACAAGAGACTCTTTGCTATTTGGTTGCAGGGTTGCTTGAGAGAGACCATCTTCATCCCACGCCTCCCATGGATTGATAAACCTTAGGTCATCCACTTGAGGGAAATTTGCTACTGTCCTACAAACCTCTGCACTTGGAGGCCCAACAACGTCTACAAGAAGAAGGTTGTGTAGTAGACATGAAGCTCTTTTCTGGCGCCGTTGCCGGGAGGTGAGTGCTTGAAGGTATATCTTTAGATCTTGCAATCGAATCTTTTAGTTTCTTGTTTTATCACTAGTTTAGTCTATAAAAGAAAACTACAAAAAAATGGAATTGAGTTTGCCTCATACGCTTCATCTTTTTAATATCTTTCGTGAGTATGATGGAAAGGAAAATTGTGCCAAAGTGTTAGAAGAAGAACTCATTAAAATGTTTGGTATTAGATATTTGTGTGATGAGCATGATTTCAATGTTGTTAGTATGAATTCCTTGAATATCCATGATGCTAATGATATTCAAAGCCACAAACTTGGGGAAGCTATGTTTGATGAAGATGATATTTTTTGTCCCCCAAGCTTTGATGAGCAAATTTACTATGATGAACGCATGCCTCCTATCTATGATGATTATTGTGATGCCACGTATGCTTTAAAGAATAATGATAACCATGAAACTTGTCATCCTTATCTTAATTTTCAATCATATGATAGTTATTTTGTTGAGTTTGCTCCCACTACTATTCATGAGAATAAATTTGCTTATGTGCAGAGTATTAAAATTTCTATGCAAGTAGATCATGAAAAGAATGCTTTAGGTGCTGGTTATATTGTTGAATTCATTCATGATGCTACTGAAATTTATTATGAGGGAGGAATGTATGCTTGTAGGAATTGCAATAATATCAAGTTTCCTCTCTATGTGCTTAAAATCTTGAAGTTATGCTTGTTTTACCTTCCTATGCAAGTTGATTCTTGTTCCCATAAGTTGTTTGCTCACAAAATCCCTATGCATAGGAAGTGGGTTAGACTTAAATGTGCTAGTCATATTCTTCATGATTCTCTCTTTATGTTTCAATTCTTATCTTTATGTGAGCATCATTGAAATCATCATGCCTAGCTAGGGGCGTTAAGCGTTAGCGCTTGTTGGGAGGCAACCCAATTTTTATTTTTGTTCCTTGCTTTTTGTTCCTGTTTAGTAATAAGTAAATCATCTATCCTCTGGTTAGATGTGGTTTTATGTTTTAATTAGTGTTTGTGCCAAGTAAGACCTATAGGATCTTCTAGGATGATAGTTATTTGATCTTGCTGAAAATTCCAGAAACTTTCTGTTCACGAAAACAATTGTTTAAAATCACCAGAACGTGATAAAATACTGATTCCAATTTCAGAAGATCAATAATCAAATTATCTAGGTCTTCCTAATTTGGTAGAATTTTTGGAGTTCCAGAAGTATACGTTTGATACAGATTACTACAGACTGTTCTGTTTTTGACAGATTTTGTTTTTCGTGTGTTGTTTGCTTATTTTGATGAATCTATGGCTAGTAAAATAGTTTATAAACCATAGAGAAGTTGGAATACAGTAGATTTAACACCAATACAAATAAAGAATGAATTCATTACAGTACCTTGAAGTGGTGTTTTATTTTCTTTCGCTAACGGAGCTCACGAGATTTTCTGTTAAGTTTTGTGTTGTGAAGTTTTCAAGTTTTGGGTAAAGAATCGATGGGCTATGGAATAAGGAGTGGCAAGAGCCTAAGCTTGGGGATTCCCAAGGCAGCCCAAGGTAATATTCAAGGACAACCAAGAGCCTAAGCTTGGGGATGCCCCAGATGGCATCCCCTCTTTCGTCTTTGTTCATCGGTAACTTTACTTGGAGCTATATTTTTATTCACCACATGATATGTGTTTTGCTTGGAGCGTCATTTTATTTTCTTTAGCTTTGCTTGCTGTTTGAATAAAATACCAAGATCTGAAATTCTTAAATGAGAGAGAGTCTTCACATAGCTACATAATTATTTAACTACTCATTGATCTTCACTTATATCTTTTTGGAGTAGTTGGTCATTTACTCGTGTGCTTCACTTATATCCTATGAGTAAATGGTTGAATGAGTTGAATGTCATAAATCTGAAATTATATATGTTTCAGATGCCTTCACATATAATAAGTAGAGGTGGTAAATTTATTGAAGGTTAGCAAACATTGTATTGGTCACTTGAACAATTCATAAAAGAATATTGAAGGAAGAGAGGTTTCACATATAAATATACTATCTTGGACATCTTCTATGATTGTGAGCCCCATTAATTATTTTCAAACCTGAGCAAATTAGTTGAAGTTGGACAAGGAAGACAACATAATGAGTTATGCTTGGGTATATTTGTAAAGAAGTTATATTGTTATGGATCCTCTAACATGTGGTGCTTGCTATTTAGAATCCTTTGCTAGCCAAAATATTTGTACTAAGCGGGAATACTGCTTGTGCATCCAAACTCCTTGAACCAAGTTTCTTCCATGAGTGTCCACCATATCTACCTATATGCGGTATTTACCTGCCATTCCAAGTAAATTTGCATGTGCCAAACTCTAAACCTTCAAATAATAATCTATTTTGTATGCCTGAATCGCTCATGTAGCGACTAGGGGTTGTCAGTATCTTCAATGCTAGGTGGGTTATTCTCACGATGAGTGGACTCCGCTCATCATTCACGAGAAAATGGCTGGTAATTGGGATGCCCAGTCCTATGATCAAAAGATCAAAAACAAATTCGCAAATAATTTAAACAAAACTCCCCCAAGAATGTTGATAGTTGGACGGCACCCGTTGTTTCGGACAAGCCGTGGAGTGTGAATGTTGGTGGAGGGGAGTAAAAACTTTACCTTTCTGCGTGGGAACCGCCTGTAATGTATGTAGTATGGAAGATATTGGGAACTCTTGGTTGTTATGTTGACAATGAAAGCATACCTCTCAAAATTATTTTCATCTCTGTTTTAGCTTCAAGCTCTGGCACCTCTGCAAATCCCTGCTTCCCTCTGCGAAGGGCCTATCTTTTACTTTTATGCAAGAGTCAGTAGTATTCCTTCTCATTCCAACCTACTCTTTAGTTGGCAAGCATCATGTGATGGAAAGATCTAAGCATATATGGCCATTCAAATATATTTGAGCATGAATTATTACTGTTGACATTACCCTTGAGGTAAAAGGTTGGGAGGCGAAACATTAAGCCCCTATCTTTCTCTGTGTCCGATGAATACTATTTGTTCTAAAAATATGCTTTGAGTTGTAGCAATCATGGAAGACTAAATGATAGTCGAGTATGTGAAGTTTGCTGAATCAAAGCTCTGACATAGACTCTTCCTGAAAATAAGATGAATTGTAATTGTTTGATGACTAATAACACGGTTTGTTAGTTTTCAAGAAGGTTTATGATCTATACTTTAACATGTGAATAGTTTGTTACTTGATCATGCAAAGTTTTATGAGTTGAGCTACTGTTATGACATATAATGATGCTAGAAAAGGTGATTGAAATTATCATTGATCAAACTTGTGCACCTGCTAGCATTCACACTTCATAAATTCTTTCTTTTATCATTTACCTACTCGAGGATGAGTAGGAATTAAGCTTGGGGATACTGATACGTCTCCAACGTATCTATAATTTATGAAGTATTCATGCTATTATATTATCCATCTTGGATTTTTAATGGGCTTTACTATGCACTTTTATATTATTTTTGGGACTAACTTATTAACCCAGAGCCCAGTGCCAGTTTCTGTTTTTCTCCTTGTTTCAGTGTTTCGCAGAAAAGGAATATCAAACGGAGTCAAAACGGAATGAAACCTTTGGGAGAGTTATTTTTGGAACGGAAGCAATCCAGAAGACTTGGAGTGTACGTAAGGGAAGCAACGAGGAAGGCACGAGGCAGGGGGGCGCGCCCACCTCCTGGGCGCGCCCTCCACCCTCGTGGGCCCCTCGTGGTTTCCCTGACCGACTTCTTTCGCATATATATATCCATATACCCTAAAACCATCGGGGAACATAATAGATCGGGAGTTCCGCCGCCGCAAGCCTCTGTAGCCACCAAAAACCAATCAGGACCCTGTTCCGGCACCCTGCCGGAGGGGGGATCCCTCACCGGTGGCCATCTTCATCATCCCGGCGATCTCCATGACGAGGAGGGAGTAGTTCACCCTCGGGGCTGAGGGTATGTACCAGTAGCTATGTGTTTGATCTCTCTCTCTCTCTCTCGTGTTCTTGAGGTGATACGATCTTGATGTATCGCGAGCTTTGCTATTATTGTTGGATCTTATGATGTTTCTCCCCCTCTACTCTCTTGTAATGGATTGAGTTTTCCCTTTGAAGTTATCTTATCGTATTGAGTCTTTAAGGATTTGAGAACACTTGATGTATGTCTTGCCGTGCTTATCTGTGGTGACAATGGGATATCACGTGATCCACTTGATGTATGTTTTGGTGATCAACTTGCGGGTTCCGCCCATGAACCTATGCATAGGGGTTGGCACACGTTTTCGTCTTGACTCTCTGGTAGAAACTTTGGGGCACTCTTTGAAGTACTTTGTGTTGGTTGAATAGATGAATCTGAGATTGTGTGGTGCATATCGTATAATCATACCCACGGATACTTGAGGTGACATTAGGGTTTTGGTTGATTTGTGTCTTAAGGTGTTATTCTAGTACGAACTCTATGATAGATCGAATGGAAAGAATAGCTTCGTGTTATTTTATTACGGACTCTTGAATAGATCGATCAGAAAGGTTAACTTTGAGGTGGTTTCGTACCCTACAATAATCTCTTCGTTTGTTCTCCGCTATTAGTGACTTTGGAGTGACTCTTTGTTGCATGTTGAGGGATTGTTATATGATCCAATTATGTTATTATTGTTAGAACTTGCACTAGTGAAAGTATGAACCTTAGGCCTTGTTTCCTAGCATTGCAATACCGTTTGTGCTCACTTTTATCATTAGTTACCTTGCTGTTTTTATATTTTCAGATTACAAATACCTTTATCTACCATCCATATTGCACTTGTATCACCATCTCTTCGCCGAACTAGCGCACCTATACAATTTACCATTGTATTGGGTGTGTTGGGGACACAAGAGACTCTTTGCTATTTGGTTGCAGGGTTGCTTGAGAGAGACCATCTTCATCCTACGCCTCCCACGGATTGATAAACCTTAGGTCATACACTTCAGGGAAATTTGCTACTATCCTACAAACCTCTGCACTTGGAGGCCCAACAACGTCTACAAGAAGAAGGTTGTGTAGTAGACATCAACCGTTTCCTTCCTCTAATGGGTATAAACATATTTTAGTTGTTGTTGATTACGTTACTAAGTGGGTAGAAGCTATTCCAACTAGTAGTGCTGATCATAACACCTTTATTAAGATGCTTAAAGAAGTTATTTTTCCGAGGTTTGGAGTCCCTAGGTATTTAATGACTGATGGTGGTTCCATCCCAGTAGAGGTGGGCCTGGGTTCCCGACGGCCCCCGACTGTTACTTTGTGGCGGAGCGACAGGGCAGGTTGAGACCACCTAGCAGAGAGGTGGGCCTGGCCCTGGTCGGCGTTCGTGGATACTTCAATTAACACGCTTAATGAGATCTTGGTATTTGATCTGAGTCTGGCCACTGGCCTATACGCACTAACGAACTACGCGGGAAAAGTTATGGGCACTCGACGTCGTGGTATCAGCCGAAGCCTTCTTGACGTCAGCGACTGAGCGGCGCGCGCCGGATTGGACTGGAACGCTTGCTCTTGTATTAGGGAGGCTAGGTCTGCTTCCAGCCGCCCTCGCAACATGCAGATGTGCAATGGGCGATGGGCCTAGACCCCTGCGCCATAGGATTTAGACCGGCGTGCTGACCTCGCTGTTGTGCCTAGGTAGGGCTGCGACGTGTTGATCTTCCGAGGCCGGGCATGACCCAGGAAAGTGTGTCCGGCCAAAGGGGATCGAGCGTGTTGGGTAATGTGGCGCACCCCTGCAGGGAAGTTTATCTATTCGAATAGCCGTGTCCCTCGGTAAAAGGACGACCCGGAGTTGTACCTTGACCTTATGACAACTAGAACCAGATACTTAATAAAATACACCCTTCCAAGTGCCAGATATAACCCGGTGATTGCTCTCACACAGGGCGACGAGGGGAGGATTGCTGGGTAGGATTATGCTATGCGATGATACTTGGTGAACTTACCATCTACTCTCTTCTACATGCTGCAAGATGGAGGCTGCCAGAAGCGTAGTCTTCGACAAGACTAGCTATCCCCCTCTTATTCTGGCATTCTGCAGTTCAGTCCACCGATATTGCCTCTTTACACATATACCCATGCATAGGTAGTGTAGATCCTTGCTTGCGAGTACTTTGGATGAGTACTCACGGTTGCTTTGCCCCCCCTTTTCCCCCTTTCCTTCCTTTCTGGTTGTCGCAACCAGATGTTGGAGCCCAGGAGCCAGACGCCACCGTCGATGATGACTCCTACTACACCGGAGGTGCCTACTACTATGTGCAGGCCGCTGACGACAGCCAGGAGTAGTTTAGGAGGATCCCAGGCAGGAGGCCTGCGCCTCTTCCGATCTGTATCCCAGTTTGTGCTAGCCTTCTTAAGGCAAACTTGTTTAACTTATGTCTGTACTCAGATATTGTTGCTTCCGCTGACTCGTCTATGCTCGAGCACTTATATTCGAGCCCTCGAGGCCCCTGGCTTGTATTATGATGCTTGTATGACTTATTTATGTTTTTAGAGTTGTGTTGTGATATCTTCCCGTGAGTCCCTGATCTTGATCGTACACGTTTGCGTGCATGATTAGTGTACGATTGAATCGGGGGCGTCACAATTTTATTCATGGTGCTTTCCGTAAAATGCTTGCTAAGTATGATGTTAATCATAGAATTGCATCTCCATATCACCCGCAGTCTAGTGGTCAAGTAGAATTGAGTAATAGAGAGCTCAAATTAGTTTTGCAAAAGACTGTTAATAGATCTAGAAAGAATTGGTCCAAGAAACTTGATTATGCATTATGGGCCTATAGAACTGCATATAAAAATCCTATGGGTATGTCTCCGTATAAAATGGTTTATGGAAAAGCATGTCACTTACCTCTCGAACTAGAACATAAGGCATATTGGTCCATTAAAGAGCTCAATTATGATTTCAAACTTGCCGGTGAGAAGAGGCTATTTGACATTAGCTCACTTGATGAACGGAGAACTCAAGCCTATGAGAATGCCAAACTATTTAAAGAAAAAGTTAAAAGATGGCATGACAAAAGGATACAAAAGCGTGAGTTTAATGTAGGTGATTATGTGTTGCTATTCAACTCTCGTTTAAGATTTTTTGCAGGAAAACTTCTCTCTAAATGGGAAGGTCCTTACGTTATCAAGGACGTCTATCGTTCCGGTGCCATAAAAATCAACAACTTCGAAGGCACAAATCCGAAGGTGGTGAACGGTCAAAGAATCAAACATTATATCTCAGGTAATCCTATAAATGTTGAAACTAATGTTATTGAAACCGCAACCCCGGAGGAATACATAAGAGACACTTTCCAGAACGTTCCAGACTCTAAAAAGGAATAGGTATGTGGTACGGTAAGTAAACCGACTCCAAAACAATTCTAATGGCAATTTTTCTCCGTTTTGGAATATTTAAGAAAATAGGAAAATAAGTAGTCCGGGAAGGACACGAGGCTTCCACGAGGGTGGAGGGCGCGCCCCCTGCCTCGTGGGCACCTCGTGTGCTCTCCGGACTCCGTTTTCTTGCACGATACTTCTTTTGGTTGGTAAAAATTCATTATATAATCTCCTGAAGGTTTTGACCACCGCACCACGCAAATATCCTCTGTTTTTGTTTCAAGCTGTTTTCTGCCAGAGTTGTCAAGCAAAGGAGAACTGAACGCGTGGGTATGGGCACTCCCCTTGGCAACTGCCAAGCTTGGGGGAGGTGCCCCGGTATCGTATCACCATCACACTCCTATCTTTACCGTTTTTCTTAGTTCGATCCTTTTGGTAATATCTTAATCTAGTAGAATAAAGTTTTAGTATGATTTAGTTTTGAGCTTTGCCTTATGATCCTTCTATGTAATCGAGTCCGTGAGCTATATATAATAAAGATTAGTGTTGAGTCAAGGGCTTGATTATTTTGCTTTGATCTTGAGGGAATAAAAGAAAAAGAAGAATAAAAAGAAATAAAAGAGATCATATTGATCTTATGGAGAGTAATGACTTCACATATAAAGAGTGTGATGAATAAAAGTTGTTGAGAGTTGACAAACATAGTTTTGGTCATCGTTGCAATTAATAGGAAGTAATAAAGAAAGAGAGGTTTTCACATATAAATATACTATCTTGGACATCTTTTATGATTGTGAGCACTCATTAAAATATGACATGCTAAAGAGTTGATGTTGGACAAGGAAGACAACGCAATGGGTTATGTTTTCTTATATCCGAAATAAAGTATATTGTCATGGATCATCCAACATGTTGAGCTTGCCTTTCCCCCTCATGCTAGCCAATTCTTTGCACCAAGTAGAGATACTACTTGTGCTTCCGAATACCCTTAAACCCAGTTTGCCATGAGAGTCCACCATATCTACCTATGGATTGAGTAAGATCCTTCAAGTAAGTTGTCATGTTGCATGCAATAAAAAATTGCTTTCTAAATATGTATGATCTATTAGTGTGGAGAAAATAAGCTTTATATGATCTTGTGATATGGAAGCAATATAAGCGACGGACTGCATAATAAAGGTCCATATCACAAGTGGCAATATAAAGTGACGTTCTTTTGCATTAAGATTTTGTGCATCCAACCATAAAAGCACATGACAACCTCTGCTTCCCTCTGCGAAGGGCCTATCTTTTACTTTTGTCTTATTCCTTATGCAAGAGTCATGGTGATCTTCACCTTTCCTTTTTACATTTTATCCTTTGGCAAGCACATTGTGTTGGAAAGATCCTGATATATATATATATATATATATATATATATATATATATATATATATATCCAATTCGATGTAAGTTAGCATGAATTATTATTGTTGACATTACCCTTGAGGTAAAAGGTTGGGAGGCAACACTATAAGCCCCTATCTTTCTCTATGTCCGATTAAAACTCCATACCCATAAGTATTGCGTGAGTGTTAGCAATTGTGAAAGACTATATGATAGTTGAATATGTGTACTTGCTGAAAAGCTCTTATATTGACTCTTTCCGATGTTATGATAAATTGCAATTGCTTCAATGACTGAGATTATAGTTTGTTAGTTCTCAATGAAGTTTCTGATTCATACTTGACATTGTGAATAGATTATTACTTGAGCATAAGAAATCATATGACAATATCCATATATGTTGCTGTTAAGAATGATCATGATGCTCTCATGTCCATATTTTATTTTATCGACACCTCTATCTCTCAACATGTGGACATATTTATCGTTATCGGCTTCCGCTTGAGGACAAGCGAGGTCTAAGCTTGGGGGAGTTGATACGTCCATTTTGCATCATGCTTTTGTATCGATATTTATCGCATTATGGGCTGTTATTACACATTATGTCACAATACTTATGCCTATTCTCTCTTATTTTACAAGGTTTACATTAAGAGGGAGAATGCCGGCAGCTCGAATTCTGGGCTGGAAAAGGAGCAAATATTAGAGACCTATTCTGCATAGCTCCAAAAGTCCTGAAACTTCAAAGAAGTCATTTTTTGAATTAATAAAAATATTGAGCGAAGAAAGTACCAGAGGGGGCCCACACCCTGGCCACGAGGGTGGGGGCGCGCCCTACCCCCCTGGGTGCGCCCCCTGCCTCGTGGGCCCCCTGGCAGGCCTCCGATGCTCATCTTCTGCTATATGAAGTCTTCTACCCTGGAAAAAAAATCATAAGCAAGCTTTCGGGAAGAAACTCCGCCGCCACGAGGCGGAACCTTGGCGGAACCAATCTAGGGCTCCGGTAGAGCTGTTCTGCCGGGGAAACTTCCCTCCGGGAGGGGGAAATCATCGCCATCGTCATCACCAACGATCCTCTCATCGTGAGGGGGTCAATCTCCATCAACATCTTCACTAGCACCATCTCCTCTCAAACCCTAGTTCATCTCTTGTATCCAATCTTTATCCCAAAGCCTCAGATTGGTACCTGTGGGTTGCTAGTAGTGTTGATTACTCCTTGTAGTTGATGCAAGTTGGTTTATTTGGTGAAAGATCATATGTTAAGATCCTTTATGCATATTAATACCCCTTTGATTATGAACATGAATATGATTTGTGAGTAGTTACGTTTGTTCCTGAGGACATGGGAGAAGTCTTGCTATAAGTAGTCATGTGAATTTGGTATTCGTTCGATATTTTGATGAGATGTATGTTGTCTTTCCTCTAGTGGTGTTATGTGAACATCGACTACATGACACTTCACCATTGTTTGGGCCTAGAGGAAGGCAATGGGAATTAATAAGTAGATGATGGGTTGCTAGAGTGACAGAAGCTTAAACCCTAGTTTATGCGTTGCTTCGTAAGGGGCAGATTTGGATCCATATGTTTCATGCTATGGTTAGGTTTACCTTAATACTTCTTTTGTAGTTATGGATGCTTGCAATAGGGGTTAATCATAAGTGGGATGCTTGTCCAAGAAAGGGCAGTACCCAAGCACCGGTCCACCCACATACCAAATTATCAAAGTAACGAACGCGAATCATATGAGCGTGATGAAAACTAGCTTGACGATAATTCCCATGTGTCCTCGGGAGTGCTTTTCTTTATATAAGAGTTTGTCCAGGCTTGTCCTTTGCTACAAAAAGGATTGGGCCACCTTGCTGCACCTTGTTTACTTTCATTACTTGTTACCGTTACAAATTACCTTATCACAAAACTACCTGTTACCGATAATTTCAGTGCTTGTAGAGAATACCTTGCTGAAAACCGCTTATCATTTCCTTCTGCTCCTTGTTGGGTTCGACACTCTTACTTATCGAAAGGACTACGATAGATCCCCTATACTTGTGGGTCATCAATCACCAAAACATACATCAAGTGAATCAATAGAATACCCCATTGTCACCACAGGTCTCCCACGCAAGACATACATCAAGTGTTCTCAAATCCTTCAAGACTCAATCCGATAAGATAACTTCAAAGGGAAAACTCAATTCATCACAAGGATATAGAGGGGGAGAAACATCATAAGATCCAACTATAGTAGCAAAGCTCGCGTTACATCAAGATCATGCCACATCAAGAACACGAGAGAGAGAGATCAAACACATAGCTACTGGTACATACCCTCAGCCCCGAGGGTGAACTACTCCCTCCTCGTCATGGAGAGCGCCGGGATGATGAAGATGGCCACCGGTGATGATTCCCCCCTCCGGCAGGGTGCCGGAATAGGGTCCCAATTGGTTTTTGGTGGCTACAGAGGCTTGCGGCGGCGGAACTCCCGATCTAGGTTTCTTTTCGGGGGTTTCTGTATTTATTGGAATTGTTGGCGTCGGTCTCACGTCAGGGGGGTCTCTGAGTCATCCACGAGGCAGGGGGCGCGCCCTCCACCCTCGTGGATGGCTCGGGACTCTTCTGGCCCAACTATTTTACTCCGCGGGCTTCTTTTGGTCCATAAAAAATCATCAAAAATTGGACGTCAATTGGACTCCGTTTAGTATTCCTTTTCTGTAAAACTCAAAAACAAGGAAAAAAACAGAAACTGGCACTGGGCTCTAGGTTAATAGGTTAGTCCCAAAAATCATATAAAATAGCATATAAATGCATACAAAACATCCAAGATGGATAATATAATAGCATGGAACAATAAAAAATTATAGATACGTTGGAGACGTATCAAGCATCCCCAAGCTTAATTCCTGCTGGTCCTCGAGTAGGTAAATGATGAAAGCAGAATTTTTGATGTGGAATGCTACCTAACATATTTATGAATGTAATCTTCTCTATTGTGGCAAGAATATTCAGATCCGTAAGATTCAAAACAAAAGTCTAATATTGACATAAAAACAATAATACTTCAAGCACACGAACAAAGCAATCACGTCTTCTCAAAATAACATGGCCAAAGAAAGCTATCCTTACAAAATCATATAGTCTGGCTATGCTCTATCTTCATCACACAAAATATTTAAATCATGCACCACCCCAGTTTCAGCCAAGCAATTGTTTCATACTTTAGTATTCTCAAACTTTTTCAACTTTCACGCAATACATGAGCGTGAGCCATGGACATAGCACTATAGGTGGAATAGAATGGTGGTTGTGGAGAAGACAAAAGGAGAAGATAGTCTCACATCAACTAGGCGTATCAACGGGCTATGGAGATGCCCATCAATAGATATCAATGTGAGTGAGTAGGGATTGCCATGCAACGGATGCACTAGAGCTATATGTATATGAAATCTCAAAAAGAAACTAAGTGGGTGTGCATCCAACTTGCTTGCTCATGAAGACCTAGGGCATTTGAGGAAGCCCATCATTGGAATATACAAGCCAAATTCTATAATGAAAATTCCCACTAGTATATGAAAGTGACAACATAGGAGACTCTCTATCATGAAGATCATGGTGCTACTTTGAAGCACAAGTGTGGTAAAAGTATAGTAGCATTGCCCCTTCTCTCTTTTTCTCTCTTTTTTCTCTCTCTTTTTTGTCCTCTTTTTTTTTATATTTTTCGTTCGGAGTCTCAACCCGACTTGTGGGGGAATCATAGTCTCCATCATCCTTTCCTCACTGGTACAATGCTCTAATAATGATGATCATCACACTTTTATTTACTTATAACTCAAGAATTACAACTCAATACTTAGAACAAAATATGACTCTAAATGAATGCCTCCGGCGGTGTACAAGGGATATGCAATGACTCAAGAGTGACATGTATGAAAGAATTATGAAAGGTGGCTTTGCCACAAATACGATGTCAACTACATGATCATGCAAAGCAATATGACAATGATGAAGCGTGTCATAATAAACGGAACGGTGGGAAGTTGCATGACAATATATCTCGGAATGGCCATGGAAATGCCATAATAGGTAGGTATGGTGGCTGTCTTGAGGAAGGTATATGGTGGGTGTATGGTACCGGCAAAAGTTGCGTGGCACAAGAGAGACTAGCAATGGTGGAAGGGTGAGAGTGTGTATAATCCATGGACTCAACATTAGTCATAAAGAACTCATATACTTATTGCAAAAATCTACAAGTCATCAAAACAAAGTACTACGCGCATGCTCCTAGGGGAAGGGTTGGTAGGAGTTAACCATCGCACGATCCCGACCTCCACTCATAAGGAAGACAATCAATAAATACCTCATGCTCCAACTTCATCACATAACGGTTCACCATACGTGCATGCTACGGGAATCACAAACTTCAACACAAGTATTTCTACAATCCACAATTACTCCACTAGCATGACTCTAATATCACCATCTTCATATCTCAAAACAATCATAAAGAATCAAACTTCTCATAGTATTCAATGCACTTTATATGAAAGTTTTTATTATATCCCTCTTGGATGCCTATCATATTAGGACTAAATTCATAACCTAAGCAAATTACCATGCTGTTTAAGACTCTCAAAATAATATAAGTGAAGCATGAGAGTTCATCAATTTCTTCAAAATGAAACCACCGTCGTGCTCTAAAAAGATATAAGTGAAGCACTAGAGCAAATGACAAACTACTCCAAAAGATATAAGTGAAGATCAATGAGTAGTCGAATAATTATGCAACCATGTGAAGACTCTCTAACATTTAAGAATTTCAGATCTTGGTATTTTATTCAAACAGCAAGTAAAACAAAAGAAAATAAAATGACGCTCCAAGCAAAACACATATCATGTGGTGAATAAAAATATAGCTCCAGGTAAGGTTACCGATGAACAAAGACGAAAGAGGGGATGCCTTCCGGGGCATCCCCAAGCTTAGGCTCTTGGTTTTCCTTGAATATTACCTTGGGGTGCCTTGGGAATCACCAAGATTAGTCTCTTGCCACTCCTTATTCCATAGTCCATCGAATCTTTACCCAAAACTTGAAAACTTCACAACACAAAACTCAACAGAAAACTCGCAAGCTCTGTTAGTATAAGGAAATAAAATCACCACTTTTGGTACTTTTGTGGACTCATTCTTTATTTATATTGGTGTAATATCTACTGTATTCCATCTTCTCTATGGTTCATACCCTCCGATACTACTCATAGATTCATCAAAATAAGCGAACAACACATAGAAAACAGAATCTGTCAAAAACAGAACAGTCTGTAGTAATCTGTAACTCTCGAATACTTCTGTAACTTAAAAAATTCTGAAATAAACTGTTGGACGTGAGGAATTTTTCTATTAATTTTCTGCAAAAATAATCAACTTAAAATCACTCTTTTGTAAAAAATTACAGCTAATCTCGTGAGCGCAAAGTTTCTGTTTTTTACAGCAAGATCACATTAACTTTCACCCAAGTCTTCCCAAAGGTTCTACTTGGCACTTTATTGAAACAAAAGCTATAAAACATGATTACTACAGTAGCTTAATCATGTGGACACATGAAAACAGTAGGGGTAAATATTGGGTTGTCTCCCAACAAGCGCTTTTCTTTAATGCCTTTCTAGCTAGGCATGATGATTTCAATGATGCTCACAAAAAAGATAAGATTTGAAATATAAAGAGAGCATCATGAAGAATATAACTAGCACATTTAAGACTAACCCACTTCATATTCATAGGGATTTTGTGAGCAAACAACTTATGGGAACAAGAATCAACTAGCATAGGAAAGCAAAACAAGCATAGCTTCAAGATTTTCAACACATAGAGAGGAAACTTGATATTATTGCAATTCCTACAAGCATATGTTCCTCCTTCATAATAAATTTCAGTAGCATCATGAATGAATTCAACAGTATAACTATCACATAAAGCACTATTTTCATGATGCACAAGCATATAAATTTTATTACTCTCCACATAAGCAAAATTCTTCTCATTCGGAATAGTGGGATTATCATAAGAAACTCGAATACTATAAATTGTTTCCACATTAAAAGAGTAATGTTCAGAAAAAGGGTAATCATAATCATGACAAGTTTTATAAATATAATCATCACTAATTTTTATAGCATAAGTGTCATCACAAAAATCATCATAAGTAGCAACTTTCTTCTCATCATAATCAATTGAAACCTCTTCCAAGATAGTGGAATCATTATTAAATAAAGTCATGACCTCTCTAAACCCACTTTCATAATTGTCACAATAAGATTCAACACCCTCCAAAATAGTGGGATCATTACTTCCTAAAGTTGACACTCTTCCAAACCCACTTTCATCAATATAATCATCATAAATAGGAGGCATGCTATCATCATAATAAATTTGCATATCAAAACTTGGGAGGTTAAAAATATCATCTTCATAAAACATAGCATCCCCAAGCTTGGGACAAAAATTAATTGCAGCAAATAAATTCTCAAACATGTCATTCTCATCAAACATAGCATCCCCAAGCTTGGGCCTTTGCATATCATAAGCATAATCACTCTCATCATTAATAGTATGGATAGCACCAATAGTATAGCAATTATCATCATCACAATGAGTAATAGGAGCAAAATAATTTGGGAGGGATACCTTTTTACCTTTGCTTCTCCGTCTTTTCTTTTTCTTCTTCACATTATGTGTGGGTTTAATCCTCTTTTTGGAGCTCCTTATTAATGAGATTGGTTGAATAGAAAGCTCCTCCTCGTTACCTGATTCATCATAAGAAAGAATAGGAGGATACGGGGAAACCTCTTCCCTTTCATTAGTACTCTCTTTATCTTCTATTTGTTTTCTTGTCTTTATGTAATTGGCAATATAAGGATTTTCAATGCAATTCACCGCACAATACATATAAATTTCCTCTAGATCAAAATCAAGAACTTTATCAAGGACAAATTCTCGAAGATCCTTAGTTATACATTTCATTTCTTCATAACCCACAAGCAAACTAAGTTCGTTATGATGTGCAAGGGAAATCAAGTCATCACAATTTTTGGACACGATTCGATCATGAAACAATTTGCATTGGAGATTTAAATGATCACGTTCATTGCAAAGTTCACAAGGGTGGCAAAGAAATTTTAAATTTTTAGCACAAGCATCTAGCCTCTCTTGCAATCATTTAGTTTCTAAATACTTATGCCTCTTGCAAATCTATCTTCCCTATTTGGTGTGTGCTTGCAAGCTCTATGCACTCCACAAAAAATGACGTGCTTATAAGAGACATTTTTATCATTACAAGTGCAATCATCATTAGTACTATGGATATTCAAAGAGTTCATACTAACAACATTGCAATCATGCTCATCATTCAAAGATTTTATGCCAAACATTTTATTGCATTCTTCTTCTAACACTTCGTCACAATTTTCCTTTCCATCATACTCACGAAAGATATTAAAAAGATGAAGCGTATGAGGCAAACTCAATTCCATTTTTTTGTAGTTTTCTTTTATAGACTAAACTAGTGATAAAACAAGAAACTAAAAGATTCGATTGCAAGATCTAAAGATATACCTTCAAGCACTCACCTCCCCGGCAACGGTGCCAGAAAAGAGCTTGATGTCTACTACACAACCTTCTTCTTGTAGACTTTGTTGGGCCTCCAAGTGCAGAGGTTTGTAGGACAGTAGCAAATTTCCCTCAAGTGGATGACCTAAGGTTTATCAATCCGTGGGAGGCGTAGGATGAAGTTGGTCTCTCTCAAGCAACCCTGCAACCAAATAGCAAAGAGTCTCTTGTGTCCCCAACACACCCAATACAATGGTAAATTGTATAGGTGCACTAGTTCGGCGAAGAGATGGTGATACAAGTGCAATATGGATGGTAGATATAGGTTTTTGTAATCTGAAAATATAAAAAAGCAAGGTAACTAATGATAAAAGTGAGCACAAACGGTATTGCAAATGCTTCGAAACAAGGCCTAGGGTTCATACTTTCACTAGTGCAAGTTCTCTCAACCAGGATAACATAATTGGATCATATAACAATCGCTCAATGTGCAACAAAGAGTCACTCCAAAGTCACTAATAGCGGAGAACAAATGAAGAAATTATTGTAGGGTACGTAACCACCTCAAAGTTATTCTTTCCGATCAATCCATTGGGCTATTCCTATAAGTGTCACAAACAACCCTAGAGTTCGTAGTAAAATAACACCTTAAGACACACATCAACCAAAACCCTAATGTCACCTCAAGTATCCGCGGGTATAATTATATGATATGCATCACACAATCTCAGATTCATCTATTCAACCAACACAAAGAACTTCAAAGAGTGCCCCAAAGTTTCTACCGGAGAGTCAAGACGAAAACGTATGCCAACCCCTATGCATAGATTCCCAAGGTCACGGAACCCGCAAGTTGATCACCAAAACATACATCAAGTGAATCAATAGAATACCCCATTGTCACCACAGGTATCCCACGCAAGACATACATCAAGTGTTCTCAAATCCTTAAAGACTCAATCTGATAAGATAACTTCAAAGGAAAAACTCAATTCATCACAAGGAGATAGAGGGGGAGAAACATCATAGGATCCAACTATAGTAGCAAATCTCGCGTTACATCAAGATCGTGCCACATCAAGAACACGAGAGAGAGAGAGATCAAACACATAGCTACTGGTACATACCCTCAGCCCTGAGGGTGAACTACTCCCTCCTCGTCATGGAGAGCACCGGGATGATGAAGATGGCCACTGGTGATGATTCCCCCCTTCGGCAGGGTGCCGGAACAGGGTCCTGGTTGGTTTTTGGTGGCTACAGAGGCTTGCGGCGGCGGAACTCCCGATCTAGGTTTCTTTTCGGGGGTTTCTGTATTTATAGGAATTTTTGGCGTCGGTCTCACGTCAGGGGGGTCTCCGAGTCATCCACGAGGCAGGGGGCGTGCCCAGGGGGTAGGGCGCGCCCTCCACCCTCGTGGATGGCTCAGGACTCTTCTGGCCCAACTATTTTACTCCAGGGGCTTCTTTTGGTCCATAAAAAATCATCAAAAATTGGCACGTCAATTGGACTCTGTTTGGTATTCCTTTTCTATAAAACTCAAAAACAAGGAAAAAACTGAAACTGGCACTGGGCTCTAGGTTAATAGGTTAGTCCCAAAAATCATATAAAATAGCATATAAATGCATATAAAACATCCAAGATGGATAGTATAATAGCATGGAACAATCAAAAATTATAGATACGTTGGAGATGTATCAGTCCCAACCACGTCAGCCACCATCCTGAGAACACCTCCACCAATCTAGCCCCCTCCTTCTGGCCCCCACTTTGGGAGTCCTATATTAAGGGGTCCTCGGGCCATCGGCCCATTGCTTATGGGCCGGACTGATGGGCCGCTATGGGGCCAAGCTAGAGTGCAGATCTGCAACCAGATAGAGGATCTTCGGAGCCGTGGTGTGCCCTCCATGTCAAGATTAGGCATGATCTTTCATTCATTGTAACCGATCGCATGTAACCCTAACCCTACTGGTGCCTATATAAACCAGGGGGTTTAGTCTTTAGGGCTAGAGCAACATCCATCACCCCATCAACCTAGGTTTAGCTTGCCTGGTCTCGTGGTAGATCGACTCTGTAACCATATCATACACATCAAATACAATCAAGTAGGACGTAGGGTTTTACCTCCTCGAGAGGGCTGAACCTGGGTAAACACCGTGTTCACCGTCCCTTGTTCCCCGTTGATCCCAGATCCACAGCTCAGGACCCCCTACCCGAGATCCGCTGGTTTTGACACCGGCATTGGCGCTTTCATTAAGAGTTATGTTGTTGTGTCGCCGAAGGATCGATGGCTCGCCTGATCATCAGAGAAGGCGTCAGCTCCGGGGACCTCTTTGTCCCCGGCCAACTCTTCGCGTTTGGCAGCATCGTGCTGCATGCCAACCCAACTGGTCATCTAGACCAAATCAACAAATTTGCCCCTGAGCACCGGATTAGATTCGACAACTTAGAGTATGTTGCGGACGCCCGAGGCGATCTGGTCTTCGTCGGATTCGCAGCCTCTCCCCGCACCCCAATGGGCCCCGCTATGCCTGCTCTGGAGCTTTCTCCCGATCCGATCTCCGGATCGGCCTCAATCCTTCAGTTGGCCTCTAGCTCGGATGGCTCCACCCTGATCGGAGGCCAGGAACCCCCTTCGGCCACGCCAGTAACGCCTGCCGAAGACCCAGCTTCGGGCCTCAACGCAATAGCGGTGTTCGGACTCCAAAAGTCACTATCGGCCGAACCATCTCCTCATGACACACCTCCGGCCTTGAGCCCCAGCGACGGGTCGATGTTCGAAGGCCAGGAATCATCGCCGGCCGAACACCCCCTCATCAACCCGGCTTCAAGCCTCAATACAGAAACAGCGTCCGAAGACCAGGTCTTGTCCTTGGTCTCTCACGACTGTCCGACCCCGGGCCTCGAGGTCAACCCGGACCTTGAAGACCAGGATCCAGCCCGAGCCCAGATAATTCCTTGCCCCGCCACTTTAGAGACCGGCCCTCGACGGCGACTGTGTACCACTCCGGCGATCCTCACCTTACTAAACGAGGCGCTGGACTGAATCCAGATGATGGCTATTTGGGAGGATCCACCCTCGGCTTGCGTTCAGCAGCTCCTTGAGGCAGATTTCAGGGAATTTTACGTCCCACCCACCTAGTAGCAACAGTCGAAGACTTAACCGACATGTTGGACTACACTTCGGAAAACGCCGAATACATGGACAAGAGTAGTGGGGCCACGATCAACACCGATGCCCCCCGTCACTGGCCGCTGGACGACCACGTCCACCTACGACGTCTACATGGTGGACACCCGGAAAGAAGACGACGGTACTCCCGGGAAGGATAACGGCAGGACCAGTGATGAGCCTCCAAAACAACATAGACAGCGCCGCCGCTCCAAGGCGCGTCGAACCCACGCGAGTAACATGGACACCGGAGAAAATGCCACCCCAGACAATGCAGACAACCTCGGTGGTCCCGACGCTGACGAACATCCACAAATGACCACGAGGAGCATGAGGACCCGCTTGATCTCGAATACCTCGATGACTCCGAAGACAGTAACTACCTCCCTCCCTCTGAAGAGGAGGTAAGTTTGGGCGACCAGGATTTCATCGTCCCCGAAGACCCGCTGGATCAAGAGCGGTTTGTGAAGGAAACTAGCAAGAGGCCCATGCGTTGCATGGAACATCAAGATGCATTTATATGAGCTATTTATCTCATGGGAGATGAAGATGAACGAGGGAAGTCCTTATCTACAAATGTGGAGAGGGGTGGGGGTATCTTTTTGCAAAACTGTCATAGTTTGCTTTCTATCCGTCAGATATAGATCAGACGGTCCATATTGCAGGATGGCAGGCACACCATCATCACCCATTCGGTTTTTATAAGAGTAGAGATATGCCGTAGAGGCAATAATAAATTTGTTATTTATATTTCCTTATATCATGATAAATGTTTATTATTCATGCTAGAATTGTATTAACCGGAAACTTAGTACATGTGTGAATACATAGACAAACAGACTGTCCCTAGTATGCCTCTACTAGAGTAGCTCGTTAATCAAAGATGGTTAAGTTTCCTAGCCATAGACATGTGTTTTCATTTGATGAACGGGATCACATCATTAGAGAATGATGTGATGGACAAGACCCATCCGTTAGCTTAGCACTATGATCGTTTAGTTTATTGCTATTGCTTTCTTCATGACTTATACATGTTCCTATGACTATGAGATTATGCAACTCCCGAATACCGGAGGAACACTTAGTGTGCTATCAAACGTCACAACGTGACTGGGTGATTATAAAGATGCTCTACAGGTGTCTCCGATGGTGTTTGTTGAGTTGGCATAGATCGAGATTAGGATTTGTCACTCCGATTGTCGGAGAGGTATCTCTGGGCCCTCTCAGTAATGCACATCACTATAAGCCTTGCAAGCAATGTGACTAATGAGTTAGTTGCGGGATGATGCACTACGAAACGAGTAAAGAGACTTGCCGGTAACAAGATTGAACCAGGTATGATGATACCAACGATCGAATCTCGGGCAAGTAACATACCGATGACAAAGGGAACAATGTATGTTGTTGTGCGGTTTGACCGATAAAGATCTTCGTAGAATATGTAGGAACCAATATGAGCATCCAGGTTCTGCTATTGGTTATTGACCGGAGAAGTGTCTCGGTCATGTCTACATAGTTCTCGAACCCGTAGGGTCCGCACGCTTAACGTTCGATGACGATTGGTATTATGAGTTTATGTGATTTGATGTACCGAAGGTTGCTCGAAGTCCCGGATGAGATCACGGACATGACGAGGAGCCTCGAAATGGTCGAGACATAAAGATTGATATATTGGACCATGTTGTTCGGACACCGGAAGTGTTCCAGAGAGTTTCGGATAAAACTGGAGTGCCGGAGGGTTACCGGAGCCCCCCCGGGAAGTTAATGGGCCACCATGGGCCTTAGAGGAGAGAGGGCCGGCCAAGGGGTGGGGGCGGCGCCCCCCTCCTTCCTTCTCTCCCCTTCCTCCTTCCTTCCCCTCCTTGTTGGACTAGGAAAGGGGGGAACCTACTCCTAGTAGGAGTAGGATCCCCCCCTTGGGCGCGCCCCTTGAGGCCGGCCGGCCCCCTCCTCCTCTCCTTTATATACGGGGGAGGGGGGCACCCCATAGACACACACGTTGATTTCTTAGCCGTGTGCGGTGCCCTCCTCCACAGTTTTCCACCTCGGTTAATTGTCGTAGTGCTTAGGCGAAGCCCTGCGTCGGTAACTTCATCATCACCGTCACCACGCCGTCGTGCTGACGAAACTCTCCCTCGGCCTCAGCTGGATCTAGAGTTCGAGGGACGTCACCGAGCTGAACGTGTGCAGATCGCGGAGGTGCCGTGCGTTCGGTACTTGATCGGTTGGATCGCGAAGACGTTCGACTACATCAACAGCGTTACTAAACGCTTCCGCTTTCGGTCTACGAGGGTACGTGGACACACTCTCCCCGCTCGTTGCTATGCTTCTCCTAGATAGATCTTGCGTGATCGTAGGATTTTTTTTTGAAATACTACGTTCCCCAACAGTTTGAACGGCAGATAATTGCCACCGCACGAAGCCTGAAGTAACAGCGACAAAAAATAAAATCTGAACAGGATACCCTTAATAAGAGATGGACTAAAGTCCTAGATGCCGAAGAGGAGTACGACCACAGGCGACAGACCAAAAGCTACCCAAAGCGAAAGCTACTGCCGCAATTCGATGACGAGGCCATAGAGCCAACATCTCCAAGGTACAATCAGGCAGATCAGCCAGACCGCCCCCCTCGAGGACGGGACCGAACATCTGATAAAACCGAACAACCTCCCACTCACCCTCGCCGTCAAGGCAAGGAGCCAGTACGGCCAGGCTATGAGTACGACCTACGCCGCGACCTGGACGCTTGGGCAGGTCTGACAAGGTCCATCTACGGACCTAAAAGTGATCCTCCTGCTAGACGGGACCGATACAAATCCTCGCAAGACCGAAATGATAGAGCTCGGGAGCTGCAACGAGCCTGGATGACAGATGATCTCCGAGGCGACGTAGCCCGAATCATGGGCGTCGCTCATCCTATCTGCTTCACAGATAGAGTGATGCAACACCAATTCCCAGAAGGTTTCAAACCTGTGAATATTGAGCCCTATGATGGGACAACAGATCCGGTAGTATAGATAGGAGATTTTCTGTTACACATTCATATGGCCCGAGGAGACGACCTCCATGCCATCAAGTACCTACCGCTAAAGCTCAAAGGTCCGACCAGACACTGGTTGAACAACCTTCTCGAAGACTCCATCGGATGTTGGGAGGAGCTGGAGGAGGCCTTCCGAGCTAACTTTCAGGGCACTTATGGCCGGCCCCCGGACGCTGATGACTTGAGCCACGTAATTCAGCAGCCCGATGAGTCAGCCTGACAATTTTGGAACCGGTTGTTGACCAAGAAGAACCAGACCATTGACTATCCGAACGACGAAGCAATAGCTGCCTTTAGTATCCGGGATGAACGGCTAGCACGCCAGCTCGGCCAGGACAAGCCGAGAACGATGCCAGCGCTCACCTCCCTGATGACCCGCTTCTGCGCCGGAGAGGACAGTTGGCTGGCTCGTAGAAGCACCAACCCCGACACCCCCGGCACCTCAGAAGTTCCGGACGGGAACGGGAAGCCACGTTCCCATCCCCATCTTGTGCGCTAGGTAAGATATTTGACCCACCAGCATCCCTGTGGGCACTAAAACTGGCACATCCCCGTCCCCTAATAGAGTACTTACCCACGAGGATGCGGGTAACGGTTAACAATTGCCAGCTTGACTCGGGTGGATTACTAGTCAGGAACTCAGCATGCCCCTCCCACATCCTGTCTAGGTCTCTTGTTCGGACTGTGGCAGTGCGTACTCTTTTGCGTCTATTTTATTTCTCTGTTCAACTGACAAGTGGGACCCAGTAGGGCAGAGGCACACGTACATGCAGTTTAACAGCGACAGAACAATGCACCGTCAAGGTTAACAAAAATTGTACCAAAATATGCTGTTAGATAAGTTAGTGTACCATTTTTCTGGGGTTTTTTAGTTTATGTATGATTATGTTAGTTCACTGTAAGTTTTTGTACTATAGATGTAATTAACTCTTATATCTAATACACAGTGTGTGTGGATTCTCTGTTTTGAAAATAGCTTAAACTCATAAACATTTTGAACCGTAGCTGATGTGCATTTAACAAGGCAATGTGCGATGATTTCACCGAAGGGTGCCAAAAGGTTTTGTCGATGCACCAAAGATGATGTGGAGGGTTCATGCATTGCATTTGATAGTTGGTGAGGTAGGTACCGAAGGTCCGTTGGTGGGAGAAGACTGCACATCAGCACACACCTTGCTTGCCCCCCACCCACCCTTTTTTTTTTTTGAGGGAACCTGGCCCCTTTTCTTTTCTGCGGGTAGCTTGCATCGGTCTTGTCGCAATACAAACAAACGGGACGAGTAGTTGGCACCTCCCACTTGTTGTGATCACTAATTTTGCGATCATCCTAATTTTGTAATCGTCCTCTCACGTTGCTGTGTAGGCGTACCAAATTTAAGAGTTCGCACTTTTGCTGTACTAAAATAATCTGCTCTGACCCCGCGAAAACGAAAGTATACTCGGGCTGAAAACACTACTATGAACGCTGAAAAGTCTAAAATGTAAAATGACTAGCGGCTAAGAGCATCTACAGCCCCGGACGCCTCAAACCCGTCTGATACGCCCGGTCACTATCCGGTCATAATTTTTTGACCCAGACAAGCCCCTCAAACGGTCCTCAAATGTCCGGACTAACCGGCACCTCCCATATACAGCCTAAATATGGGGCGAATATGATGGCGCCCGAGCGTGCCCGGGCACGCCCGCCACGTCGGACCCGGCCCACGCTATCCCACCCGACCCCACATAAATCCTCCCCATCCGCTCGCCGGACCAAACCCTAGCCACTTCACTTCCCTCTTCTCCACTCCCCTCCACCACCCAAGCTCGTCTCCGGCTCCTTCCGGTCGTCTCCGGCATGGCGGGCAGCGGATCCGAGTCCTTCACCTCCAAATCCGTCGGCCCCGAGCTCATCCCACGCGGCCCCGAGGAGGATATGGCCGTCCGTGTAGAGAGATGTTTTGCAATACAATGAATCGTTGTATTGATGGGGTGCTGGTGCACGTATATATAATACAAGGGAAGGCCTCTACCTCAACTATACAAGACTAGGAGGTAGACCACAACTCCAATACACGTGCAATACAAAATACATACTCAACACCCCCCCGCAGTCGAAGCGTCGCCGGAGACACAGAGACTAGACCGAAACTCCTCGAAGACGGGAGTAGGCAATCCCTTAGTCATCACATCAGCAAACTGTTGCGTCGTCGGCACGTGGAGAACCCGAACACGGCCAAGGGCAACCTGCTCGCGCACGAAGTGAATATCGAGCTCAATATGCTTCGTCCGTCGATGGTGCACCGGGTTGGCGGAGAGGTAGACCGCGCTGACGTTATCGCAGTAGACAAGAGTGGCCTTGTGAACATCACAAAGCAACTCCTGGAGCAGCTGACGTATCCAAGAGCACTCGGCCACGACATTAGCCACGGCGCGATACTCCGCCTCGGCGCTGGAGCGGGAGACCGTGGGCTGCCGCTTCGATGACCAAGAGATCAACGAGGGCCCAAGGTAGATGCAGTAGCCTGACGTAGAGCGTCGCGTGTCGGGGCAGCCAGCCCAGTCGGCATCGGAGTAGGCCATGAGGTCGGTGGAGGCGGAGGCCGTCAGGGTGAGTCCCAAGGACATGGTGCCGCGTATGTAACGGAGAATACGCTTCATCAGAGTCCAGTGAGAGTCACGCGGGGCGTGCATATGGAGGCACACCTGCTGGACAGCGTACTACAGGTTGGGGCGAGTCAGCGTCAGGTACTGTAAAGCACCGACAATAGAGCGATAAAACGCTCCATCGAACGCAAGAGACCCCTCGAGAGCAGAGACCTTCGCCTTCGTGTCGACGGGGGTGGGCGCCGGCTTGCAGTTAAGCATACCGGCACGCTCTAGGAGCTCGTGGGCGTACTTCTGCTGATGCAGAAAGAAGCCGTCAGTCCGTCGGACCACCTCGATGCCGAGGAAGTAGTGCAGGGGCCCCAAGTCCTTGAGGGCGAACTCATCACGAAGACGAGCAGTCAGCCGCTGAAGGAGGTCGGGGGTGGACGCCGTGAGGATGATGTCGTGGACATAGAGCAGCAGATATGCAGTGTCAACTCCCTGATGATACACGAAGAGTGAAGCATCGGAGCGAGTGGACCGAAATCCGAGAGACTGCGGGAAGGCTGCGATACGCTGGTACCAAGCCCGAGGCGCCTGTTTCAACCCGTAAAGAGAACGGGAGAGCAAGCACACAAAGTCGGGGTGCTTGGCGTCGACGAAACCAGTGGGCTGCTCACAGAACACCTGCTCGGCAAGATGGCCGTGCAAGAAGGCGTTGGAGACATCCAACTGGTGCACCGGCCAGGCGCGCGAGACCGCCAGCTGAAGCACGGTGCGAATCGTGCCCGGTTTCACAACCGGGGCGAAGGTGTCGGTGAAGTCCACGCCCGCGCGCTGCCGAAAACCACGAACCACCCACCGAGCCTTGTAGCGCTCGAGAGAACCGTCCGGGCGAGTATTGTGGCGAAACACCCACTTGCCAGAGATGATGTTGGCACAAGGGGGTCGCGGAACAAGCTGCCACGTGCGGTTGCGCTGTAAGGCGTCGAACTCCTCCTGCATTGCAGCTAGCCAGTGGGGATCCCGAAGGGCAGCGCGAGCGGAGGTGGGGACGGGTGATGGCGTCGACGTCGAGGCCGCGCACACATACTCGTCGGCGGAGTAGCGTGTGCTGGGCCGAAGCACTCCTGCTCGGGCACGGGTAGTCACGCCAAGTGACGGGGCAGCAGGGCCGGCGGGTGCCGCGGCGGCAGGGGCACCTGGTGCGGCGGCGGGGGCCGCGACTGTGGGGCCCCCCGGTGCAGCGGCGGCGGGGGCCGCGGCGGCAGCAGCGTCGGCCGAGCCGACGGTGGAAGAGGCGACGGGCGAGGGTGACGTCGAGCCCGTCGCAGGGGTGGCGGGCGGGGTGCCGGGTTCAACCTCGTATGAGGGAGACGGGGACCCGGGGGCCTGCTCGGACTCGACCTCGGGGGAGGAAGTCACGAAGCCGGGTGGTGGCGGCAGAGGGCGCCGTGCCGGGAGGACCGCCGGGGGGTGCTGCCGCGCATCGCTCCATGAAGGGGGCGCGGGGGCTGGCGCCAAAGGGGCCGAAGCCGGAGGAACCTGAAAAAGGGAACACCGTCTCGACGAAGTACACGTGCCTCGAGGTGTACACACGATGAGTGACAGGATCATAGCACCAGTAACCTTTGGTGTTAGGAGGGTAGCCAAGAAAGATGCATGGGACGGATCATGGTGCGAGCTTGTGTGGCGTGGTGGATGCGGTGCTAGGATAACAGAGACACCCGAAGATGTGGAGACAATCATAGGACGGTGGTGTGCCGAAGAGAAGGTGGTGAGGGGCGTAGTTCCACCGAGGGCGACACGGACGAATGTTAACTAAAAGAGTGGCGGTAGCGAGGTATCGGGCCAAAACCGAGCGGGCACGTTAGAGTGAAAGAGTAATGTGCGAACGCAGTCATTAAGAGTGCGGAGAATGCGCCCGACGCGGCCGTTCTGTTGTGAAGTGTAAGGGCAAGTCAGACGGAAGATGGTGCCGTGAGAGGCGAGAAGTGTGCGAAGAGCGACATTGTCAAACTCTTTTCCGTTATCAGTTTGGAGTGCGAGTATGGGGCGACTGAACTAGGTGGTGACATAGGAATAAAAGGCGGTGAGTGTGGCTAAAGCATCGGATTTACGACGAAGAGGAAAAGTCCACACATAATGAGAATAATCATCTAAGATCACCAAGTAGTATAGATAGCCCGTGTTACTCGCAACAGGAGACGTCCAAACATCACTGTGAAGCAGTTGAAACGGAAAAGTGGATACTGAGGTAGACGCACTAAAGGAAAGACGAACATGCTTGCCTAAGCGACATGCCTCACAAGAGTGCTCGTCGAGCTTGTTACATGAGAAAGAGAAACTCCTAAGAATTTGACGTAACACTGTGGGGTTGGGGTGGCCCAAGCGAGCATGCCAGAGGTTCACGCCGGCGGCAAGGGCGACTGGTGTGGAGGTGGCGGCGCCGGCATGCACGGGGTAGAGCTGATCGGGACTGTCACATCGGTGAAGGATCATCCGGGTACGGGCGTCTTTCACAGAAAAGCCAACACCGTCAAATTCAACAGTAAGTGGGTTCTCACGAGCAAGACGACGAACGGAAACTAGGTTTGTGACTAATGCAGGTGAAACAAAAACATTAGACATAGTAATGGGTGTGGAAGTGGAGGGAAAACTAGTGTTACCGATATGAGTAATAGGTAAGGAGGAGCCGTTGCCGACGGTGATATGAGTGGGTGTGCGAACAGGAGTGGAAGAGGTTAGGTTACCGGGATGAGCTGTCATGTGCGCAGTAGCACCTGAGTCCATGTACCAGTCGCCTCCACCGACAGAGCTACTCGGCGACGACGCGGAGTGCTGGGCGGCGAGGAGGGTGGGGTCTCATGACACAGGTACCGGCGGCTGCAGGAGGCCCTCGTAGGGCGGCGCCGGGACGGGTGGACCATAACCGCCGATGGGCGGCGGCGCAAGGAGGGCGCCGTAGCCGGCGCCAAGCGACAGCAAGGGGTCGACAGGCGGAGTCGTCGCTGGTGAAGGGATGCCGACGGACTGACTGGAGAGCGTCGGCGGTGGGGCGGCGGCGTACGCCAGCGGGGCCGGGAGCGGGGCGCCGTACGCAGTCCACTCACTGGAGGCAGCCGCAGCCCACGCGCCATGTACGCTGTACGCGCCATGTATGCCTGCATGTACGCCCGTAATGGATGGGTTTTGCCATGCCCCTGCATGCAACGCGCCATGCATACTTGCATGTATGCCCGCGATGGATGGTGCGACTACGTGAGGCGTTGTCTGGCGCGCCTCCAGCAAGATGCTCGCGGGGCCGGATGCCATCGGGGATTGGGCGCATCGTGCGGGGAGCAGCAGCACCTTGGCAGCGGCTCGGGCGATGCAGGAAGCGAGCGCGCGGCACGAGATCGCGGAGCGAGCGGCGCGGGATTGGGAAGGGAGCGCGCGGCGCAGCTAGCAAGATCGGCAAGCGGGTGCACGGCGCTGGCGGCTAGCGGGATCGGGTACGGCGCGCGGTACAGCTAGCGAGTGGGAGATCGTATGGCGCGGGCGGGGCAGGGAGGGAGGGAGCGCACGGCGCAGCAAGGCAGCAACGGCGGTGGCGGTGGCGGCGCGGAGGGGTCGAGCGGCGGCGGCGGCGGCGCGGGAGGAGCGCAGCGGCGGCGGCAGCGGAAGACGAGGATTAAAACCTAAAAACTGATACCATGTAGAGAGATGTTTTGCAATACAATGAATCGTTGTATTGATGGGGTGCTGGTGCACGTATATATAATACAAGGGAAGGCCTCTACCTCAACTATACAAGAGTAGGAGGTGGACCACAACTCCAATACACCTGTAATACAAAATACATGCTCAACAGTCTGGATTGCGCTCCGCCGCGCCCGGGAGGAGGCCGGTGGACGGCTGCACTCGGAATCCATCCGCCGGGAATCCATTGCGTCCGCCCACATGGCGCATGGATCCAGCACTAGGCGGACCGTAGCTGCCTCGCCGGAGGCCGTGCGGTCCGTCTGGCGTCCGAACGCGCTGGCGGACGTGCAACCCCTCTGGTGGCGCGCCGATATTGGGGACGCACCATCGTCCCACGAGGCCATGGCACGACATGCACGCCGTGCAAGGCACCTGGCGCGGGAGGCGGTGGCAACCCTTGCGGCAGCGGACGTCGGCGAGGCGGAGTCGCATTCTCCGGCGCCCCGTATGGTGGACATCGGCGGCTCGTCCACAGACGGATCCGTCATCAATCTGACGTCCACCGGCACTGTTCGGGTTGCGGTCTTCCGACGAGAGAGAGTAGGGCATGGGAGATGACGGGGCCTTGAGTCCCGTGAGCCAGCTCGTGTCCCATGCCCTACCCTACCTTGCCGGCAATCGGACCAACACTCTGAGGAGCGCAGCCGGCCGCCGGACATGGCCAGGGCGGAGCCGGGCGAGCGGGGAGACGAGTTCCGCTTAGATTAGGTTTCATGTTGCATGTAATAATATGAATTTGAGGTTTCTAATATGAAATATCCGGATGTGGAATGCGTTTTTTGAGGGGTGACCTGTCACTGTCCGCGCGTTTGAGGGGTCGGATTTGCCAAGTCCAGCTATAGATGCTCTAGTGCCCGCCTTGTCGCAGACATTTTTCACATATGATTTTCCCCTCACTTTTTTTTGAGGGGTCGATTTCCCCCCACTTGTACTGTGGATGTTTGTCACACTGTCTTTTGGGTTGTTTGTTTCCTGTGGGCTTATTAGGCTATGTGTGCTCCCGATGTAATCAACCTTTCGGTTCGGTAGCAGATGATAGGGAAGCTTGCGGGGTCTGTTTGGATCTTCCCCACGCTTGCCCTGCCAAGGATGGGCACACCAATAATTTGGCGCATGATTCCGCCGCCCACGGATCGCCAAGAAAATGGCTAAGTATTGGGCCGAGGGCGAGCCGAATAAGTGATCGTCATCCAAACAGACGCCCAAACAAACGGCATTTCCTATTTGGCGCTGGTTATAGCTGTTTCCGCAAACCGACGCCTGCAGCGGCGCTAGCTGGGCTCGGCCCAACTATCATTCTCCCCCTGTTTTAAAACTCAAAAAAGGCACGCAAAATTCTACGCAAACAAGAATCGAACAAGCGACCTCTCCGTCGACAGCCAACCCCACAAACCACTACAGCACCACCTTCACTCGTGAATACAAACCTTCTTTCCGTCTTTTTAAACATACAGGTAATTCCCTTTATGTTTTCTGCGTTTTTTTTCTCTTTCTTCTTTTGTTTCCTGTTTTCTTTTTTTTCTTAAATGCGTGAAATGTTTACAAATAGACGATATTTCTTTTCTATTTCGTGAACTTTTTCGTTAAATCGATGAACTTTTTTCAATTCGATGACTTTTTTTCAATTTTAGTGAACTTTTTCAAACTCGATTAACTTTTTTTTCTGAAAATGAATGAACTTTTTAACATTTTTATGAACTTATTTTAAAAATAGATGAACATTATTCAAATTTGATAAAAAAATAAATTGATGAACTTTTTTCAAATTCAATGAATTTTTTCAAAATAGATGAACTTATTTTAAAGTTCAGTGAACTTTTTTTCAAATTCGATGAACTTTCTTCAAATTTGATGAACCTTTTTAAAAATTGATGAACTTTTTTTCAAATTAGATGAACTTTCTTCAAATTTGATGAACCTTTTTAAAAAGTGATGACCTTTTTTTTCAAATTAGAAGAACTTACATTTAGATTGGATGAACTTTTTTCAGTTTTGTGAACTGTTTTCAAAATGGTGATTTAAAAAAAATTGATGAAATTTTTTCAAATTTGATGAACTTATTTCAAAAATCGATGAATCTGTTTTCAAAATTTTGAACTTTTTTTAAATTGGTGAACTTTTTTCAAAATCATGATTTTTTTTCATTTTGTGTGGACGTTTCTTTAGTATTGATGAACTTTTTTCAAAATCGTGATGAACAATTTTCAATATCGATGAACTTTTAAAGTAATTTTCAAATTTAAGTTAACGTCTTAACTAGCGTCGTTTCCTAATAGCATCTAATAAAGCGAGTGTGGTCCATTGGTTAGTGCGTTTAGTCTTTAAGTACTGGGGTGCTGAGTTTGAATCCTCCTACCCGCACTGTTTTTCTTCACGTATTCCTTTTTGTGTTGGTGTTGGGCCGGCCCGCTACGCATCAGCTGCGAGCGCCCGTAGCCTCAACCGGCGCTCGAAGCGCCGATTAGGATCTCCCCAAACAAACTCCCATGTTGTGGTCAACACCAAATATTTGGAAGGGCGAATCAAGGCTGCAATCCAAATAACTCCTATATCACCCATCGAATTACCCACACCTACTCCGTTGTGGGCTGGCCCAGTAGAAATTGGTACATGTTTATGGGAAGTTGGTTTATTCCGTTCCTTCCCTTTCATCCTTTTATATTTACTAGCAAAAGGTCCGTGTGTTGCAACGGAAGAAAAAAATAAATCATAATCTTCAATGGTCATGGCCACATTTTGTTGCATCACCGAGATACACTATCTTTTTGAAATGATGAACATTATTTTAAACTCGTGCACATATTTGAAATCATGAACATTTTTCAAATTCGCGAACACTTTTATAAAATTTCGAACATTTTCTAGAATCAAGTACATTTCTTGAATGCATGAACATTTTATACTATTTTCAAACATTTTCTTAAAACTTCGAACATTTTTTAAACAATTTTCTTCAATTGGTGAACATTTCCAGAATTGACCAATATTGTTTCGGAAATTGGTGGAACAATTTCCGAAATTCATGAACATTTTTTGATTTAACAAACAATCTTTTTGATTTAACGAACATTTTTGAAATGCATGATAATATTTTGAATCAGCGAACATTTTGTAAGTCATCAATAGTTTTTGAATTTATAGGATATTTTTCCATTCATGAACATTTCTTGAGTTGCTGAAATTTTGATCAATTTCATTAACATTTTTTAATACAAGAAATTTTCAAAAAAAAACATGAACATCTTATTATTTCCTGAACTTTTTGTTTCAAAATTTCAAACATTTTTTCAAGAAGCAAATTGTTTTTTACAAAATCACGAACATTTTTTGAATCCATAAACATTTTATGATTTAATAAAAATTATCGGAAATTCTCATTTTTAAAATTTTAGGGACTTTTCTGAAGTCACAAATTATTTATAGTAGAGAAAAATGAAAACGTAAAAAAAATTAAAATATAAGAAAACTAGTTTTAAAAACAGGCCGCCTGGACAAGGCCCAGCCCAAACGGGCGCGCTGCATCTTCTCCCAACGTGCAGAGCACATTATAAGGGGTCCCTACCGCATGGCCCGACCCAGGCAGGGGATTTCCCCGTGTGAAACGTTTTCTATCACTTATAGGTGGTATTGATTCGTAATATCTTGCAGCTTTGAAGGCAATTTCCGTGAAGTACCTTCAAAAGCAATAGTCCCTTTATTACACATCTTTTTTATAGATTTGTTATAAATATACTTTTTATACATTATCTTTTTGAAAAAATAGGCGTTGATCATTTTTTAATATATGTTGAATATTATTTAATTAATTGTGTATTTTAAAATCAAGAACGCTTTTTTAGTTTCATTTTTTTTAAATTTCATGTTTTTTTAATTCCTGAACATTTTTCGACATTCATCATTTTGAATTTATGAATTTTAAAAAATTCATGAATTGTTTTAAGCTTTTGAATGTTATGCAAGTTCTCGGACATTTTATAAATATTATGGTTTTAAAATCGCTTAATTTGGATGTTTTGTTTGAAAATTATGATTTTTTGAATTTGTATACGCTAGCAAAGAACTCGTAGCTGCTCATTGCAAAGTGACCCTACCTTCTTTCGGCTGAATAACGCTTGTTTTGTGCCAGGCTTGTTAGTGAGCGATCCGATGATAGCGAGCTTAGTAATTTTAATATAACTTTACTAATTTATCCCATCAACAAAAGATACACATACCAAGTGGCCAGCTTGGTAAGCTACCAACAAAAAATTGCAAACAAAAGATACACATGCAAGGAACATGTACAAAAACACCCACCTAGCCACCACGACTACATGCGGATGAACCCAAGAGACAAAACAAACCATCCAAACACATACATGTAGACCCTCTAGGCAACCCACACCCCCGATTCACCATGACTCTCCCTTTTGTGAGAGCTTAGTGTTTTAGGAGATGTGATGTTTAGATCGACAGTTCAGGCCAAGCTCAAAAAAAGGAACGACAGTTCGGCCAAGATGCTACCATTTTTTTAGGCTAGCCAAGACGTTACCAAAACATAATAGACTGTAGTGATTCTTTTTATAATTTGGTGGACTGAGATGGTTTTGCGGAACTGTTCATGCGGTGGCGCCGCGTCGCAACACCCCCTTGCGTCGGGCTCCATCGTACCCCAGTTGTAGCTATCGGCCTCACTGATCGTAGCACTTCACGAAGCTTATTGCTCTGCCTGGTCGTTGGTTGCAGGAACGTAGCGCCCATTGCAGCACTATCGGACATCGGTTCCAACACCGTCGGGCACTAGTTCCAACATGTAGGGCACCGGGTCGCAGCTTCGCTCAACGCCGGTTCCATCCTGTCGAGTACCAGGCCACAGCTCGCCGTCGGTAGTCGCCACTGGACGTATCTCCACCAACCGTCAGTTGCAACTCCCCTATTTCCTGCAGCTCGATGTCGGTTGTCGCCGTTGCATGCATCTCCACCAACTGTCGCTTGTAGATAAGCCAACTGCAGTTGCAGCTTCCATTGGCAGTGGTTCCAGCATGCCCGTGGGCAAATGTCGCAGCTCGCGGGCGTCTTGTGTAGGTTGTCACCTCGCGTCCCCGCCCCACACTCACATCACTGCCCTCCCCCTCGCAACCAATCGGGGCCATGACCACGACCAATATCGGGTCACCATGGAGCATTCCTTCATCGGGCCCACGATTGCCGGACGAGAGGAGGAAAAGGGTGCGGCGATGGCCAACCTCGTTGAGGCATGCTACATGCTGGATCCAAGCCTGGCGCTCGACAAACTAGCCAGACAAGCCATGGGTACTTTTCCTAAGACATGCTTACAGTTTCTTTTTCCTAAGCTTGTAAGAGCATCTCTAGCACACCCCTTAAAAGTGGCCAAACCCTTATATTTTTTTGCGTTTTAAGGTTTTGGTCGAAAAAAGTGTCCAGAACAGAAACCGTAAAAGTGGTCCAACCCGTAATTTTTTTAAAGGGCACCGAAAATTCACAGTTGAGACCCTTATTTTTGAAGGTTGGAAGGCCGAACCGAGGGGGTCCCGTATACTGGTCAAACCTCGCCGGAGCAAACATGCCGTCGTGGAATTTGCCGGAATCCGCCTGAAACTCGCCGGAATTCATCACCGCACACCTGGAAAGGCCACTAGACGCTGGAATCAATCGCCGCCGGTTCGAATTGGACGAGCTCGACTTCGCAGTGGCCTCCCGTGACCTCAGACTAGCTGCCGAAATCCTCCCGACGCGGCCGGCGCGACCGGCAACGAAGTAGGGCGTGGCTGAATGCGGCCGGTGTGGCGACGGGGCGCGGCTGGCGGGGACGAGGCACGATCGACGGGCAACGGGGCGCGGCTGATGGGTGACGGGACGTGGCCAATGGGGCTAGGCGCGATCGGCGTGGCCAGTGCGGCCGGCTGGGGGAAGGGGCGGCGCCGGTTGGGCTGGAGGAAGAAGCTCTTATCTAAGTTCTACAGTTATTTTACAGTATCTGTTCGGCTGTAGCTAAAATGAACCCTTAAAATGCCTTTTTTTACCCTTATCTCAGTTTTACAGTTTGTAGTTTTAAGGGGCTGCTAGGATGCTCTAATGTACTTAAGTATCATTGAGTAATAAAGGTTGCTTTCTCAGTCAAAAACAAAAATCAAGTCATGCCTGAAGTACAAAAATTCTGCCATTTGCAGTATTTCTACGGTTGATTATTGGCAATAAATTGGGGATCTCTCATGACAGAAAATGACTATTTGATATGAGAACTACTAGAAGGTTGCTTTCTCAGTCAAAAACAAAAATCTAGTCATGCCTTAAGTACAAAAATTCTGCCATTTGCAGTATTTCTACGGTTGATTATCGGCAATAAATTGGGGATCTCTCATGACAGAAAATGACTATTTGATATGAGAACTACTAGATTTTAAAATAGTTTCACCATATACATTCCAATGTGTTGGAAATAGTTTCTCCTTGTAAGTTGCAATCGTGGATGTTCTCGTTGTTTACTTTGAAACAAATATGATGGATTTGGACGAGGAGTCCTACACCGAGTTCATGGATTCGTCTTCAGCGGATGACGACGGAGATGAGGATCAAACTATGATGATGAGGGTGATTCTTGAAAAAAATGGAGCATGGAAGAAGCATGTGTTGGATTCTGGGTTCCGACAAACCCTTGAGGTTCGAACTCTGTGGTGCGCACGAAGAACTCTCTCCCTGGCTCGCTCGCACAACGATCTCACGACCTAGCTTGACGAACCCAAAGAACCCGAGACACAGAGGTTTATACTGGTTCGGGCCACCGTTGTGGTGTAATACCCTACTCCAGTGTGGTGTGGTGGATTGCCTCGTAGGCTGAGGATGAACAAGTACAAGGTATGAATAGCCTCCCGAGGAGAGGTGTTCTTGAGCTCGGTGAGCTAGTGCGTGTGAGGGTGGTCTCAATGATCCATCCCCTGCTGTGGTGGTGGCTAGTCCTATTTATAGAGGACCTGGTCCTCTTCCCAAATGTAGGCGGGATGGGATCCCACCACGGCCAATTTTGAAGGGAGACAACTAGTACAAGCTATCCTGACAAAAGGTGGTCTTCGCCTGCCAAAGGCTCTGGTGGTGATGCAGCCGTGGGCTCTGTGATGACCTCCGTCCCGCCGTCCTGCTGGTCTTGGTCTTGTTGCACCGATATGAAAACCTTTGCCCGGTGCCTCGGGACTCCTCGCCTGCGCCTGCCTCTTTAGCACCAGAGAGGTAACTGGTACGCCCGTTGGCGCCCGCCTAGCCTTGGTCGTCATGGCTCACGTCACGTGAACCTCGCGAGGAGCCCCTTGCATAGATATCTCCGCTCCTCGCGAGGGTCTTGAGTGGTTGCTGCTAAAGATGGGCCGTACCAGGCCGTTGGTGGAGCCACGCCATGGGCTGTAGGCAGGCAAGTCTGGGTACCCCCGTTCCGAGGACGCCGACAGTAGCCCCCGGGCCCAAGGCGCGCTCGGACTTGGCTTCGAGGCAAAGACAAAGGACAAGTGCGGAGCGCCACGGGCCCCAACCGCCTGCGGCCTTGATCGACGCGTGGCGATTGACGGGATGTGGGCGTCTCCGCTTCCCCACGCTGCCTCGGCAACCGTTCGACTTGACGAGACCCTGCTCATTGCAGAAGAAAATCATCATTACCTGCGATCGTGGAGGCCGGCGGTTGGCCTCCTTCTGGCTATAAATGAGGAGAGGGGCGGAGGCCCCGTCGCTCATCTCTTTCTCCACTCCGCCTGCTTCTTCTTCTTCCTCCTTGCTCCACCGTCTTGCTGCGACACCCATGGCGTCGATAAGGAGGTTCTCCGCCGCTGAGAAAGGAAAGACCCCCCGTGAAGAGCAGGGGCCACTTCCGCCGAACAAGAGGTTGGCCCACCCCCGCGACGTCATTGTGAGGCAGGAGGTGACGAGGCCTTGGCATGAGCGGCCTCCCCCTGGCTACCCGCTGCCCTTGTACGCCCAGGCACAAGGCTCCGGAGGAGGAGGCAGCGGCCCGCGCCGCTCGCGCCACGGCCGCGGTGGCCATGCCGTGGTGGCACGCGCCGCCGACCCACGAACTCACGCCGAGGGCTTTTCGCGCGAACTCGTGGTGTGGGCGGCGATGCCCCCGCGCACGTGGATCAAATTCCCGCAGTTCTTCGCTGAAGAGATGCCGCCGAGGGGGCCACTCGAGCTGTGGCTGCAGCACGCCGAGTGCAGCACCCCGGCAACGGGAGCAGAGGTCGAGGTCATCTCCCCGGGCAAGATCTTCATGACCCGTGGATGGGGTGAGGTCGCCCGCGCCTGTCGCGCGGAGGGGGCCCTCGCCATCCATTTTGAGTACGACAGTGCCTCCACGCCGTTCTTCAAGGTCTTCGACGAGGAAGGCCGTCGCCTGGAATGCTGCCCTGGAGGAGGTCGCGAGGACGGTGCGGCAGCTGGCGCTGGGCCCGCCCTTGGCCCTGCCGACAGCTCCTCCAGCAGCAGTGACGACGCGTGGGAGTCCAGCGACTCTCCTGAGCCTGACGAGACTTCGGAGACGAGCGACGACAACTACGTGCCCCCGAGCTCTCGTCGTGCCCGGAGCGCGACAGCGGCGTGTGACACCCAAAATTTTTATTTTGGTTTTATCAAAATCTTTTATTTGATTTGAGGAGGGTATTTAATTTTTTCTTTTAAAAGAATTTTTCCCTCTCAAAAATTTCCTTTCTTTGGCAAGTGTTTTGTTTTGGATTCACCCAAGACATGATTTTGGTCTTGGAGGTTTTTCCTTCTTATGTGGACTCAAAACCAAATGCTTTTCACTTGGGAGATTTCTTTTGAAAATTCTTTTAAATAGCCCTATGGCATTTGGAGTGATCTTCTCCCCTTTTCAAAATCTCCTCTTGCCATGACATGAGTGGAAATCCCCTCCCAAAAGCCATTCCCCATCTTTGTGCCAAGTTATACTTCAAATCCAGCAAGTTGAACCTCTCCATATATTTGTTTCCATTTAATTCTTATCAAAAATAATTTCTGCCTTCCATTTTGGATCCTTGGAGGTTTTCAAAGGAACTACCATTTCTACTTTGAGTTTGGCCTCCAAACAAGTCTCCCTGGCTAGTCCTTAGAACCCTCAACCAAGATCCATGAAGATCCACTGGTCTCCAGTTCAAATATTTCAAATTGTACTTGCTGCAAGTTTGGACCTTAATTGCCAAATTTGATGAAATTCATTTGAATCCTTCTCCTAAAAATCTGAGAAAATTCAGGCAGCCTCTGGGTGCATTGAGAGGTCACCCCACCAAGTCCCAGCTCCAGAATTTTTTTCTTCATGCCAAATCATTTCGTCGAGCACTTGATGGGCACTGTTTCTGTCATGTTCAGAAAATTCAGTTAACAGTTTCAGAGCTCCTGTCGTTTTCTTCAGAGCTCGTTGTCGATCTCGCCAGTAACCGCGGTGGCGCCTTGCTCCCTGTCCCCTCCTTCTTATCTCTGCGCCGCACGATCACCTGGAAGGTTGCGGGCGTCGGCGACGAGCAGGAGGAGGTGCGCCACCCGTGAGCGACGGCAGCGGCGGCTTTGCGGCCGCCAGAGAGAGGCGCAGCGTAGACGGCGCCGTCCAGCGCCGCCCAAGCCACCGGAGGCCGCCGCGTGGCCACCCACTCACCCATGCGCGCTGCCACCCTTCGTCGTGAACTGGTAGGTGCGGAGTGCGCTCTCTGCCGCCGCCGTGCCCGTACGGCCGCCCCGTCGAGGATCGGCGTATTACACCTTGCCCGACCGAGGTTTAGCGGTGGAACGGCACCAGTGATCTTCCCTGATGGTGCCTAGCCCCCTAAACCCCCTTCCCAACCACTGCCTCGCCGTAATCGCTCGCCGGAGATACCCCGTTCACGGCCACCCCCTCGGATCGCCTATAAATAGAGGCCCCGAGCTCGAACTCGAACCCACACCACCTCTGCACTCCACCAATACCACGCCAAGCCACTGGAAGAGCCCCGAGAGAGCTTTCTTCCCCAACTCCGGCCGCCTCGACCCGCCACGAGACCCAGCTCGATTCGCTCCCGTGCGTGCACCCCTACCCCTCAGCTCTTGCCAGTAGCCTTCTAGTGCATCCACCCTTCTGACCCGCGCTTCAATTTGGAGTTTGCAGCACCCACCGGAGTACTCCACCATCGCCCGAGCCACCGTCCGCCGGAGAAAGTGTCGCCGTCGACGTGGTGCTCTCCGACGACCAAGTCCACCACCCACCGACGCGGAAGAACACACTGAACCTCTTGGTACCCTCCGATCTCCCTGCCTCGCCATGGTTCAACGCCGGCGACCACCGCAGCCTTCGGGCGCCGGCGAAGTTTTAAACCTGACATGTGGGACCCCCCGTCAGCCTCTCTTCTTTTCCCCTCGAACCGTTTTCTGTTGGCGCCTTCGGGCAGAGTGCGTTTTCTCTTTGGGCTGGCGCATTTCTTTCCGAACCGTTTTCTGTTTTCTCAGTTAAGTCCCTGGATCTTTTCTGTTTCATCACAAATTAGTCCCTGGACTAAAACCCTTATATCTTTTTAATAAAAGGTGATTTTTGAATGATTCTTTTTCTGTCAGTCTTATATTTTTGTCTAGTTTTTTTATAGTATTTATTTGGAAAATTTTTGGAACAAATTTTATGCACGCGATGATTTTCACGTTAGTGTGCATTTTCGCTATACCGTAGGTTCCGGAAGAGGTGACGGAGCCGCGAACTTCGCCGAGCTAGACTCCGACTTCTCCGAACCAGGCAAGCATGTTTGAACTTTTGATATGACGGGTGTTTTGCATGTTTGCTTGAATGGTTTGTGCATGGCATATGAGCATCGGTGAGTATCTCGTTGCATGTAAGGCAACTATCCGTGAGTTCCGAAGTTACTGTGATCTCTGATGAGAGATGGCCTAGTCATGTGGTGACATGAAAGGCAGTAAGGTGGTATTGTTGTAGCATGCCAGTCTTACGACATCCGATAAACTCCGACGTTAACGTGGACTGAGTCACGTTACCGTTCTTTCTCTTTCGTGCTACCACATGTTTTCTGCCAAGAATACGGTTTAGTAAGTTGTTAACCTCTTTCCGTGTACACACCAAATAGAGGGGCCGGGATGAGGGTTCCATGGCCCTGGATTAAAGCCAGTCATCAGGTCAGGGGGCATGGGTGTTTCCGGTTGGGACCGAGAGGGGGGCACCCCTTAGAGCACGCGTATATAAATTTGATCCCATGCTACGCGAGGTTGTAGCGTCCCCGTCTCAAGGTTTTTCTTGAACGTTGCCAAGGGTGATTCCTGGCTTCGGAATGTTGAATGGGTGTGTACTGGTTAGATGTGTTTCTCCTAAAACACCGTAAACGGAACTAGTCCCTGTGACTACTGAAATCCATTGGCTGTGGTTAAAGTACAAACTCTGCAGAGTCAAATCCTTCCGAGTCATCGTGTCCATGGTCAAGGACCATGGCCAGTATATCCATATCTATGTCAATCCTCGTGGTAAATCCCCGGTGAACAAGCTTGAGTGGTATACACGTTTGAATTGTTATTCCTGTGGATGGACTAACCTTTATTTTATCTCGTGCCTGATTATGCCCTTGAAATGATTTAAATTCTTAAGCTACTGAGATATCAAGTTATGAAATATAAGCCCTTTATGTGATGTCGCTCAGACGTCCGACTGTGGCACTCTTGTTATTTACTTTTGATATAAGCCCTTTATGTGATGTCGCTCAGACGTCCGACTGTGGCACTCTTGTTATTTACTTTTGATATAAGCCCTTTATGTGATGTCGCTTAGACGTCCGACTGTGGCACTCTTGTTATTTACTTTTGATATAAGCCCTTTATGTGATGTCGCTCAGACGTCCGACTGTGGCACGCACTGTCATTTATATTCTATTATAAGCCCTTTATGTGGTGTCGCCTTGACGCCCGACTGCGGCATTGTTATTCTTTTTTGTATCCCTTCGAGGAGTCATTCAGACACTCGATTGGCCCTCAGTATTACTTTGGGATTTCGGGAGGACTACCGCCCGACTTCTCTTTTATTTCCCATGCATTATTATCTCAATGTCTGAGTGCGCTTGTTAATCTGTTCATATGCATCATGTTTACATTTGTTATATCTTATGTCCGAACTGTCTTGCGAGTACTTCATAGTACTCACCCGGCTTGTTGATTTGGCCAGATGTTGACGAAGGCGATCTCATGGATGAAGAGTTTGATAGTGAGTCCGACGCCTAGAGGAGTCCCAGTCAGTCCCGTGCGATCCTGGATATTGGTCACTTGTATTATATACGCTTCCGCCACCCACAATAAGTATCCTCGAGCCTCACTCCGACGCTCGAAGAGCTGTTAGATTCAGGAGTCATGTCACCCACTTCGCTGTGATATATCCACCACCGCGTTTATTGTGAGTAAGTAGTTATGCCACCCTATCCGCCTTTATGTGTAATATCGGTGTGTTTGTAATAAATTGTTGAGTAGTCTCTGCTCAACCTTGTATTATATTTAGTACTCCTGGTTTTTCTTCTGTGATCAAGATATTGTCTACCCGTGAGAAGGAATTCTTCTCTACTGGTCCGTAAAAGGGATCGGTTTCTCAATAAATATCTTTATTGGAAAACCGGTCGTGACAAGCTTGTACCAGAGCCAGGCTGACTGTAGGAAGCCACTAGGTGCGATCGCTAATCGGTTATTAGCGCCTTTAGTGCTTTTTCAGCATGTTGCAAATGTAGCTATTTTCTGTTGGTCATCATAAATTTATGACATGACTACTCAGAATTTTTGCCTACTTTTGTAGATGGCTGGCAACGGCTGCGAGACTCGGGTGTTCACTAACGTGCCCGAGGGGTTTGTCAAACTCCTCGTCTCCATCACCAAGCTCGCGACCGGGCCAGCGACTCGTCCGGAGTTCACGCTTTACCAGCACAAGCTCAGCGACGACGTGTCTATGCACCAGGCCGTGGTGCAATTCAAGGGAGGACGTTCTGCGTCTCGCCACTTCCGTTTTGTGGGAAGGGCCATGCCTACGGAGAGGCATGCCATGCAGATGGCTGCCCGTGAGGTGATAGCTCGCCTTCGGGACATTCTTCCTATGATGAAGACTCGTCGCTACCGCTACCTCCCATGCCATGTGCCATATACTTGTCACTATGCATTCGCCTGCCATAGGGGAGAGCGAGATGAAGCCATCGAGATGGTTGTTGAGTACCTCAAAGCTCTGGAGGAATCTTTCGACAACCTCGTGGATGATCTTGTGGCTGCCCGCATGGACTTAGTTCGGGGCGGTCCTGCCAGCAGGAAGGAGCTTCTCCACATGGCACCGCCTCTGACTTTCGTCTCGTCCTCAGCATCTTATGCACCGGCCATTTTGGCCACTGCTCGCCGTCTGCCTACCACTGAGGAGTTCGACCGAGTCATCGCTCCTACTCCAGTCAGAGCTGCACCGCCTGCCGCACCCACGCTGCCGCCTGTCGCACCCGCGCCATCACCTCAGCGCAGTGCTACGCGCCTGGAGCCTACTAGGGAGGAGGTGGAGGTTGAGTCCCCTGCACCGCTGGGTCTTACCCTCGGCAAGGGAAGGATATCTTCACCATCTCCGACCGAGTGCGCCGAGTAGCCGCGCGTTGTGTTTGCATGTATGATATGTTTTATCTGTATGTTCGTTTGTAGTGTTTGTGTGCGCTTCATGTAGGGTCCCGGAGGAGTATGCTAGCCTAAATAACATGTCAGGAATGTGTACACACATCCTGAGTGATGTATCGTATGTTTGCGTATCGCGTGTAAGATATGTGCTAAGCAGTCCTTCTCCGTGCGAAATCGTTTATGTTTTCTTGAAAAATCTTGAGGTCTTTTAAATTTTTGCCTTTGCAAGATTTTCCTTGTGCCACACAGTTCTTCTCATGAGTTTTGCAAAATAATACCCCAGAGTGGAAAATGTCTCGTCCGTGGACTCGTTCCATGCCCAATCAACCAGAAGAAGTTTATGGAACACAAACAAGCAACAACTTCACTCAGGAACAGTCTAGTCAACAGGACAGCGAAGCAGCCTTATCTCAAGTATGCCGCCTTTTCGAACAAAGCCAACAGCAACACCAAGAAATGATGAATCACGTCATCAATATGGGGAATCACCGTGGGCCATACCAACCACACTCCAAGTTGTCTGAACTGCAGAAGACACGCCCTTCAATGTTTGCTCACACTGATAGGCCACTTGAAGCCGATGATTGGCTTCGTGACATCGAAAGAAAGCTGATTATTGCTCAGTGTGCAGATCATGAGAAGGTGCTTTATGCACCTCACTACCTCACTGGAGCAGCTGCAGCATGGTGGGAAAACTTCCTACACATGCATCCCTGTGAGCACAACATCACCTGGGAGGAGTTTAAGGAAGGCTTTCGTGGGGCACACATCCCCAGGAGCATCATAAAAATCAAGAAAAGAGAATTTGATGACCTCAAGCAAAGAGGCATGTCAGTGATAGAATACAACGGTCAGTTTACCCAGCTATCTCGTTATGCCTACGATGAGCATATGACTGAGAACAAAAGGATGGAAAAGTTTTTGGACGGCCTGGCACCGGCACTAAGATGCCAACTGGTCGTACACACTTTCCCGGATTTTAAAACTCTGGTTGACAAGGCCATTACCTTGGAGAATGAACGCCGCAGTCTGGAAGATATTCGTAAGCGAAAGAGGGACAAGACGACTCTTGCTCGCAATAACCGAAGCAAGACTGATGTTCAGAGGGTTGAAGCAAGAAAATCCACGACTACTGATCTAAGGCCAACCAGACAGTTTCATTCCAGGGACAAGGACTTCACATACCGTCCAGGGGTCACTTGCTATGCTTGTGGTGAAGAAGGGCACTATGCCAAACAGTGCCCAAAACCGAGGAACTCGGCCCCCAAACTGAACAATGGTGGGAACAATCCAGCCCCCAAGCGCAACAATTTCAATCCCAACAACAACCACAGGAAGGGTCACCTGAACCATGTGACCAGAGAAGAAGCACAGAATGCCCCAGACATCGTGCTCGTACGTTCCCTGTCAACACAGTACCTGCCACGGTTTTGTTTGATTCTGGAGCTTCTCACTCGTTCATTTCGAAGAGTTTTGTTTTGCAACATGGTTTTCCGATACTCCCTTTGGAAAAATCTATGATCATCAAGTCCCCTGGAAATAAGCAGATCACTCAGAGTTACTGCAGAGGAGTGATCATTGAGTTCGAAGGACTAAAGTTCCAAGCTAATCTCATCGTGTTGGAAAATAAAGGACTGGATGTCATCTTAGGGATGGACTGGTTGACCACCAACAAGGGATTTATTGATTGTTTCAAGGACCGTGATTCTCACTCACCATCACGGCAAGGCAATAAAAGTTACCGCTCAAGAGAGACCACGGTCACGGCAACCAAAATTGAACAAAGTGGACATTTCAGAACTGAGAAAAGTTCCAGTGGTGTGCGAGTTTCCTGACGTATTTCGTGAAGAACTACCAGGCATGCCACCAGACCGAGAGATAGAGTTCAGCATTGAACTAGCACCTGGCACCACTCCCATCTATAAGAAACCCTATAGAATGGCACCCTCAGAATTGGTAGAATTGAAGAAGCAGATAAAGGAATTACTGGACAAAGGATTTATTCGAGCCAGCTCCTCACCTTGGGGTTCGCCAGTATTATTCGCCAAGAAAAAGGATGGGACACTGAGATTGTGTATAGACTATCGAGCTCTCAATATGGTCACCATCAAAAACAAATATCCGATGCCACGGATAAATGATTTGTTTGACCAGCTCGCTCAAGCCAAGGTGTTCTCAAAAATTGATTTAAGATCGGGATATCATCAATTAAAAGTACGGACAGAAGATACCCCTAAGACAGCATTCACCTCCAGATACGGATTATATGAGTTCACAGTAATGCCGTTTGGACTGACGAACGCCCCCGCATATTTCGTCCACCTCATGAACAAGGTGTTTATGAAATTCATGGACAAATTTGTTGTGGTATTCATTGATGATATTCTGGTATACTCAAGGACACCAGAAGAGCATGCCGAGCATCTCAGAATTGTTTTGGGAGAATTAAGGAAACATCAATTGTACGCCAAATTTAGCAAGTGTGAATTTTGGCTAAGGCAAGTTGGTTTCCTAGGCCATATATTAACCCAAGAAGGCGTGGCCGTAGACCCAGAAAAAGTCAAAGCCATACTTGACTGGAAACCACCAGCCAACGTGACAGATGTGCGGAGTTTCCTAGGAATGGCCGGATATTACAGAAGATTTATTGAAGGATTCTCCACTGTGGCAAAACCAATGACACAATTGCTCAAGAAAGACAAGAAATTTGTATGGACGGAAGCATGTGAGAAAAGCTTCCAAGAACTCAAGAAGAAACTAACAACCGCACCGGTCTTAACTGTGCCAGACATACACAAGAGTTTTGAAGTGTATTGTGACGCATCTCGGAAGGGCCTCGGATGTGTGCTGATGCAGGATGGCAAAGTTGTCGCGTATGCTTCCAGGCAACTACGGAAGCATGAGGAAAATTATCCAACTCATGACTTGGAGCTAGCAGCGGTCATCCATGCACTCAAGGAGTGGAGGCACTTTCTGTTGGGAAATCGTTGTGAAATATATACGGACCATAAGAGCCTTAAATATATTTTCACACAACCAGAGCTAAATTTACGCCAACGACGCTGGTTGGAATTGGTCAAGGACTATGATGTCGGCATTCACTACCATCCAGGGAAAGCAAATGTAGTGGCAGATGCTCTTAGTCGGAACCCCAGCCCGGGCAACGATAGTCCACAGAACTTGAGGCCTGAGTTTCAGCAGGAGTTCGTTAGACTCAACATGGTGTTAGTCTTTGAGGGCACCGTATCAAAGCTGGAGATACAACCCACCCTAGTGGAACAAATTAAGAAGGCTCAGCAGGGACATCCCAGCATCGAGGGTATAAAGAGGAAAATGAACCTTGGCAAGGCTTCAGAGTTCGTCACAGACAGTGAAGGAATATTACGGTACGGGGACAGACTTTGCGTACCTAACATTGAGGAACTCAAGCAACAAATCCTAACCGAAAGCCACACCGCTCCATACTCGATCCACCCTGGAGGAACCAAAATGTACAAAGACATTCAGGAAAGATTTTGGTGGCATGGTATGAAAAGGGATATAGCCGCATTTATTGCTTGTTGCGATTCTTGTCAACGCATAAAAGCCGAGCATCAAAAGCCAGCAGGGCTACTCCAGCCAAACAGGATACCTGAGTGGAAATGGGATGAAATTGGAATGGACTTCATCGTCGGACTACCTCGATCGCAACGCTGAAATGATGCCATATGGGTCATCACAGATAGGCTAACCAAGGTAGCACATTTCATTCCCGTGAAGACGACCTACTCCACTCAAAGGCTAGCCAAGCTATATCTCTCCCGTATAGTTTGTTTGCATGGAGTCCCAAAGACTATAATATCCGACCGAGGCACTCAATTTGTCTCTAAATTTTGGGATCACCTGCAACAAGCTCTGGGCACGCAACTGGCTTTCAGTACAGCGTACCACCCTCAGACTGATGGACAAACGGAACGCGTGAACCAAATCCTAGAGGACATGCTGAGAGCCTGTGTGCTCACCTATGGATCCAGTTGGGAAGAAAGTTTGCCATATGCCGAGTTTGCTTACAACAACAGTTACCAAGCCAGCTTACAGATGACACCCTTTGAAGCATTGTACGGACGGAGGTGTCGTACCCCACTGAATTGGTCAGAAACAGGTGACAGTCGTATCTTTGGCCCATACATGCTCAAGGAGGCCGAGGAGAAGGTTAAGCAGATCAGGGACAGACTCAAGACAGCCCAAAGCCGACAGAAGAGCTACTACAATCAGAAACATCGTGAGGTCAGCTTTGAACCCGGTGATTACGTATACCTGCGAGTGTCTCCTATGAGGGGCCTGCAACGGTTCAAAATTAAGGGGAAACTAGCCTCGAGATTTATTGGACCATTCTGTATAGTTGCACGAAGAGGCACAGTGGCCTACAAACTAGACCTACCCAAGGAGCTGTCAGATGTCCATGACGTGTTCCACGTCTCACAATTGAGAAAATGTGTAAGTAACCCGGAGAAGCATGTATCTCATGAGAGCATTGACGTGCAACCAGACCTCACCTACAGAGAGCGGCCAGTAAAGATTTTGGAAGAGTCTGAAAGGAGGACCCGTCAGAAAACAACAAAAATTTTCAAGGTTCAGTGGAGCAACCACACCGAGGATGAAGCTACATGGGAAAGGGAAGATTTTCTCCAGGCAGAGTATCCATATCTATTTGAGGATCAGCAGAAATCTCGGGGACGAGATTTTTCCTAAGGGGGTAGGTGCTGTGACACCCAAAAATTTTATTTTGGTTTTATCAAAATCTTTTATTTGATTTGAGGAGGGTATTTAATTTTTTCTTTTAAAAGAATTTTTCCCTCTCAAAAATTTCCTTTCTTTGGCAAGTGTTTTGTTTTGGATTCACCCAAGACTTGATTTTGGTCTTGGAGGTTTTTCCTTCTTATGTGGACTCAAAACCAAATGCTTTTCACTTGGGAGATTTCTTTTGAAAATTCTTTTAAATAGCCCTATGGCATTTGGAGTGATCTTCTCCCCTTTTCAAAATCTCCTCTTGCCATGACATGGGTGGAAATCCCCTCCCAAAAGCCATTCCCCATCTTTGTGCCAAGTTATACTTCAAATCCAGCAAGTTGAACCTCTCCATATATTTGTTTCCATTTAATTCTTATCAAAAATAATTTCTGCCTTCTATTTTGGATCCTTGGAGGTTTTCAAAGGAACTACCATTTCTACTTTGAGTTTGGCCTCCAAACAAGTCTCCCTGGCTAGTCCTTAGAACCCTCATCCAAGATCCATGAAGATCCACTGGTCTCCAGTTCAAATATTTCAAATTGTACTTGCTGCAAGTTTGGACCTTAATTGCCAAATTTGATGAAATTCATTTGAATCCTTCTCCTAAAAATCTGAGAAAATTCAGGCAGCCTCTGGGTGCATTGAGAGGTCACCTCACCAAGTCCCAGCTCCAGAAATTTTTTTCTTCATGCCAAATCATTTCGTCGAGCACTTGATGGGCACTGTTTCTGTCATGTTCAGAAAATTCAGTTAACAGTTTCAGAGCTGCTGTCGTTTTCTTCAGAGCTCGTTGTCGATCTCGCCAGTAACCGCGGTGGCGCCTTGCTCCCTGTCCCCTCCTTCTTATCTCTGCGCTGCACGATCACCTGGAAGGTTGCGGGCGTTGGCGACGAGCAGGAGGAGGTGCGCCACCCGTGAGCGACGGCAGCGGCGGCTTTGCGGCCGCCAGAGAGAGGCGCAGCGTAGACGGCGCCGTGCAGCGCCGCCCAAGCCACCGGAGGCCGCCGCATGGCCACCCACTCACCCATGCGCGCTGCCACCCTTCGTCGTGAACTGGTAGGCGCGGAGCGCGCTCTCTGCCGCCGCCGTGCCCGTACGGCCGCCCCGTCGAGGATCGGCGTATTACGCTTTGCCCGACCGAGGTTTAGCGGTGGAACGGCACCAGTGATCTTCCCTGATGGTGCCTAGCCCCCTAAACCCCCTGCCCAACCACTGCCTCGCCGTAATCGCTCGCCGGAGATACCCCATTCACGGCCACCCCCTCGGATCGCCTATAAATAGAGGCCCCGAGCTCGAACTCGAACCCACACGACCTCTGCACTCCACCAATACCACGCCAAGCCACTGGAAGAGCCCCGAGAGAGCTTTCTTCCCCAACTCCTGCCGCCTCGACCCGCCACGAGACCCAGCTCGATTCGCTCCCATGCGTGCACCCCTCCCCCTCAGCTCTTGCCAGTAGCCTTCTAGTGCATCCACCCTTCTGACCCACGCTTCAATTTGGAGTTTGCAGCACCCACCGGAGTACTCCACCATCGCCCGAGCCACCGTCCGCCGGAGAAAGTGTCGCCGTCGACGTGGTGCTCTCCGACGACCAAGTCCACCACCCAATGACACGGAAGAACACACTGAACCTCTTGGTACCCTCCGATCTCCCTGCCTCGCCGTGGTTCAACGCCGGCGACCACCGCAGCCTTCGGGCGCCGACGAAGTTTTAAACCTGACATGTGGGACCCCCCCGTCAGCCTCTCTTCTTTTCCCCCTCGAACCGTTTTCTGTTGGCGCCTTCAGGCAGAGTGCGTTTTCTCTTTGGGCTGGCGCATTTCTTTCCGAACCGTTTTCTGTTTTCTCAGTTAAGTCCCTGGATCTTTTCTGTTTCATCACAGATTAGTCCCTGGACTAAAACCCTTATATCTTTTTAATAAAAGGTGATTTTTGAATGATTCTTTTTCTGTCAGTCTTATATTTTTGTCTAGTTTTTTATAGTATTTATTTGGAAAATTTTTGGAACAAATTTTATGCACGCGATGATTTTCACGTTAGTGTGCGTTTTCGCTATACCGTAGGTTCCGGAAGAGGTGACGGAGCCGCGAACTTCGCCGAGCTAGACTCCGACTTCTCCGAACCAGGCAAGCATGTTTGAACTTTTGATATGACGGGTGTTTTGCATGTTTGCTTGAATGGTTTGTGCATGGCATATGAGCATCGGTGAGTATCTCGTTGCATGTAAGGCAACTATCCGTGAGTTCCGAAGTTACTATGATCTCTGATGAGAGATGGCCTAGTCATGTGGTGACATGAAAGGCAGTAAGGTGGTATTGTTGTAGCATGCCAGCCTTACGACATCCGATAAACTCCGATGTTAACGTGGACTGAGTCACGTTACCGTTCTTTCCCTTTCGTGCTACCACATGTTTTCTGCCAAGAATACGGTTTAGTAAGTTGTTAACCTCTTTCCGTGTACACACCAAATAGAGGGGCCGGGATGAGGGTTCCATGGCCCTGGATTAAAGCCAGTCATCCGGTCAGGGGGCATGGGTGTTTCCGGTTGGGACCAAGAGGGGGGCACCCCTTAGAGCGCGCGTATATAAATTTGATCCCATGCTATGCGAGGTTGTAGCCTCCCCGTCTCAAGGTTTTTCTTGAACGTTGCCAAGGGTGATTCCTGGCTTCGGAATGTTGAATGGGTGTGTACTGGTTAGATGTGTTTCTCCTAAAACACCGTAAACGGAACTAGTCCCTGTGACTACTGAAATCCGTTGGCTGTGGTTAAAGTACAAACTCTGCAGAGTCAAATCCTTCCGAGTCATCGTGTCCATGGTCAAGGACCATGGCCAGTATATCCATATCTATGTCAATCCTCGTGGTAAATCCCCGGTGAACAAGCTTGAGTGGTATACACGTTTGAATTGTTATTCCTGTGGATGGACTAACCTTTATTTTATCTCATGCCTGATTATGCCCTTGAAATGATTTAAATTCTTAAGCTACTGAGATATCAAGTTATGAAATATAAGCCCTTTATGTGATGTCGCTCAGACGTCCGACTGTGGCACTCTTGTTATTTACTTTTGATATAAGCCCTTTATGTGATGTCGCTCAGACGTCCGACTGTGGCACGCACTATCATTTATATTCTATTATAAGCCCTTTATGTGGTGTCGCCTTGACGCCCGACTGCGGCATTGTTATTCTTTTTTGTATCCCTTCGAGGAGTCATTCAGACACTCGATTGGCCCTCAGTATTACTTTGGGATTTCGGGAGGACTACCGCCCGACTTCTCTTTTATTTCCCATGCATTATTATCTCAATGTCTGAGTGCGCTTGTTAATCTGTTCATATGCATCATGTTTACATTTGTTATATCTTATGTCCGAACTGTCTTGCGAGTACTTCATAGTACTCACCTGGCTTGTTGATTTGGCCAGATGTTGACGAAGGCGATCTCATGGATGAAGAGTTTGATAGTGAGTCCGACGCCTAGAGGAGTCCCAGTCAGTCCCGTGCGATCCTGGATATTGGTCACTTGTATTATATACGCTTCCGCCACCCACAATAAGTATCCTCGAGCCTCACTCTGATGCTCGAAGAGCTGTTAGATTCAGGAGTCATGTCACCCACTTCGCTGTGATATATCCACCACCGCGTTTATTGTGAGTCAGTAGTTATGCCACCCTATCCGCCTTTATGTGTAATATCGACGTGTTTGTAATAAATTGTTGAGCAGTCTCTGCTCAACCTTGTATTATATTTAGTACTCCTGGTTTTTCTTCTGTGATCAAGATATTGTCTACCCGTGAGAAGGAATTCTTCTCTACTGGTCCGTAAAAGGGATCGGTTTCTCAATAAATATTTTTATTGGAAAACCGGTCGTGACACGGCGTCCGCTCGTCGTCGTCATTGATCTAGGTGGGATCGGCGTCAGCCCCTCATGGCCCACTGTTGATGATGGCGTCGGCGGCAACATCTGTAGATATGATTTCTATAAACCTCCTTCTTTTGTTCCCTGCGAGGAATCGAGATGAACCCCGCGGGGGTGTGTAAAGAATACGTAGTGCTTTTGCATCAATGTTATTCCTATTGTGAAATTCATGATTGCGCATCTTGCTTTGGCATTGTTCCCCCTTTTCGTCCTTGCGGTAACTTAGTGCTCTACGCCGACAGGTCCCAGTCCTTAGGCAGGCGTCATCCGTCGCTGGTATGCCAGGTCGCGATGCCGTGGTCAAGGCCAGGAGGTGAGCGGCCAAAGGTTCGGTAAGAGCTCCTGAGGCGCGATGCTCAAGAGGTCCCCCTTGGCGTGCAAGCAGCTCCCTAAAGGCAGAAAAGGAAGGTGGCATTGCCGGAGCAAGGCCGCGGGAGCCGAAAATCCTAAGTCACGATGCTGGGCTACTTGGATACGCTACTTATCTTATCAAGCCTGAGGCGATTTCCTTGCGCAGCGCCTGATTCGTTCGTCAGCGGTGGGGGTACGGATGGGTTAGGCCCGTGCCAGCTTCCCTTCCTTTTTCACGTTCTTCTAAGTGCTCTGCGTCCTTGGGTCCCGACCCTCGAGCGAGCTCAGCCGCCGCTGGTATGCCAGGTCGCGGTGCTGTGGTCAAGGCCAGGGGGTGAGGGCTGGAGAGTCAGTAGGAGCTCCTGATACGCGATGCTCAGGATCCCCCCTTTAACGCGCACGCGAATTGCATGAGGAAAGGAAGGAGCTTGCGTGCCGCCCGTAGTTAGGCTCCAGAGATTCCTGCAGGTTAGCGCGAGGGGAGAATAAAGCTTGCAATCGCGTTCGCTGGCCTGCCGCTGGTCTTTCCGCAAGAAGATGAAGGCACTGAGGGCCTGGTGAGGTGACGTGCGCGGGGCGTGCCGCGAGCCAGAGCTCGACCACTCAGGTTTGTCAGCGTTGCAGGGACGGACCCGAGCACAAGCGCCGTGCCAGCATGTGTAGCCCCCGTTGCGGGATGAGCAGGAGGCCGACCAGCAATGCGGGTGGCCGCGAGGGGTCACGGGCAAGCAAGTGATGATCATAAGGTAAATCATGCAAGGAGGCAAGCTAGTTCAGAGATGCAAGAACGATACATGCCACAGGGACGGACCCACGCAGCCTGGGGATGATGCAGCCCGAGGGGCGCCCCCAACAGAGTAAGCTAAAGGTGCAAAAGGATACACGTCGCAGGGACAAGCCCGTGCAACTTGGGGATAATGCTGCCCGAGGGGTGCCCCCAACTGAATGAACCGGAAAGAGTCACCTGGTACCGTTGCTAGAGAGATGTTGACGTGGCCGAAGATGCGTGCTGAAGAGGTCGTTCCTCACGGGCCGCCAGGGTCTTGAGCCTCGGAGGCTCCGGGGGCCCGGGTGGCTCTTGAAGAACTGCTGCCATCTCTGCCAGGACTACGTGATGTCTGGCCTCCTGAGCCGCCAGAACACTCCGCAAGTGGCGCTAGAAGGTGACAGCCGCATTCGGCAAGCCGAATGGCATGCGAACATAGCTGTGAGGTGGACCCTCGCACCGACCAACGCGCGAAGGCCAGAAATGCTCCTGATATGCGGCCCTGTTGAGCCCTGGAATGATGATGCAGACACGCAGCTCGTCATCCTCGCCAGGACGAGGGGCTGTGCCAGGTGGTGAGCGGCGGTCGCCGCACATGGCTCTTGCTTCTTGAAGCTCCCGGGTCGCCTTGGTGATGAACTCCTGAGCAGTAGGCACTCCACGCCTTGTGCCCTCTTGAGGGAAACGTGCGGCGAAGCATGCCTCCACGTGGTGCTCGAGCGCCTCCCTCGTGACATGGGCTAGGTCAGAGGCCCTCCAGAAGAGAGCCCACGAGCCCAGCCTGAGGAGGGCGCCGGGCGCGCCTTCCTATGCGAGGGAGGGAGGTGCCCCGTCTGCAGACCCAGGTCCTGAGGTGGTGCCGCTAGAAACACCGCTCTCCTGAGGCCCTTGGTGGAGCAGCTGCTTCTTCTTCTTGGGAATGGCCTCAGGAGGGTACATGGCGCCTTCGTTATCTGGGTCTTCGGCTGCAGTAGCTTGGTAAGCACGCTCGAGGGAGCACACCGCGTCCTTCTATTCGCAGGCGACCGTGATGACGCCACAGCTCTCGGGCATCTTGAGGACGTTGTAACCGTGATGGGTCACTGCCATAAACTTGGCCAGGGCTGGGTACCCGAGGATGGCGTTGTATGGCAAGCGGATGTGGGCGACGTCAAAGTCGATGAGCACGGTGCAGTAGTTGTCGCGCCTGCCGAAGGTGACAGAAAGGCGGACCTGCCCGATCGGGGTGGTGGAGCCGTCGGTCACTCCTGAGAAAGGCTTGGTGGGCTGTAGCTGATCATATGGCACTTGGAGGCGGTCGAACGTCTCGACGGACAGGACATTGAGCCCTGCACCGTCGTCGATGAGGGTCTTGGTGACTTGGACATTGCTGATGATGGGTGAGCAGAGCATCGGGAGGGCGCCGACAGTGCCGCGCACTTGAGTTGGTCGGAGGAGCTGAAGGTGATGGCGCACTTGGACCACCTGAGCGGGCGCGTGGCCTCGAGCCTGGGAAGGGCCGCGTTCACCTCACGAGCAAACTGCTTGAAGATACGCTGAGAGGCTGCGGCCTGAGCGCCACCCAAGATGCAAGCAATGGCGGGAGGCTCCTGGAAGCCCCCAGCCCCCTCGTAATGATGATGGTCGTCGTTCCTTCTTGGTGGTGGTGGCAGCGGAGGGAGGCCAGTGTTGCCCTGGGGGCGGTCCTCATGAGGCTGGTCTCTCCAGGTGCCCTGGCGAGGCTGGTCCTGCCAGCGGTCCTCACGAGGCCAGTCGCGCCACTCCTGGCAGGGTCCGCGGTCGTCCCAGCGTCCTCCACTGCGGCCTCCCCCACGGCCGTAGCCTTGGTTGTTGCGCTCGGGGCGTCGACCGAAGCGCCCATCGCAGATGGCCCTGAGCTCCTGACAGTCATTGGTGTTGTGGCTGTGAACGTTGTGGAAGGCGCAGAACGGGCGGTTGTCCTTGGATGACTCGGGGTGGTCACAACCGCGCTTCATCTCCGGCTCCGCCGTGAGCACGGCAGCCCCCTTGCGCTTCACGTCCTTGGCCTTGGCCTTCTTGTCTTCCTGATCGGCGGTTGGGAGCTCGAGGAGGGAAAGGCGTCCCTCCTCAGCCCTTGCGCACTTGGTCGCCATGTTGAACATCTCCAGAGCCGTGTGATACGTCTCCGTCGTATCTACTTTTCCAAACACTTTTGCCCTTGTTTTGGACTATAACTTGCATGATTTGAATGGAACTAACCTGGACTGACGCTGTTTTCAGCAGAATTGCCATGGTGTTATTTATGTGCAGAAACAAAAGTTCTCGGAATGACCTGAAACTTCACGGAGATTATTTTTGGGAATAATAAAAATACTAGCGAAAGAATCAAGGCCAGGGGGCCCACACACTTGCCACGAGGGTGGGGGGCGCGCCCCTGCCTAGTGGGCCCCCTGGAGCTCCACCAACCTCAACTCCAACTCCATATATTCGTGTTCGGGGAGAAAAAAATCAGAGAGAAAAATTCATCGCGTTTTACGATACGGAGCCGCCGCCAAGCTCTAAACTCTATCGGGAGGGCTGATCTGGAGTCCGTTCGGGGCTCCGGAGAGGGGAATCCGTCACCATCGTCATCATCAACCATCCTCCATCACCAACTTCATGATGCTCACCGCCGTGCGTGAGTAATTCCATCGTAGGCTTGCTGGACGGTGATGGGTTGGATAAGATTTATCATGTAATCGAGTTAGTTTTGTTAGGGTTTGATCCCTAGTATCCACTGTGTTCTGAGATTGATGTTGCTATGACTTTGCTATGCTTAATTCTTGTCACTAGGGCCCGAGTGCCATGATTTCAGATCGGAACCTATTATGTTTTCATGAATATATGTGAGTTCTTGATCCTATCTTGCAAGTCTATAGTCACCTACTATGTGTTATGATCCGGCAACCCCGAAGTGACAATAATCGGGACCACTCCCGGTGATGACCATAGTTTGAGGAGTTCATGTATTCACTATGTGTTAATGCTTTGGTCCGGTACTCTATTAAAAGGAGGCCTTAATATCCCTTAGTTTCCATTAGGACCCCGCTGCCACGGGAGGGTAGGACAAAAGATGTCATGCAAGTTCTTTTCCATAAGCACGTATGACTATATTCGGAATACATGCCTACATTACATTGATGAATTGGAGCTAGTTCTGTGTCACCCTATGTTATGACTGTTACATGATGAACCGCATCCGGCATAATTCTCCGTCACCGATCCAATGCCTACGAGCTTTTCACATATTGTTCTTCGCTTATTTACTTTTCCGTTGCTACTGTTACAATCACTACAAAACCCAAAAATATTAGTTTGCTATGGCTACCGTTACTTCCATATTACTTTGCTACTAAATACTTTGCTGTAGATACTAAGTTATCCAGGTGTGGTTGAATTGACAACTCAACTGCTAATACTTGAGAATATTCTTTGGCTCCCCTTGTGTCAAATCAATAAATTTGGGTTGAATACTCTACCCTCGAAAACTGTTGCGATCCCCTATACTTGTGGGTTATCAAGACAATTTTCTGGCGCCGTTGCCGGGGAGCATAGCTCTATTCTTTGAGTCACTTGGGATTTATATCTGCTGGTCACTATGAAGAACTTGAAAGACGTGAAAAAAAATTATCCCTCAACTACGAGGGGAGGTAAGGAACTGCCATCTAGCTCTGCACTTGATTCACCTTCTGTTTTGAGTAACCTTGCGACACCTAAACCTGCTTCTGCTATTAATTCTGATATGTCGCATGTTATTGATGATGCCACTTCTACTATGCATGATACTTATGATGAAACTACTTCTATGCTTGATACTACTGTGCCACTTGGTGAATTTCTTGATGAACAACTTGCTAGGGCTAGAGAGAATTAAATTATTGAAACTAATAATATTGATGAAAGTGATGATGAAGACTCCCCCCCTAAATATGAATTGCCTGTTGTGCCTGAGGGCTATGTTATGGATGAAGAAACTGCTAGAGACTTTCTTGCTTGCAATGATAGAAGTGATCTTAAGAAATTGTTAGCTAAGCTGAAACAAAAAACTTTGAATGCTAGAATGAAATATGATCCTGCTTATGCTACTTTTCCTATCTTTGTTACTGATAAGGATTATGAATTCTCTGTCGATCCTGATATAATTACTTTGGTTGAATCTGATCCTTTTTATGGCTATGAATCTGAAACTGTTGTGGCACATCTTACTAAATTAAATGATATAGCCACCCTGTTCACTAATGATGAGAAAACTCGCTACTATTATATCCTTAAAAATATTTCCGTTCTCATTAAAGGGTGATGCTAAGATATGGTTTAATTCCCCAGGATATGATTTATTACTTCTCTGCTAAATATTTCCCTGCTCATAAGAAACAAGCTGCTTTAAGGGAAATATATAATTTTGTGCAAATTGAAGACGAGAGTCTCCCACAAGCTTGGGGGAGGCTTCTCCAATTACTTAATGCTTTGCCTGATCATCCTCTTAAGAAAAATGAAATACTTGATATCTTTTATAATGGACTAACCGATGCTTCCAGAGACCACCTGGATAGTTGTGCTGGTTCTGTTTTCAGGGAAAGAACACCAGATGAAGCTGAAATTCTATTGAATAATATGTTGACTAATGAAAATAATTGGACACTTCCTGAACCAACTCCTAAGCCAACTCCGAAGAAAAGGGGTGTTCTATTTCTCAGCCCTGAAGATATGCAACAGGCAAATAAATCTATGAAAGAAAAAGGTATTAAAGCCGAAGATGTTAAGAATTTACCACCTATTGAAGAAATACATGGTCTTAATTCACCGCCTGTTGTAGAAATATATGATCTTAATCCATTACCTATTGAAGAAACTCATGGTCTTGATAACCCGACACAGGTAGTAAAGGTAAATTCTCTCTATAGATTTGATGAAGGTGATATTCCTCACTATAAGTCTGCTAGACAATGCTTAGATGAGTTTGATAATTTTATTGTCAAACAAGAAAACTTCAATGCTTATGTTGGTAGAAAATTAAAACACAATGCTTATATGATTGAACACTTGGGTGATTATATGTCTAGAGTTAAAGGTGAACTTAAACTCATTAGTAAACATGCTTCTATGGTTACCACTCAAGTAGAACAAGTACTTAAAGGTCAGAATGATTTGCTCAATGAATTGAACAGTAAGAATAATGACTATGCTGTTAGAGTGGCTACTAGAACTGGTAAAATGACTCAGGAACCTTTGTATCCTGAAGGCCATCCTAAGAGAATTGAGCAGGATTCTCAGAGAAATAATTTGGATGCACCTAGTCCTTCTAAAAAGAAGAAAAAGAAAAATGATAGGACTTTGCATGCTTCTAGTGAACCTGTTGTAGACACACCTGAGAATCCCAATGATATTTCTATTTCTGATGCGGAAACACAATCTGGTGATGAACATGAACCTAGTGATAATGTTGATGATAATGTTCATGTTGATGCTCAACCTAGCAATGATAATGATGTAGAAGCTGAACTTGCTGTTGATCTTGATAACCCACAATCAAAGAATCAACGTTATGATAAGAGAGACTTTGTTGCTAGGAAGCACGGCAAAGAAAGAGAACCATGGGTTCAGAAACCCATGCCTTTTCCTCCCAAACCATCCAAGAAAAAGGATCATGAGGATTTTGAGCGCTTTGCTGAAATGATTGGACCTATCTTCTTGCGTATGCGTTTAACTGATATGCTCAAAATGAATCCTTATGCTAAGTACATGAAAGAAATTGTTACTAATAAAAGAAAGATACCGGAAGCTGAAATTTCCACCATGCTTGCTAATTACACTTTTAAGGGCGGAATACCAAAGAAGTTAGGAGATCCAGGAGTACCAACTATACCATGCTCCATTAAAAGAAATTATGTTAAAATTGCTTTATGTGATCTTGGAGCCGGTGTTAGTGTTATGCCTCTCTCTTTATATCGTAGACTTGATTTGAATAAGTTGACACCTACTGAAATATCTTTGCAAATGGCTGATAAATCAACTGCTATACCTGTCGGTATTTGTGAGGATGTGCCTGTTGTGGTTGCAAACATTACTATTTTAACGGACTTTGTTATTCTTGATATTCCCGAGGATGATAGTATGTCTATTATTCTTGGAAGACCCTTTTTGAATACTGCAGGGGCTGTTATTGATTGCAATAAAGGTAATGTCACTTTTCATGTTAATGGTAATGAGCATACGGTACACTTTCCGAGGAAACAACCTCAAGTTCATAGTATCAACTCTATTGGAAAAATTCCATCGATTATTTTTGGAGGTTTTGAATTTCCTCTACCTACTGTCAAAAAGAGATATGATATTCTTGTTATTGGGGATGTGCATATCCCCGTTGAGGTAACCTAGTGTTATTCGAAATTTCTCCGGTTCCATGTTATTCGAAATGAGTTTGTTAACAAGACCTGATCAACCTTGTTAGTGGATTCCTTTTGATGAGCATGAGATGGATGAAGTTAGAAAGCACCACCTTCTATACCCTCCTTTTACTTTCTGTTATTTAATTGAAATAAAGTAAAATTAGTATTTTCTGTCAGCTTTCTGAATTATCCGTGCAATATAAAAATACCCCGAAAATAATAGTTCTCCAAATGCCCTGCCAATTTAATATGATTTTTTTGGAATATTTGAGAATATTTGGCACTGAGAACACAGCAGGGGGAGCAAGCACCTGGGCACGAGGGTCCAGGGCGCGCCCCCTGCCTCGTGGGCCCATGGTGGCTCCCCTCCACTTATTCCAGCCACCACACACTCCTTCTTCCTTCAAAAAAAAATCACCAACCAGTTTAAGCACGAGTTCTAGCTCATTTTGCTGCGATTTTCGATCTCCTTGCTCAAAGCACCTCTCACAAAACTGCTTTGGGGGATTGTTCCTTGGTATGTGACTCCTCCAATGGTCCAATTAGTTTTTGTTCTAGTGCTTTATTCATTGCAAATTTGTGCTGCCTAGGTGACCCTGTTCTTGAGCTTGCATGTCAAATTTATATGGTTCCAAGTAGTTCTAATGCATGATATAGTCTCTAGGCACTTGTAGGAGTAGTTGCTATCAATTTTGTTGAGCTTGGTTCATTTTTATTTGAAGTTACTAAAATTTTCAGAAATTTTTCAGAGGAAGAAATATGTTTAGGAAAATGTACCAAGGTGGTTCTTCAAGGAAGCAAGGACCCAGGCTTGCAATGCGCGATGCTGATGATGAACCACCAAGGGACGCTCCAGTGCGGGCTTGTGAATGGCCTTCAGAGGACTTCATGGATCAAGCAGAAATCAAGGAAGAATTTAACGCATATTTGCGTAACGCTGATCTTGTGAGCTTTGAGGCAGATAAGTGCCGTCAGTACCACTATCTCACTAGTTCCTTTGTGAGGAGGTTTGAATTTTCATCTTCGCGCAATTCTCAAACTGTCCTGTTTGATCTTTATGAAAATTCTTACACTATGGACTTAGAGGATTTTACCACTGCTTGCATACTTCCACAATGGGGTAGTACTAGTGAGCCTCGCAAATCTGAGTTTAGAGATTTTCTTGCTAGTATAACTGTGGGTGAATCTAGAGACATAGCACAAGCTACCATAGGGAGTATTCATTTTCCTGCTATACATTATTTTGCTCTCATCATACGTAGGTGCATAAACGGTAAGGATGAAGCATGTCACATGTGTGTCCCGGACCTCAGTGTTCTCAGGAGTGCTGTGTTAGGAGATAAACATTATAATTTGGGAGCCATTGTTGCACGTAGGTTGCATAATAATAGATTTAATGGAGATTTCTTTGGTGGAATTTATGCAACCCGTTTAGCTAATTTTCTTGGTGTAACCATACGTGAGGATGATATTGAGTTGCCTCCTGCTTATTTAGACTATGAGGCTATGGTTCGTCATCGTTTTGTTGAGAGGAACGATCAGTTCCTCCAGTACAGACTAATCTTTGACAGACGACACACCTATCACGTCGCTCTCCCTGCTTCTACCTTCTTTGACTTTCAGGCAAAGGGGAGATATTTCATAACCAGGGAGGAGGCGAACAAGTACGAGAGGAGGGCTAAGATAGCTCGCCTCCAAGCTGCAGCCCACGATGCAATGACTGCTGCATCTCAGTACGACCCCAACTACAACTATGGATATCCGCCAGCCCAGCCATGGCAATAGACCAACTTAGGCCAAAAGCCTAAGCTTGGGGGAGTACGTATTTCTCACCGACATTATATTCATGTTCATACACTCATTGCTAGATGTCGGTGCTCATACTTTTTCATTGTAATATCCATGCTAGTTTATTTTCCTTTTTATGCTTTCTTCTTGTATGTCTGAAAAACCTTAAGAAAACTAAAAAAATAGTTGTAGCTTTCAGCTAGTTTACTTTCTTGCTATAGTAGTAATAATTAAAAGAAAACCCAAAAAGATTTCCAGTTTTTCTTTTGCTTGTTGGGAGCTTTCCCGTGTAAATAGTTTTATTTCTTTTCTTTTCTTTGGGGGTCGATAGGAGAAGACCATAATGAAAATGTTGAAGTGGCTCTTATATGCATTATTGTTGATTTAACCAAGAGCCCATATTGCCTTGTCTTCTCTTGTTTATTGAATGCCTGCAGATTCCAGCTTAGTCCAATGCACGTGCACTATTATTATTATTCACATCATTTGGTCGTGCAAGTGAAAGGCAATTATGACGATATATGATGGACTGATTGAGATGAGAGAAGCTGGTATGAACTCGACCTCTCTTGTTTTTGTAAATATGATTAGTTCATCGTTCCTGATTCAGCCTATTATGAATAAACATGTTTGCAATGACAATTGGAGATTATAGTTACTTATACCATGCTTAATTAGCTAGGAGTTCATAATGGTTTACCTTGCGTGCCAACATGCTATTAAAATGGTTGTGATGTGGTATGATAGGGTGGTATCCTCCTTTGAATGATTTAAGTGACTTGACTTGGCACATGTTCACACATGTAGTTGAAACAAAATCAACATAGCCTTCATGATATTTATGTTCATGGTGGATTATATCCTACTCATGCTTGCACTCAATGTTTATTAATTTTAATGCATGTTCATGACTGTTATCGCTCTCTAGTTGGTCGCTTCCCAGTATTTTTCTAGCCTTCACTTGTACTAAGCGGGAATATTGCTTGTGCATCCAATCCCTTAAACCCCAAAGTTATTCCACATGAGTCCACTATACCTTCCTATATGCGGTATCTACCTGCTGTTCCAAGTAAATTTGTATGTGCCAACCTCTAAACCTTCAAATGAAGTTCTGTTTTCTATGCTCGAATAGCTCATGTATCAACTAGGGCTGTCCCTATCTTCCATGTTAGGCGGGTTATTCTCAAGAGGAGTGGACTCCGCTCCTCACTCACGAGAAAATGGCTGGTCACTGGGATGTCCAGTCCCATGCTTTATGCAAACCAAATCAAAATAATTGCAAACAAAACTCCCCCGGGACTATTGTTAGTTGGAGGCACTCGTTGTTTCGAGCAAGCCATGGATTGATGCTTGTTGGTGGAGGGGGAGTATAAACTTTACCATTCTGTTTGGGAACCGCCTATAATGTGTGTAGCATGGAAGATATCGCCATCTCTCGGTTGTTATGCTGACAATGAAAGTATGCCGCTCAAAATATTATTTATCTCTGCTCTAAAACCGAGCTCTGGCACCTCTACAAATCCCTGCTTCCCTCCGCGAAGGGCCTATCTATTTACTTTTATGTTGAGTCATCACCCTCTTATTAAAAGCACCAGCTAGAGAGCACCGCTGTCATTTGCATCCATTACTATTAGTTTATATTGGGTATGACTATGACTGGATCTCTTTTACCATGAATTACAATGTTTAGTCAGTCCTTGATCTTTAAAGGTGCTCTGCATTTATGTTTTGCGGTCTCAGAAAGGGCTAGCGAGATACCATCTTGTTATATCATATCATGATTGTTTTGAGAAAGTGTTGTCATCCAAGATTTATTATTATTGCTCGCTAGTTGATTATGCCATTGATATGAGTAAACATGAGACCTAAGTGTTATTGTGAATATGGTTAGTCATAATCTTTGCTGAAAAATTGAATGCTGGCTTTACATATTTACGACAACAAGAGCAAACAGAGTTTGTAAATTTTTTTCTTTATCACTTTCAGTTTATCAACTGAATTGCTTGAGGACAAGCAAAGGTTTAAGCTGGGGGAGTTGATACATCTCCGTCGTATCTACTTTTTCAAACACTTTTGCCCTTGTTTTGGACTCTAACTTGCATGATTTGAATGAAACTAACCCAGACTGACGCTGTTTTCAGCAGAATTGCCATGGTGTTATTTATGTGCAGAAACAAAAGTTCTCGGAATGACCTGAAACTTCATGGAGATTATTTTTGGAAATAATAAAAAATACTGGCGAAAGAATCAAGGCCAGGGGGCCCACACCCTTGCCACGAGGGTGGGGGCGCGCCCCCTGCCTCGTGGCCCCCCTGGAGCTCCACCGACCTCAACTCCAACTCCATATATTCGTGTTCGGGGAGAAAAAAATCAGAGAGAAAAATTCATCGCGTTTTATGATAAGGAGCCGCCGCCAAGCCCTAAACTCTATCGGGAGGGCTGATCTGGAGTCCGTTCGGGGCTCCGGAGAGGGGAATCCGTCGCCATCGTCATCATCAACCATCCTCCATCACCAATTTCATGATGCTCACCGCTGTGCGTGAGTAATTCCATCGTAGGCTTGCTGGACGGTGATGGGTTGGATAAGATTTATCATGTAATCGAGTTAGTTTTGTTAGGGTTTGGTCCCTAGTATCCACTATGTTCTGAGATTGATGTTGCTATGACTTTGCTATGCTTAATGCTTGTCACTAGGGCCCGAGTGCCATGATTTCAGATCTGAACCTATTATGTTTTCATGAACATACGTGAGTTCTTGATCCTATCTTGCAAGTCTATAGTCACCTACTATGTGTTATGATTCGGCAACCCCGAAGTGACAATAATCGGGACCACTCCCGGTGATGACCATAGTTTGAGGAGTTCATGTATTCACTATGTGTTAATGCTTTGGTACGGTACTTTATTAAAAGGAGGCCTTAATATCCCTTAGTTTCCATTAGGACCCCGCTGTCACGGGAGGGTAGGACAAAAGATGCCATGCAAATTCTTTTCCATAAGCACGTATGACTATATTCGGAATACATGCCTACATTACATTGATGAATTGGAGCTAGTTCTGTGTCACCCTATGTTATGACTGTTACATGATGAACCGCATCCGGCATAATTCTCCATCACTGGTCCAATGCCTGCGAGCTTTTCACATATTGTTCTTCACTTATTTACTTTTCTGTTGCTACTGTTACAATCACTACAAAACCCAAAAATATTACTTTGCTATGGCTACCGTTACTTCCATATTACTTTGCTACTAAATACTTTGTTGCAGATACTAAGTTATCCAGGTGTGGTTGAATTGACAACTCAACTGCTAATACTTGAGAATATTCTTTGGCTCCCCTTGTGTCGAATCAATAAATTTGGGTTGAATACTCTACCCTCGAAAACTGTTGCGATCCCCTATACTTGTGGGTTATCACCGTGCATAGGTCCTCGTGGATTGTGGGCTCCTCCTTCATCTTGACTTAGCGGACGCCATTGGAGAATGCTGAGATGATGGCCTCGTATGTCACCTTGTGGACTTTGAGGCGAACGATGTTGAAACGCTGGATGTACTTCCGCAGGGTCTCTCCTGGCTACTGCTTGATGCGCCGCAGGTCACCCGCGGCCGGCGGGCGGTCGCGCGTGCCTTGGAAGTTGGCGACGAAGTGCTCGCGCATCTCGCCCCAGGAGGAGATGGATCCCACGGGCAGGTTCAGGAGCCACGAGCGCACGCCGTCCTTGAGGGCCATGGGAAACCAGTTCGCCATTACCTTCTCATCGCCGTTGGCCGCCTCGATGCTCAGCTCGTATAGCTGCAAGAACTCAGCAGGGTCGTGTAACGCCCATGATGCGGCTATATCTCCCACGTGTCGAGGCACGACTTAGAGGCATAACCGCATAGTGGTTTTGTCGCAAGAAGGGTCATCTTCACACAATCCCATGTAATGAACAAGAATGGGATAAAGAGTTGGCTTACAATCGCCACTTCACACGATACATAAATATCATCATACATCATCCAAAATACAAACATATAGACCGACTACGGTCAAAATCCAGATGAAAATAAGACAACCCCAAATGCTAGATCCCCGATCGTCCCAACTGGGCACCACTACTGATCATCAGGAAAAGACACATAGTAACGACCACGTTCCTCGTCGAACTCCCACTTGAGATCGACGCCATCGTCTGCACTGGCATCGTCGGCACCTGCAACTGTTTTGGTAGAATCTGTGAGTCACGGGGACTCAGCAATCTCACACCCGCGAGATCAAGACTATTTAAGCTTATAGGGAAGGATGGTGCAAAGAGGTGGAGCTGCAGCGGCAAAAGCATATATGGTGGCTAACTTGCGCAAATGAGAGCAAGAAGAGAAGCAATGGAACGGACGTCATCTAGCAATGACCAAGAAGTGATCCTGAACACCTACTTACATCATACATAACTCAGACCATGTTCACTTCCCGGACTCCGCCGAGAAGAGACCATCACGGCTACACACGCACTTGATGTGTTTTAATTGGGTCAAGTGGCAAGTTATCTACAACCGGACATTAACAAATTCCCATCTGCCTCATAACCGCGGGCACGGCTTTCGAAAGATAATACCCTGCAGGGGTGTCCCAACTTAGCCCATCATAAGCTCTCACGGTCAACGAAGGATAAACCTTCTCCCGGAAAGACCCGATCAGTCTCGGAATCCCGGTTTACAAGACATCTCGACAATGGTAAAACAAGACCAGCAAAGCCCCCGAATGTGCTGACAAATCCCGACAGGAGCTGCACATATCTCGTTCTCAGGGCACAACGGATGAGACAGACGTCGGGTTGGCATAGACCCTGGTTGCCCAGGGGGCGCCGGACATCGCTCGGTTTGGGCCAGCATTCGAAGGAACACTGGTCCGGGGGTTTAAAATAAAGATGACCCTCGGGCTCGCGAAAACCCGGGGGAAAAGGCTTAGGTAGCAAATGGTAAAACCAAGGTTGGGCCTTGCTGGAGGAGTTTTATTCAAGGCGAAACTGTCAAGGGGGTCCCATAAATCACCCGACCGTGTAAGGAACGCAAACTCAAGGAACATAATCCCGGTATCACAGTAACTAGGGCGGCAAGAGTGGAACAAAACACCAGGCATAAGGCCGAGCCTTCCACCCTTTACCAAAATATATAGATGCATAAATTAAATAAGAGATATTGTGATATCCCAACATATCCATGTTCCGACATGGAACAACTTCAATTTCACCTGCAACTAGCAACGCTATAAGAGGGGCTGAGCAAAAGCGGTAACATAGCCAAACAACGGTTTGCTAGGAAAGGATGGTTAGGGCTGACATGGCTAAAATGGGAGACATGATATAGCAAGTGATAGGTAGCGGAGCATGGCAATAGAGCGAACAACTAGCATAGCAAAGATAGAAGTGATTTCGAGGGGTGGTCATCTTGCCTGCAAGATTCTCAGAGTTGTCGAAAGCTTGATCCTCGTAAGCGTACTCGACAGGTTCCTCGTTCATGAACTCGTCTCCCGGCTCTACCCAAGACAAGAACACAAACAAGCGAAACCACAATCAACAACGAGAAATGCGCAAGCCACATGATGCAAAAACATGTATGATATGCAAGATATGATATGCGATGCATATGCGTGCTCCAGAAAGAAAATGATGAACATGGCAGTAACTTGGCAAACCAAGCATGCCACTGGAAAGATGAGATGATTTCGGTCGAAATCGATATAAAGATCACCGGAATCGGATGCACGGTTTGCAAATGGCAAGCAAAACAAGAATGACACGAATCTGCGATAAACAGCAAGATAGCACTTAAAATGCAACAAGTAACAATGCTACAACACCCCAACATAGCAAAAAAGCACATGAAAGTAAACTACAGGAGATGCTTGACAAAAGATGAACACTGAGCTACGGCTATATGACAACATATCAAGCTCAAACAAGCATGGCAAAAGTGCAAAAGATTACAGGTTCACAGACTTGGTGAAAAACTGGACATGACAGTAAACAGCATCAGGTAGCAATGTTCAGAGCACGAAATCAACATGCTACAGGAACTTAACATAGAAAAACAAGGCATGGCAGTGTTCTACTAAAAGCACATGACAAAAGTCCCTTAATGACCATAAGCCAAAAAGAACCAGAAGATATGATGGCAAGCATGTAAACATAGCAAGTTTCGTTAACAGGTTTCAGACTTAGCAGAAAACAGAGCATGGCAGAAATATTAATATGTAGGCCTCTTTGTGAGCTTGATGCACTCACTACAGAGCAATGCATGACAAACCAAGCATACCTACAGCAAGATGGCATGTTTATGAAGCTAACCATGGCAAGAACAATTGCATAGCATGTATGGATAAACTACAATAAGCTTGGCAAAAATGCATATCATGTTAATAATCTGCCAGAAATATTTTATAGCAAAATTAGAGCAAGATTGTGTCATGCTATGGCACCCCCTAATTGCAAACAATTGCAGAAATGGATCAATTACAACTATAACTACAAAACATCCTTACTGAACATCTCCAAAATATGCATGGATCTCTCTGTAGCATCAAGTTTACATGGCAACAAAATTACAGCAGACAAAGACTTGGAGAAATCGCTAAGTCCCTGAAATCAGAAATATTACGGGGCCTACTTTGCATGCTTATGCTAGTCACCACAGAGATCACAAAAATACATGGACTATACCACTGGAAAGATGGCATGGCATACTTCAAAACACATGTAGAGCTCATGCTCAAAAGATGCACAGAATAAATGATACAAAAATGACAAATCTCCAAGTTCTGTTAAGAACCAGAGAATAACAGCAACTAGCCCTCTTCCAACGAAGATTTGGGAATCAAGATGACCTCTAATGAACATGGTACAATTGAACAAAATGAATAGCATCACGAGACGAACAATTTTACATATAACACGCGTGAATCGGAGCTACATGCAAGAAGTTATCGCATCGGGAACAGAGGCACATGCTGATAAGATTTAGGGACTTGGAGAAAAGAGGGGGTCGCGAGAAAAAGTCAACGTAGGGTGGTTGGATCTGGATCGAGCGTTGCTCGCTCGAGCTCGACTCGGGCCGACGGCGTTCGGGACTCCGGTGGCCGGAGCTCGCCGGAGGGAAGGAGGAGGCGAGGGAGATGGCCAGCGGGAAGGGACCGGTCGCCGGCGGGCGGGGTACGGCGGGGCCGGGCCGGTGGCGGCGGCGGTGCGGGCCGGCGGCGGCGCCCGGCGCGGGAGGCGAGGCGGCGGCGGGCGCGCGCGGCGGCGATGCGGGCCGGCGGGCCCGCGGCGGGCTCGCGGGCCGGCGCGGTGGGAGGCCGGAGGCGGGCGGACGTTGTCCGGCCGAAGCGGACGCGTCCGGCGCGGCGCGGAGGGAGAGGGTTAGGGTTCGTTTGTGATTTCGTTTTTCGGGATGCCCACATATAAATAGGTAGAGGGAGCTAGGAGACTCCAAATGAGGTGTGGTTTTCGCCCACACGATCGTGATCGAACGACCTAGAGCATGGAAGAGAGTTTGGTGGGTTTTGGGCTGGTTTTAGAGGGGGTTTTTGCTGGACAATCAAATGGACTTTGCGGATGCCCGGTTAACCGTTGGAGTACCAAACGACCTCCGAATGGAACGAAACTTGACCGGTAGTCTCCGGGTGGTATATTAAGACCACTTGACAAGCCTCGGTCCATTCCGAGAAAGTTTGACACACGCACACGAAAGAAAACTAGAAGGGTGCACCGGAGGAGATAGGACCGCCGGATTGGAAAACGGACAACGGGGAAAATGCTCGGATGCATGAGACGAACACGTATGGGAATGCAATGCACATGATGACATGATATGAAAATGCATGACATGACAAAATACAGAACGAAAGACAAAAACCCGACAACGGAGGGAAAAACATATCACATAGCCGAAAATGGCAAGAGTCGGAGTTACAAATATGGCAAGTTACATGCGGGGTGTTACAACACTCCACCACTACGAGAGGATCTCGTCCCGAGATCTAGGACTGAAAGAACTCCGGATATTCGGAACGGAGATGGTCCTCGCGTTCCTAGGTGGCTTCCCGGTCGGAATGGTGCGACCACTTCACTTTCAGGAATTTGATAGACTTGTTGCGAGTCTTGCGCTCAGTTTCTTCAAGAATAGCAACTGGATGCTCATGATAAGACAAATCTTTCTGGAGGTCAATCTCTTCGAAGTTGATAGTGCGCTCAGGCGCCTTTAAGCACTTGCGGAGCTGTGACACGTGGAACACGTCGTGCACGTTCGCGAAGTTGGAAGGAAGCTCAAGTTGATAGGCGAGGTCGCCTCTTTTGCCAATGATCTTGAAAGGACCCACGTATCTAGGGGCAAGCTTCCCTTTGATACCGAAGCGATGAGTGCCTTTCATTGGAGAGACGCGGAGGTAGACATGGTCTCCGATCTCGAAAGCCAAATCACGATGCTTACTATCATAGTAGCTCTTCTGACGCGATTGCGCGGCTTTGAGATTATCACGGATGACTTTACACATTTCTTCAGCTTCAGTGATTAAGTCATTGCCAAGAAGTTGGCGTTCACCAGTCTCTGACCAATTGAGAGGGGTACGGCACTTTCTGCCATAGAGAATCTCGAATGGGGCCTTGCCCGAACTCGCTTGGAAGCTGTTGTTGTAGGAGAATTCAGCATATGGAAGACAATCTTCCCATTTCATGCCAAAAGAAATGACACAAGCCTTGAGCATATCTTCAAGAATTTGATTGACTCGCTCGACTTGGCCACTAGTTTGAGGGTGGAAAGCTGTGCTGAAGCGAATGTTAGTGCCCATGGCCTTCTGGAAGGAGTCCCAGAACTTAGAGGTGAAGATGCTTCCATGATCAGAAGAAATCAATTGTGGAATGCCGTGCAAGGAGACAATTCTGGAGGTATAAAGCTCTGCCAGCTGAGCTGCTGTGATGGATTCTTTGATAGGAAGGAAATGAGCCACTTTAGAAAGCTTGTCGATGACAACAAAGATAGCATCATTTCCGTGCTTGGACTTGGGAAATCCAGTCACGAAGTCCATTTCGATATGATCAAACTTCCATTCCGGAATAGCAAGAGGTTGGAGGAGACCAGCTGGTCGTTGGTGTTCTGCTTTCACTCTTCGACAGATATCACATTCATTCACGAATTGAGCAATTTCTCGCTTCATTCGAGTCCACCAATACGACTGCTTGAGGTCATGATACATCTTCGTACTTCCAGGATGAATGGAAAGGAGAGAATTGTGCGCCTCATTCATAATGACTTTCCGTAGATCACCTTTAGGAACCACAATCCGGTCCTCGAAGAACAAAGTGTCTCTGTCATCAATGCGATAGCACTTGTATTTGGAAAGACCCTTGTCGATACCACGTTTCACCTTCTTCACCATGGCATCAAGGAGTTGTGCCTCACGAATTTGATCTTCCAAAGTAGGAGATACTATGAGGTTGGCAAGAAAGCCTTGAGGAACAACTTGGAGATTCAGCTTGCGGAAAGCTTCCCAAAGATCCGGTTGGAAAGGCTTGAGAATTAAGCTGTTGCAATAAGCCTTCCTGCTTAAAGCATCTGCAATGACATTTGCTTTGCCTGGAGTATATTCGATACTCGGATTGTACTCTTGAATCATTTCGACCCATCGAGTCTGCCTGAGGTTGAGGTTGGGCTGAGTGAAGATATACTTGAGACTCTTGTGATCGGTGAAAATGTCCACTTGTCTTCCCAACAAGAGATGTCTCCACGTAATCAATGCATGGACAACTGCCGCCAACTCAAGATCGTGAGTGGGGTAGTTCTTCTCGTTGGGCTTCAACTGCCGAGAGGTATAGGCCACAACTTTCTTCTCTTGCATTAACACAGCACCGAGACCTTGGAGAGAAGCATCACAGAAAACTTCATACGGCTTGGATTCATCAGGAGGAGTCAAGACAGGAGCTGTGACTAGTTTCTCTTTGAGAGTGTTGAAAGCAACGTCACACTCAGGAGACCAGACATATTTCACATGCTTCTGTAGGAGATTGGAAAGAGGCTTTGCAATCTTGGAGAAATTCTCAACGAATCTTCGGCAATAGCTTGCAAGACCCAAAAAACTGCGAAGCTGCTTTACATTTTGAGGAGGTTCCCAATCCAGAACTGCGGACACCTTCTCGGGGTTAACAGCGATGCCCTTGGCAGAGATGATGTGACCAAGGAAAAGAACTTCATCGAGCCAAAACTCACATTTGGAGAACTTCGCATAGAATTGATACTCTCTGAGCTTGTCGAGCACCAATCGCAAATGTTTGGCATGATCCTGCTTATTCTTGGAGAAGACCAAGATATCATCGAGATACACCAGAACGAATTCATTGGTATAGGGGTTGAAGATGAAATTCATCATCCGAGAGAACACCGGAGGAGCATTGACAAGGCCGAAAGACACGACAGTATATTCATAAGAACCAAAGCTTGTTATGAATGCTGTCTTGGGAATATCTTCTTCACGAATGCGAATCTGATGATAACCCATACGAAGGTCAAGCTTCGAGAATACTTTAGCGCCCTTGAGTTGCTCAAAAAGCTCATTGATGTTGGGAAGTGGATACTTGTTCTTGATTGTCTTCTTGTTCAATGGACGGTAGTCGACACAAAGTCGGTCCGTGCCATCCTTCTTCTTGACAAAAAGAACACCACAACCCCATGGAGAAGAACTCGGTCTGATCAAACCCAGACGCTCTTGTTCATCGAGCTGTTTCTTCAATTCCTTCAGCTCGTTGGGTCCAAGCTTGTATGGACGCTTGCAAACGGGTTCAGTGCCAGGCTCTAGTTCGATAACGAACTCAACTGGCCGATGAGGAGGCATACCCGGAAGCTCTTCTGGAAAGACATCTTGATACTCGCAAACGACTGGAATTTGAGAGATGGCATTCAATTCGCCCTTCTCATTGAGAGAGAAAAACCGAATGGTTTCATCACGAGCGGCATAAATAATCACATCCTCAGACGAGTGTGTCAATTGAATTTCCCTGGCAGCACAATCAAGTTGAGCCTTGTGCTTAGAAAGCCAGTCCATCCCGAGAATTAGATCAATATCCGAGTCACCAAGAACAATTGGAGAAGACTGAAATTTATAGTCGCCCATCTTGATGGTAACATTCGGAACCATAGAGCTTGCATTCATGAATTTACCCGGAGAGACAACTGATAACGGTCTAGGCAAATCTTGAAAAACCAACGCATGCTTAAATGCAAATGGTCTTGAAATGAAAGAAAGCGATGCACCAGTATCAAAAAGAACTTTTGCAGGAATATCATTAACTGAGAGATTACCCATTATCACATCAGTAGATTCCTCCGCTTGAGCTGCATTCATCATGTTCACCTTAGCAGACTTTGGGTTATGCTTGACCACTGCATTGCTGGAAGATCTGACAGGAGGAGGAGGAGGAAGACGCCTCTGGTTGAAGCACTTGTTAGCATAGTGACCTTTCTGCTGACATTTGTTGCAAGTCACCTCTGAGAGTGGACGGTGATAAGGAGCATTGGACTTTGGAGCTTGATTCTGAGACTTGTTCTGATAGCCAAAGTTGGAAGAGTTGGAAGAACCATGGCCACCTTTGTTCTTCTGCTGGTAAGGCTGACGAAACGGAGGAGGAGGAGGCAACCAGAACTTCTGTTGCTTAGCTGTCACAAGTGAGGAAGAAGAAGACTGAACTGCGTCTCTGACTCTCTTCTTAGAAGCCTCACACTTGAGCTGAGCAGCCTCTTGCTTCAGTGCCATATTGTAGAATTGATCAAAGTGAGTAGGCTCAACAAGAACGAGAGCTAACTGCAGATCCTCTTTAAGGCCACCTCTGAAGTGATAGATCATACTCTTCTCATCAGGAACGTCTTGTTTAGCGAAGCGAGCAAGTTTCTGAAACTGAATGTTGTATTGATACACAGACATGTTTCCTTGCTTGAGATTGCGGAACTCCTCACGCTTGCTCTCAACAACACTTTGTGGAATGTGGTGCGCTTTGAAGTCCTGACAGAAGTCAGTCCAAGTGATCACACGACCTCCTCTGGAATCTTTGTATTGTTGATACCAATCAGCAGCTTGGTCCTTGAGTTGGAAAGAAGCGAACTTGACGTAGTCCTCAGGCCTGACATTGCTACATTCAAAATGCTTGTTGATGTCCATGAGCCAATCATCGGCATCCGTGGCCTCGGCATAGTAGCTGAAAGACTTGGGCTGATTTGCGAGAAACTGGTTGAGAGTGGCAAAGTGAAACTGATTGTTGCCTTGACCTTGATTGCCTTGATTGCCTTGCCCTTGAGTACGTTCTTGCAAGAGTTGCAGAATCATCTGAGCATTGGCGTTGGTGGCTGCCATGATTGCTTGCCATGCCTCCGGAGGTGGAGGTGGTGGCGGAGGGTTCGCTTGACTCCCTTCATTGCGATCCGGATTCTGACGCGTTGGCGGAGCCATCCTGAAGAGGGTGACATCCGTTAGCATCTTGATAGACAAATAGATAAGTAGAATCAACGGACAGAAATTGCAACATATAGTCTTCACAATAAACATTCGAACGAAGATGAACGAATGAATTCCGTAGTAAATCATCACACTTCCATAAGTTGAGAAGCCATTTGAAAAGATATGGAATGAACATATGAATTCGAAGCAACTCGAATACCACAATACAAAATAAAACAAAGTATTGGCTTGCAAAATAAGCCGGAACAAACATATGATAGATATTTCGTCCGAAGTTTTCGTGGTGGGGCCCACACGGGCTCAATCGTACAGCACCATCATGTACAAGGCTGTGCACATGACATACGAAGCGTCCCCGAGTCGGCAAAGCCATGGACTCTTTAAGACACAACGAGACCACTGTAAAATCAACCGTATACAGGCGGACCACTAGACGTCGAACCCCAATCTCATATCATGCGTCTGTCGGAAAGATATCCTAAGGCTACTTGAATTCCCACTTATAAACTCCCGAAACTTTCTGGTTATGCAATCTGGTGTAGGGGATACAGGGGACACAAAATATATATCACCCAAACTAGCAATCCCTAGATCCAGCTGTATCCATCCGTCAACACATAACCAAGAAATCTTCGGAAATCGTTTACCTCAACCTTCGAAAAACATCCGTTATACAAGTTATGGCAATACTCCCGAACTCCCGCCCCAGTACTGGGTGGCGTCGAGGTGATCTCACCAACAACTGCATAAAAGAGATTTCGATGTCGGTGAAACTCAGGTATTCCAGAACTGCAACGATAAAATTGTGACGACAACACCTCGGAGCTCAACTCCCCGGGACACTGCCACAACCCCTAAATGACAGGAGGCACCAAGAACAATGTTCTCGTCACAAATCCATCGGAACGATTCCAAGATACCCGCGTGATCCTAAATTTTTTTTTAGTGAAATTTGAGGAGAGAGTAGTCAAAACTTCTACGTCAGGAGACCTCACCAGAGCGACGAAGGGACTGAGGAGTAAAAAGAATCCTACTCTCCGATATATATATAATCCTAAGACTCAAAACATTTTTGTTCTAGACTCAACAACGCCAGCGATTCGATCAAGCAGGGGGCTCCTAAGTCGGGGATGGCTCTGATTACCAACTTGTAACGCCCACGATGCGGCTATATCTCCCACGTGTCGAGGCACGACTTAGAGGCATAACCGCATAGTGGTTTTGTCGCAAGAAGGGTCATCTTCACACAATCCCATGTAATGAACAAGAATGGGATAAAGAGTTGGCTTACAATCGCCACTTCACACAATACATAAATATCATCATACATCATCCAAAATACAAACATATAGACCGACTACGGTCAAAATCCAGATGAAAATAAGACAACCCCAAATGCTAGATCCCCGATCGTCCCAACTGGGCACCACTACTGATCATCAGGAAAAGACACATAGTAACGACCACGTTCCTCGTCGAACTCCCACTTGAGATCGACGCCATCGTTTGCACTGGCATCGTCGGCACCTGCAACTGTTTTGGTAGAATCTGTGAGTCACGGGGACTCAGCAATCTCACACCCGCGAGATCAAGACTATTTAAGCTTATAGGGAAGGATGGTGCAAAGAGGTGGAGCTGCAGCGGCAAAAGCATATATGGTGGCTAACTTGCGCAAATGAGAGCAAGAAGAGAAGCAATGGAACGGACGTCATCTAGCAATGACCAAGAAGTGATCCTGAACACCTACTTACGTCATACATAACTCAGACCGTGTTCACTTCCCGGACTCCGCCGAGAAGAGACCATCACGGCTACACACGCACTTGATGTTTTTTAATTGGGTCAAGTGACAAGTTATCTACAACCGGACATTAACAAATTCCCATCTGCCTCATAACCGCGGGCACGGCTTTCGAAAGATAATACCCTGCAGGGGTGTCCCAACTTAGCCCATCATAAGCTCTCACGGTCAACGAAGGATAAACCTTCTCCCGGAAAGACCCGATCAGTCTCGGAATCCCGGTTTACAAGACATCTCGACAATGGTAAAACAAGACCAGCAAAGCCCCCGAATGTGCTGACAAATCCCGATAGGAGCTGCACATATCTCGTTCTCAGGGCACAACGGATGAGCCAGACGTCGGGTTGGCATAGACCCTGGTTGCCCAGGGGGCGCCGGACATCGCTCGGTTTGGGCCAGCATTCGAAGGAACACTGGTCCGGGGGTTTAAAATAAAGATGACCCTCGGGCTCGCGAAAACCCGGGGGAAAAGGCTTAGGTAGAAAATGGTAAAACCAAGGTTGGGCCTTGCTGGAGGAGTTTTATTCAAGGCGAAACTGTCAAGGGGGTCCCATAAATCACCCGACCGTGTAAGGAACGCAAACTCAAGGAACATAATCCCGGTATCACAGTAACTAGGGCGGCAAGAGTGGAACAAAACACCAGGCATAAGGCCGAGCCTTCCACCCTTTACCAAAATATATAGATGCATAAATTAAATAAGAGATATTGTGATATCCCAACATATCCATGTTCCGACATGGAACAACTTCAATTTCACCTGCAACTAGCAACGCTATAAGAGGGGCTGAGCAAAAGCGGTAACATAGCCAAACAACGGTTTGCTAGGAAATGATGGTTAGGGCTGACATGGCTAAAATGGGAGACATGATATAGCAAGTGATAGGTAGCGGAGCATGGCAATAGAGCGAACAACTAGCATAGCAAAGATAGAAGTGATTTCGAGGGGTGGTCATCTTGCCTGCAAGATTCTCAGAGTTGTCGAAAGCTTGATCCTCGTAAGCGTACTCGACAGGTTCCTCGTTCATGAACTCGTCTCCCGGCTCTACCCAAGACAAGAACACAAACAAGCGAAACCACAATCAACAACGAGAAATGCGCAAGCCACATGATGCAAAAACATGTATGATATGCAAGATATGATATGCGATGCATATGCGTGCTCCGGAAAGAAAATGATGAACATGGCAGTAACTTGGCAAACCAAGCATGCCACTGGAAAGATGAGATGATTTCGGTCGAAATCGATATAAAGATCACCGGAATCGGATGCACGGTTTGCAAATGGCAAGCAAAACAAGAATGACACGAATCTGCGATAAACAGCAAGATAGCACTTAAAATGCAACAAGTAACAATGCTACAACACCCCAACATAGCAAAAAAGCACATGACAGTAAACTACAGGAGATGCTTGACAAAAGATGAACACTGAGCTACGGCTATATGACAACATATCAAGCTCAAACAAGCATGGCAAAAGTGCAAAAGATTACAGGTTCACAGACTTGGTGAAAAACTGGACATGGCAGTAAACAGCATCAGGTAGCAATGTTCAGAGCACGAAATCAACATGCTACAGGAACTTAACATAGAAAAACAAGGCATGGCAGTGTTCTACTAAAAGCACATGACAAAAGTCCCTTACTGACCATAAGCCAAAAAGAACCAGAAGATATGATGGCAAGCATGTAAACATAGCAAGTTTCGTTAACAGGTTTCAGACTTAGCAGAAAACAAAGCATGGCAGAAATATTAATATGTAGGCCTCTTTGTGAGCTTGATGCACTCACTACAGAGCAATGCATGACAAACCAAGCATACCTACAGCAAGATGGCATGTTTATGAAGCTAACCATGGCAAGAACAATTGCATAGCATGTATGGATCAACTACAATAAGCTTGGCAAAAATGCATATCATGTTAATAATCTGCCAGAAATATTTTATAGCAAAAGCAGAGCAAGATTGTGTCATGCTATGGCACCCCCTAATTGCAAACAATTGCAGAAATGGATCAATTACAACTATAACTACAAAACATCCTTACTGAACATCTCCAAAATATGCATGGATCTCTCTGTAGCATCAAGTTTACATGGCAACAAAATTACAGCAGACAAAGACTTGGAGAAATCGCAAGTCCCTGAAATCAGAAATATTACGGGGCCTACTTTGCATGCTTATGCTAGTCACCACAGAGATCACAAAAATACATGGACTATACCACTGGAAAGATGGCATGGCATACTTCAAAACACATGTAGAGCTCATGCTCAAAAGATGCACAGAATAAATGATACAAAAATGACAAATCTCCAAGTTCTGTTAAGAACCAGAGAATAACAGCAACTAGCCCTCTTCCAACGAAGATTTGGGAATCAAGATGACCTCTAATGAACATGGTACAATTGAACAAAATGAATAGCATCACGAGACGAACAATTTTACATATAACACGCGCGAATCGGAGCTACATGCAAGAAGTTATCGCATCGGGAACAGAGGCACATGCTGATAAGATTTAGGGACTTGGAGAAAAGAGGGGGTCGCGAGAAAAAGTCAACGTAGGGTGGTTGGATCTGGATCGAGCGTTGCTCGCTCGAGCTCGACTCGGGCCGACGGAGTTCGGGACTCCGGTGGCCGGAGCTCGCCGGAGGGAAGGAGGAGGCGAGGGAGATGGCCAGCGGGAAGGGACCGGTCGCCGGCGGGCGGGGTACGGCGGGGCCGGGCCGGTGGCGGCGGCGGCGGGCGCGCGCGGCGCGGGCGGCGGCGATGCGGGCCGGCGGGCCCACGGCGGGCTCGCGGGCCGGCGCGGTGGGAGGTTGGAGGCGGGCGGACGTTGTCCGGCCGGAGCGGACGCGTCCGGCGCGGCGCGGAGGGAGAGGGTTAGGGTTCGTTTGTGATTTCGTTTTTCGGGATGCCCACATATAAATAGGTAGAGGGAGCTAGGAGACTCCAAATGAGGTGCGGTTTTCGCCCACACGATCGTGATCGAACGACCTAGAGTATGGAAGAGAGTTTGGTGGGTTTTGGGCTGGTTTTAGAGGGGTCTTTTGCTGGACAATCAAATGGACTTTGCGGATGCCCGGTTAACCGTTGGAGTACCAAACGACCTCCGAATGGAACGAAACTTGACCGGTAGTCTCCGGGTGGTATATTAAGACCACTTGACAAGCCTCGGTCCATTCCGAGAAAGTTTGACACACGCACACGAAAGAAAACTAGAAGGGTGCACCGGAGGAGATAGGAGCGCCGGATTGGAAAACGGACAACGGGAAAAATGCTCGGATGCATGAGACGAACACGTATGCGAATGCAATGCACGTGATGACATGATATGAAAATGCATGACATGACAAAATACAGAACGAAAGACAAAAACCCGACAACGGAGGGAAAAACATATCACATAGCCGAAAATGGCAAGAGTCGGAGTTACAAATATGGCAAGTTACATGCGGGGTGTTACAGGTCGGGGGTGCCGTCATAGCATGGAGGTAATTCGGGCTTGAACTTGTCGGGCCAGACGACGCTGCGCAGCTCGGGGGTGAAGGCGCGACAGCCCGCCATGGTCACTGGAGCCCGTCATGGAGGCGGATCCCGGTCCTGGTACCCTCGCGCCGCCTGGGCGGCGCGCGATCCTGACGCGGTGGTGCAGGGAGCGCAGGAGCGTCTTCTTGCGGCCGAGGGAGTTCTTGGCAACTTCCTTCTTCGTGCGCAGGTGCCCTGCGCAGCGGGTCGCGCCGCAGGGCCGCGCATCTTGGGGCAAGGGCGGCATCTTGATGCAGAAGTGGTGGAGGCGCTTCGTGGGCTACATCGCCCGCAGCTGGAGGTGGGCGAGGCAGCGACAGAGACGGTGTAGAAGAGCCCCCAGCGGCGCTGATGAGCTCGGCGATGCGGTCCAGCCAGTCTTCGTAGAGGTTGATGTCTACTACACAACCTTCTTCTTGTAGACGTTGTTGGGCCTCCAAGTGCAGTGGTTTGTAGGACAGTAGCAAATTTCCCTCGAGTGGATGACCTAAGGTTTATCAATCCGTGGGAGGCGTAGGATGAAGATGGTCTCTCTCAAGCAACCCTGCAACCAAATAACAAAGAGTCTCTTGTGTCCCCAACACACCCGATACAATGGTAAATTGTATAGGTGCACTAGTTCGGCGAAGAGATGGTGATACAAGTGCAATATGGATGATAGATATAGGTTTTTGTAATCTGAAATTATAAAAACAGCAAGGTAACAAGTGATAAAAGTGAGCACAAACAGTATTGCAATGCGTTGAAACAAGGCCTAGGGTTCATACTTTCACTAGTGCAAGTTCCCTCAACAATAATAACATAATTGGATCATATAACTATCCCTCAACATGCAACAAAGAGTCACTCCAAAGTCACTAATAGCGGAGAACAAACGAAGAGATTATTGTAGGGTACGAAACCACCTCAAAGTTATTCTTTCTGATCGATCTATTCAAGAGTCTGTAGTAAAATAACACGAAGCTATTCTTTCTGTTCGATCTATCCTAGAGTTCGTACTACAAGAACACCTTAAGATACAAATCAACCAAAACCCTAATGGCACCTAGATACTCCAATGTCACCACAAGTATCCGCGGGTATGATTATACGATATGCATCACGCAATCTCAGATTCATTTATTCAACCAACACAAAGAACTTCAAAGAGTGCCCCAAAGTTTCTACCGGAGAGTAAAGACAAAAACGTGTGCCAACCCCTATGCGTAAGTTCACAAGGTCACTGAACCCGCAAGTTGATCACCAAAATATACATCAAGTAGATCATGTGAATATCCCATTGTCACCACAGATAAGCACATGTAAGACATACATCAAGTGTTCTCAAATCCTTAAAGACTCAATCCGATAAGATAACTTCGAAGGGAAAACTCAATCCATTACAAGATAGTAGAGGGGGAGAAACATCATAAGATCCAACTATAATAGCAAAGCTCGTGATACATCAAGATCATGCCAAATCAGGAACACGAGAGAGAGAGAGAGAGAGAGAGATCAAACACATAGCTACTGGTACATACCCTTAGCCCTGAGGGTGAACTACTCCGTCCTCGTCATGGAGAGCGCCGGGATGATGAAGATGGCCGCCGGTGAGGCATCCCCCCTCTGGCAGGGTGCCGGAACAGGGTCCCGATTGGTTTTTGGTGGCTACAGAGGCTTGCGGTGACGGAACTCCCGATCTAGGTTATGTTTTGGAGGTTTCAGTATTTATAGGAATTTTTGGCGTCGGGAACAAGTCAGGGAGGTGCCCGAGTCGTCCACAAGGTAGGCCGGCGCGCCCGGGGGGGGGGGGGGGGGTGGGCGTGCCCCCCACCCTCGTGGACGGCCCGAGACTCTTCTGGCCCAACTGTTTTACTCCGGGGGTCTTCTTTTGGTCCATAAAAAATCGTCAAAAATTGGCACGTCCATTGGACTCTGTTTGGTATTCCTTTTCTGTAAAACTCAAAAACAAGGAAAAACAGAAACTGGCACTGGGCTCTAGGTTAATAGGTTAGTCCCAAAAATCATATAAAATAGCATATAAATGCATATAAAACATCCTAGATGGATAATATAATAGCATGGAACAATCAAAAATTATAGATACATTGGAGACGTATCAAGCATCCCCAAGCTTAATTCCTGCTCATCCTCGAGGAGGTAAATGATGAAAACAGAATTTTTGATGTGGAATGCTACCTAACATATTTATCAATGTAATCTTCTTTATTGTGGCATGAATGTTCAGATCCATAAGATTCAAAACAAAAGTTTAATATTGACATGAAAACAATAATACTTCAAGCATACTAACAAAGCAATCATGTCTTCTCAAAATAACATGGCCAAAGAAAGCTATCCCTACAAAATCATATAGTCCGGCTATGCTCTATGTTCATCACACAAAATATTTAAATCATGCACAACCCCGATGACAAGCCAAGCAATTGTTTCATACTTTTGATGTTCTCAAACTTTTTAAATCTTCATGCAATATATGAGCGTGAGCCATGGACATAACACTATAGGTGGAATAGAATGGTGGTTGTGGAGAAGACAAAAAGGAGAAGATACTCTCACATCAACTAGGTGTATCAACGGGCTATGGAGATGCCCATCAATAGATATCAATGTGAGTGAGTAGGGATTGCCATGCAACGGATGCACTAGAGCTATAAATGTATGAAAGCTCAACAAAAGAAACTAAGTGGGTGTGCATCCAACTTGCTTGCTCACGAAGACCTAGGGCATTTTGAGGAAGCCCATCGTTGGAATATACAAGCCAAGTTCTAAAATGAAAATTCCCACTAGTATATGAAAGTGACAACATAGGAGACTCTCTATCATAAAGATCATGGTGCTACTTTGAAGCACAAGTGTGGAAAAAAGGATAGTAGCATTGCCCCTTCTCTCTTTTTCTCTCATATTTTTTGTTTTTTTGGGCCTTCTCTTTTTTATGGCCTTTTTTTCTATTTTTTTCATTTTTCGTCCAGAGTCTCATCCTGACTTGTGGGGGAATCATAGTCTCCATCATCCTTTCCTCACATGGGACAATGCTCTAATAATGATGATCATCATACTTTTATTTATTTACAACTCAAGAATTACAACTCGATACTTAGAACAAAATATGACTCTATGTGAATGCCTCCGGCGGTGTACCGGGATGTGCAATGAATCAAGAGTGACATGTATGAAATAATTATGAATGGTGGCTTTGCCACAGATACGATGTCAACTACATGATCATGCAAAGCAATATGACAATGATGAAGCGTGTCATAATAAACGGAATAGTGGAAAGTTGCATGGCAATATATCTCGGAATGGCTATGGAAATGCCATAATAGGTAGGTATGGTGGCTGTTTTGAGGAAGATATATGGTTGGTATATGATACCGACGAAAGGTGCGCGGTATTAGAGAGGCTAGCAATGGTGGAAGGGTGAGAGTGCGTATAATCCATGGACTCAACATTAGTCATAAAGAACTCACATACTTATTGCAAAAATCTATTAGTTATCGAAACGAAGTAATACGCACATGCTCCTAGGGGGATAGATGTGACGCCCGGATAATTAAGCTACAGTAATCCTGTGCTAATGGTGCCTTGTCATCGCATTACTGTTGCTAATCCTTGCTTGATCCAGATCTTAATTCAAATTCAAGTTCAAACTAGAGTCCAAAATTCAAATTTCTCAAACATGCAAACTAAAATGTTCAAAGGGTGGAAAATAATCCCTGCATATTTTTCATGTTCAAACACATATTTTATAAAACTGTTTTTGTTTTAAAAGCAATGGAAAACAGAAAACAAATAAAAGAAAAGCAGAAGAATCAGAAATAAAATAAAAATAAAAGGGACCCCCCCGGGCCAGAGCCAGTCAACTGGCCCGGCCCACTCCCCCTCCCTCGGTCGACCTCCTGTTCCCCCGACTGGGGTCGCTACAGGGGGCGCCCCGCCGCACCAGCTCGACGGCGCCGGTGAGTGGATAAGAGGCCGCGCCCGCAAGTTCTCTTCCTCCTCCTGGAACCCTAGCCGCCCACTACCCCACCCCCCTCAGATCCAGATCCACCTCTCCCCCTCCTCCTCGCGCCTCTTCCCTCTCTCCCGCGAACAACCGCATCATGGTCGCCATGGACCTCGTCGATCCCGCGGCCACCGGCTTCCCCGTCGCCGGCTAGCATGCCAAGGAGCTTCCCTGCGGTCGTCCCCTTCAACTACACCGAAGAACACGCACTGGAGCGCCTACATCGCCGTCTCCTTCCTCCTCTGCCTCGTCGGACTCCATCGACTACTCCGGCTCCGGCAGGCCTCCCCGAGCATGCTGCCATCCCCTACCGTCCCGCCGTGAGCACCGCATCGATTCCCCTCTCTTCCTTCTCTCGTTTAGCCGCCGGAGGAACCGCCCGCGACCTCCCGCAACCCGCGTCGCCCGCGCATACGCTTGCCGTGCCCGCGGCCTTCCCTCGCTCTGGCCGCTCCCCGTACCCCCTCTAGCCGACCACCGCCGCCCACGAGCTGCTCCGCGCGCGCCCGTGGGCCCTGCTGCCCGGGGTCGCGTCCTGCTCCTCCTCTCGCGCACTGCGCTGCTTGCTGCAGCTCGTCGGGAGCTGCTGCCGCTCCCGTTGACACCGCTCGTGCCGCCGCACATGCCCGCTACCGCCCGCGCTCGCCTCGCCCCTGCCCTGTGCGCCGCCGTGTTAGTCCCTACCCGCTCCCACACCTTGCCCACACCCCCGCGCCGTCCGGCCGCCGACGCAAGCTGTGCGCCCGTGGCCCTCGTCGCGGCTCCGGCTAGCCGCGCCGGCGCCGCCCCTTTCGCGGCCTCGCCAGCCGTATGACCCGCTCGGGTCCGGCCCCTCGGGCACACGCCCGTGCCCGTTATGGCCGCACACCCGGCTGGCCCCAGTGGGCCAATGACCACTGGGCCCGCCCCCTTAAAAAAAGGATTTTAGAAATAAAAATAAACTTAATTTGGTAATTAATTAGCTTAACTAACCTTGCTTAATTATCCTAATTAACCAGATTAGTTAATCTAAACATGCTTAATTAGCAAGGCCAATGACAGGTGGGCCCTAGTTGTCAGGTTGACTAGTCAACAGTCAATGTTGACTGATGACATCTTGATGACGTCAGGCTGACGTCATAATTCCCTTTTGTATTAATAATAATTTCAGAATATTGTTTAAAAATTTAAAAAATCATATAAAATTATCTGTAGCTCACATTAAAAAGTTTTATACATGAAAGTTGCTCAGAACAACGAGAGGAATCCGAATACGTGGTCCGTTCGCCCGCCACACGTCCCTATCCTAGCAAACGTCAAACCTTTCCCCTTCGGTTCATCTGTCTGACAGACGTCCAGAACCGGGAAAACTTTCCTGGATGTGTTCCCCCTTCGCCAGTATCACCTAGCACTACGTTAGAACACCCCTTGCATCGCGTATTGCCATGTTATGCTTTGTCATGCATCTGTTTGCTATGTATTTACTGTTTCTTCCCCCTCTTCTCCCCAGTAGACCCCGAGACCGCTGCTGATGCCCTTGTGATCGACTACGTTGACGACGACCCTTCTTCCCTTTCATCGGAGTTTCTAGGCAAGGCCCCCCTTTGATCATGCCGATATCGCCCATTCCATTCTCTCATGCTTGCATTAGATTTTGCTACTGTTATTGATTGTTCCTATTCTGATGCATAGCCTACTTTTGTACCTGCTATTGTTACCTACCTGCTTACCCTAAACTGCTTAGTATAGGTTGGTTAGTGATCCATCTGTGACCCCCACTTGTGCTTGTTTCCCCTGCTTCATCATCGACGACTCAATCAACGTGATCGACGACCAGAGCCCGACACCTCACATCACATCACGCTACTTTTGTTGCTCGACTCTGCAGAGCTACTATCGAGTGCCGAGGGTGATCCCTCATAACGCACTCCTGATGATAATTCTGTAGTGTAGCTATTCGGTCGTGGTCATCGAGGGTGATTTCCTCTTTCACCATTCCCGATACGGCTCTGTCGTTCAACACCTCAAGTGTGAACCTCGAGGGTGGTCCCTCTTACGTTCACCTTGATGATTACATTGAGTGGAATCCTCCGAGGGTGATTCCTTGGGTTTTCCCCTTGATGTTTAGACACACGGATACCTCCACATTACTTGAGACCTTTGCGAAAGTCGGGCGGGCCCGGAGAGCACCCGCAAGATGGTTACGAGGCACGGCCGGGAAGTCAGGCAGTCCTCGAGCGAGCTGGGCTTGTCCTTGCCATATTTCCTTGAGACGGGGTGACGGGGTTGTTGGGGATCGTTGCAGAATTTTAAAATTTTCTACGCATCACCAAGATCCATCTATGGAGTTTACTAGCAACGAGGGGAAAGGAGTGCATCTACATACCCTTGTAGATCGTGAGCGGAAGCGTTCAAGTGAACGGGGTTGATGGAGTCGTACTCGTCGTGATCCAAATCACCGATGACCGAGTGCCGAACGGACGGCACCTCCGCGTTCAACACACGTACGGAGCAGCGACGTCTCCTCCTTCTTGATCCAGCAAGGGGGAAGGAGAGGTTGATGGAGATCCAGCAGCACGACGGCGTGGTGGTGGAAGTAGCGGGGATCCCGGCAGGGCTTCGCCAAGCGCAAGCGGGAGGGAGAGGTGTCACAGGACGGAGAGGGAGGCGCCAGGGGCTGTTGTGCGGCTGCCCTCCCTCCCCCTACTATTTATAGGGGCCCTGGGGGGGCGCCCGCCCCCTGGAGATCCCATCTGAGGGGGGGGTGGCGGCCAAGGGGGTGGCTTGCCCCCCAAGCCAAGTGGGGCGCCCCCCACCCCCAGGGTTTCCAACCCTAGGCGCAGGGAGGCCCAAGGGGGGCGCACCAGCCCACCAGTGGCTGGTTCCCCTCCCCACTTCAGCCCATGGGGCCCTCTGGGACAGGTGGCCCCACCCGGTGGACCCCCGGGACCCTTCCGGTGGTCCCGGTACAATACCGATAACCCCCAAAACTTTCCCGGTGGCCGAAACTGGACTTCCTATATATAATTCTTCACCTCCGGACCATTCCGAAACTCCTTGTGACGTTCGGGATCTCATCCGGGACTCCGAACAACTTTTGGGTTTCCGCATACTAATTTCTCTACAAACCTAGCGTCACCGAACCTTAAGTGTGTAGACCCTACGGGTTCGGGAGACATGCAGACATGACCGAGACGACTCTCCGGTCAATAACCAACAGCGGGATCTGGATACCCATGTTGGCTCCCACATGTTCCTCGATGATCTCATCGTATGAACCACGATGTCGAGGATTCAATCAATCCCGTATACAATTCCCTTTGTCAATCGGTACGTTACTTGCCCGAGATTCGATCGTCGGTATCCCAATACCTTGTTCAATCTCGTTACCGGCAAGTCACTTTACTCGTACCATAATGCATGATCCCGTGACCAGACACTTGGTCACATTGAGCTCATTATGATGATGCATTACCGAGTGGGCCCAGAGATACCTCTCCGTCATACGGAGTGACAAATCCCAGTCTCGATCCGTGCCAACCCAACAGACACTTTCGGAGATACCCGTAGTGCACCTTTACAGTCACCCAGTTACGTTGTGACGTTTGGTACACCCAAAGCACTCCTACGGCATCCGGGAGTTGCACGATCTCATGGTCTAAGGAAATGATACTTGACATTGGAAAAGCTCTAGCAACCGAAGTACACGATCTTTGTGCTATGCTTAGGATTGGGTCTTGTCCATCACATCATTCTCCTAATGATGTGATCCCGTTATCAATGACATCCAATGTCCATAGTCAGGAAAGCATGACTATCTATTGATCAACGAGCTAGTCAACTAGAGGCTCACTAGGGACATGTTGTGGTCTATGTATTCACACATGTATTACGATTTCCGGATAACACAATTATAGCATGAACAATAGAAAATTATCATGAACAAGGAAATATAATAATAACCATTTTATTATTGCCTCTAGGGCATATTTCCAACAGGGGTCACATTATCGTGAGTCTCTGCTCGTCTCCGCAAGCTAATAATACACTATGGTTTGGGTATTTGTTCTGAGTTGGCCTTTGGCTTTTACGCACTAACCACCACGCGAGAATAGTTATGGGCCTTGACGTCGCAGTATCAGCCGAAGCTTTGTCAGACATCCAGTTCAGCATTGCGGCACGGCTGGGCCGGCGCCATCCGGGCAGCCTGGATCCGCCCTGCGCGCAACGATCCGGAGTGCAACGGGCGATGGGCCCACACCCCGGAGTGCTTAGGATGTAGACTGGCGGGGACCTCTCTGCTGATCCTAGGTAGGGCTACAACATGTTGATCTTCCGAGGCCGGGCATTGACCGAGAAAAGTGTGTCCGGCCAGAGTGATCGAGCGTGTTGGAAAACATGGTGCACCCCTGCAGGGAAGACATATATTCGAATACCGTGTCCACGGTAATGGACTTTCAGACTTATATCCTGATCTTTTACAACTAGAGATGGATACTTGAGATATGTTGCTCCGGGATTGCTTTCTCGCAGGGAGTCGAGGAAGGATCTCTGGGCATTATTGCTACAACATGCTTGATAATTAAACTGCTATTCTTTACTCTTCTTTATGCTGCAAGATGCTTGGAGCTGCTTGAAGATGCTAGTCTTCGATAGGCTAGGACTCCCCCCTATTCTGGCATTCTGCAGTTCAGTCCACAGATACATCCCTTTCATTTGATACCAATGCATACTTAGTTTAGATCTGATGCTTGCGAGTACTTTGGATGAGTACTCACGGTTGCTTTGCTTCCCCTTTTCCCCTTCTTTCTTCTTTATGGTTGTTGCAACCAGATGGTGGATCCCTGGAGCCAGATGCGACCGCCGACGGATACTACTACATGGAGGCCACCGAAGACCAGGAGTAGTTAGGAGGTCCCAGGAAGGAGGCCTTGCCTCTTCGATCGTGTTGCTTTTGTGCTAGCCTTCTTAAGGCATCCTTGTCTAACTTATGTCTGTACTCAGATATTGTTGCTTCCGCTGACTCTTGTGTATCGAGCTTGTATTCGAGCCCTCGAGGCCCCTGGCTTGTAATATGAAGCTTGTATTATTTCATTTTGTGTCTAGAGTTGTGTTGTGATATCTTTCCGTGAGTCCCTGATCTTGATCGTACACATTTGCGTGTATGATTAGTGTACGGTCGAATCAGGGGCGTCACAAGTTGGTATCAGAGCCGGCTGCCTGTAGGATCCCCCTTTCCAACTCCTTGGCCGAAGTTGAGTCTAGTCAATGAAAAACTTTTTTACTAACATGGTTGTGTGGCTTACGGGCCCACGTCGCCATTGGGTGGTATTAGGATCTTTTATTCCTCGTCTATACTTTGGGAATCTGATCTCTCTTCTATTCGGGTTAAATGGTTTTGCTAACTATAACTCTAGGTTCTCGTAAATACTTTCTCCCGGAGAACCACTTCATTCCAGATGATGGCCTGTATCACCATAAGATTCTGAAGATACTCTCGATGTTCCCCCGAATACTTGTGCTCGTCGGTTTTGCAATTCCCTACCACCGATAAATCCTTATGGGTAACTACCTACATTGTCGTTCATACCTTCATCCCCAGTTGCTCTTGTTATTACAAGATGTCCTGAAGTACTCTCTGATGTTTTGAGAATCCTTTATGCTTACTGCCCTGCAGTTCCTTGCCACATAAATACCCTAATAAATAATTCCTCACACTTTTCGAGGATTTGTTCATTCATAGTTGATCAAGTGATTCACAAGATACTTTGAAGTTCTATCCGATCTTCCGATAATCCTCTCCAACTATTGCTCTGCAAATACTTATCTTCTTGCATTATGGTTACTTCCATATGTCTAGCAATATTCAGTAGTATCCTTTGTCATCTTCATTTTGAACATTTGATTCGATATGTTTGTGAATGCTCACAACCATCAATCACAATTTGAATTCTTCCCTTTGGCTCAGACGTCACCCCGGACGTGAGCTGGTATTCGATAAATCAAACCTTGATTGATTGTCGATCTATGTCTATTCAACTTAATTGTCCTTGATCAGAGAGTTTGCTCTTCATCCCTTGATTTGGGTATCATAATTCCTTTGCATTTGAGCTTTGAATTAGTCAGTTGTTTCTATAATTTGATCTCCTTGCATTTTTTTTCTTCTGGTTGAGTATCGGTACTCACATCAGATCCCTTGTGGACCACTAGTTCCTTTATTGGGTGGTTTCCGACAGCGTCTTCCATTTTCAATAACCTTGTGGGCCTTTCCTCGGATACATAATGCCTTCGGTAAATTGTATCCCCCATTCTTGTCAACCATACTCTGCTTCCGGGCTTGAGTTATTTTACTCGTGAAGTTGTGGTCTATGTTCCTAAGATGCCGCTATGGATTGAATCTATGTCTTCCCTAAATCCATGTGAACTCGAAAGTTATACGGGTTACACTCTGCTGGCTTCTCGTCAGGTAAAATTCCAACAATACAACTTTTTCGAATGCGAGAAGTGAATGGAAAGTTGTGCATTAGATAAGTGGGAGTCGACCTTGAACCTTTATGTTCATGCCCATGGACCCGATGTGGAACTTATCATGAAAGCTTCTTGTTATAATAATAATCCCCTTGTGATAAGTTCATCTTGTATCTATAATTGGTCCTTTGCAACCGTGGTTCCGACCATGATTGTTCTCATTTGATTCCATTTCGACAAGTTAAAGTACTTGTCTTCTTCAGATCGTTTCACCTGTCCAACCTCTACTTTGATCTACCTTCGAGTATTACCCTTTGGTATCTCGAGAATATCACGGAACTACATAACTTCTTATGAGTTCTTCATCAACTATTATTTCTCGCCGTTCCAAGTTTCCACGGATTCTGAGTGGTTAGACACTCGAGAACACCGATAACTGATTCGAGTCTACACTTTTCTTTCCATTGTTTTGTTTAACCTTTCTTGTAACCTAAATATCTGAGCAGTGATAATTCACTGCTTATGTAAACCCCTCGGTGCACAAACTCTGTCAGTAAGACCTTGTTACTTTTGTTGATGACATTCCAGTAGCCACCGTTGGACGAGAACTTTTCCTATTGGTCCGCCTCGCCTTGCGAGCAGGAAAATGGTTCTCTTCGTCCCTCGCCCTTGGTACCAACGTTGTTGCCAACATAACTGACAGTCTATTCTCTGACATGCCTTGCTATCAGCGCCCTTCCTACTTTTAACACAGATGGTGGGCCCATAACTGTGACGCCCCGATTTGACCGTACACTAATCATGCACGCAAATGTGTACGATCAAGATCAGGGACTCACGGGAAGATATCACAACACAACTCTAATGCATAAATAAGTCATACAAGCATCATAATACAAGCCAGGGGCCTCGAGGGCTCAAATACAAGTGCTCGATCACAGACGAGTCAGCGGAAGCAACAATATCTGAGTACAGACATAAGTTAAACAAGTTTGCCTTAAGAAGGCTAGCACAAACTGGGATACAGATCGAACGAGGCGCAGGCCTCCTGCCTGGGATCCTCCTAACTACTCCTGATCGTCGTCAGCGGGCTGCACGTAGTAGTAGGCACCTCCAGTGTCGTAGGTGTCTTCGTCGACGGTGGCGTCTGGCTCCTGGACTCCAGCATCTGGTTGTGACAACCAGATAGAAAGGAAAGGGGGAAAAGAGGGAGAGAAGCAACCGTGAGTACTCATCCAAAGTACTCGCAAGCAAGGAGCTACACTACATATGCATGGGTATATGTGTAAAGGGGCATATCAGTGGACTGAACTGCAGAATGCCAGAATAAAAAGGGGGATAGCTAGTCCTGTCGAAGACTACGCTTCTGGTCATGTCCATCTTGCAGCATGTAGAATAGAGTGGATTGAAGTCCTCCAAGTAGTATCGCATAGCATAATCCTACCCGGCGATCCCCTCCTCGTCGCCCTTTTAGAGAGCGATCACCGGGTTGTATCTGGCACTTGGAAGGGTGTATTTTATTCAGTATCCAGTTCTAGTTGTCATAAGGTCAAGGTACAACTCCGGGTCGTCCTTTTACCGAGGGACACGACTATTCGAATAGATAAACTTCCCTGCAGGGGTGCACCACATAACCCAACACGCTCGATCCCATTTGGCCGGACACACTTTTCTGGGTCATGCCCGGCCTCGTTAGATCAACGCGTCATAGCCCCACCTAAGCACAACAGAGAGGTCAGCACGCCGGTCTAACCCTATGCGCGCAGGGGTCTGGGCCCATCGCCCTATGCACACCTGCACGTTGCGTACGCGGCCGGAAGCAGACCTAGCCTAGTGGCGTTCCAGTCCAATCCGGCGCGCGCCACTCAGTCGCTGACGTCAAGAAGGCTTCGGCTGATACCACGACGCCGGGATACCCATAACTACTCCCGCGTAGATGGTTAGTGCGTATAGACCAAATGGCCAGACTCAGATCAAATACCAAGATCTCGTTAAGCGTGTTAAGTATCCGCGAACGCCGACCAGGGCCAGGCCCACCTCTCACCTAGGCGGTCTCAACCTGCCCTGTCGCTCCGCCACAAAGATCCACTTGCGGGTACTCCTACGAGCCGACCCGACTTTAGTCATCACATGTGTCATGTATATAGTATATAAGTATATACCCGTGATCACCGCCCAGGTGATCACGGCCCGATAGTATAGCACAGCAGACGGACAAGAATGTAGGGCCACTGATGGAAATCTAGCATCCTATACTAAGCATGTAGGATTGCAGGTAAAGGTATCAACAGTAGTAGCAAGGATAGGCTATGCATCAGGATAGGATATCGGAAAGCAGTAACATGCTACACTACTCTAATGCAAGCAGTATAGAGAAGAATAGGCGATATCTGGTGATCAAGGGGGGGGGGCTTGCCTGGTTGCTCTGGCAAGTAGGAGGGGTCGTCGACTCCGTAGTCGAACTGGGCAGCAGTAGTGTCGGTCTCGTAGTCTACCGGAGAGAATAGGGGGAAGAAACAGTAAATACAATGCAAACATAAGCATGACGATGCGTGACATGACAATGAACAGTGCGAGGTGTGTCCTAACGCGACAACAGGTGGTACCGACGAAGGGGGGGGGGAACATCCGGGAAAGTATTCCCGATGTTCCGCGTTTTCGGACAGACGGACCGGAGGGGGAAAGTTGCTAGTTCGATAGGTTAGGGAGGTGTGGTGGACGAACGGACTGCGTATTCGGATTCGTCTCGTCGTTCTGAGCAACTTTCATGTTGAAAATATTTTAATCCGAGTTACGGATTAAAAGATATGATTTTCTAAAGATTTTATTAATTTCTGGAATTTAATTAATTATTTAATTTAATTCGAAATTTGGATTTATGACATCAGCATGATGTCATGCTGACATCAGCAGTCAACAGGGGTTGACTAAGTCAACTGACATGTGGGCCCAGTGGGACCCACCTGTCATTCACTGCTTAGGTTAATTAGTGTTTAGCTAAATAATTATTATTTAATTAAATTAATTATCTAATTAGATTAATTTAAACATGATTAATTAACTTAATTAATTTAGTTAATTAATTAATTAAACTTAATTTTATTTATTTATTTATTAATTTTTATTAATTAATTTATTATTATTATTATTATTAATTTGTTTATTGTTTTTTTTTGTATATTCGTTCTGTGGGCTGGGCCCCGTTTGTCATAGGCCCACGGGGTCGGGCCGAGTGGGCAGTGGCTCAGGTGGGGCGAGGCCCACCTGGTAGTGGCCCAGAGGGGGCGATGCGGGTGCGGGTGCGGGTTACGGGCGCGGGCGAACCCGCGAGGGCTCGCGAGCACACGGGGCGCTGGGCGCGCACGGCGCACGCCGGCGCCGGCGGCCAGGGCCAGGCGAGGCGGGGCTCCGACGAGGAGCGCGGCGGACGCGAGCCCGTCCGGAGCTCGGGCGCGGGGTGCATGGGGGAAAGGGGGGCGCGCGGCGCGAGGCGAGGTCGAACAAGGCGCGGGTGAAGCGAGGCAGAGCCGGGGTGAGGGTGCGACGGTGAGCGCGGTGCGGGGCCAGGCGCGGCGGGGGCGCGTCTGGGCGCGCCGGAGTGCGAGCGGGGCGGCGGTGACCGAGAGGAGAGGGGGCGGGCGACGGAGGCCGGTGGCCTCACCGTGGGTATGCAGGGTCACGGCAGTGGGGGTCGAGGGGGATGGCGGGGACGGCGGCGTAGGGGAGGCAGTCCGGCGGGGGAGAGCGCTCCGGCGAGGCGGCGGCGAGGCCGGCGGGGGCGGTCGGCGACAGTGGCCTCCTCTCGATCCCGTTCTGGATCGGGGGAGGGAGGAGGAGCAGATATTTCGGGGGTGGGGGGAAGTGGGGGGGTGGCTGTCGGTGGGGGGGGGGGACTGGGGAGTGGATAAGGGGATAGGGGTGGGCCGGCCGGCTGGGCCTCGGGGTTGGCCCAGTTGGGCCAGTTCCAGTGGGGGGGGGGCTTTTGTTTTTTTGTTTTGTTTTGCATTTTCTTTTATTTATTTTCTTTCACCTTTTAATCCATTTTAAAATACTTAGGCATTTTCTAAAAAGGAGTTTTCTCCACAATAATTACCAGTGTATTATTTGGCACCCACCGAACATTTTTGTTTTCGTTTGATTTAATTTTAAATTTGAATTTGACTCCGTTTCGAAATGCTGCGAGGTTAGCAACAGTAACGGAGGTGACGTGGCAAGATTAGCGTGAGATTACTGTAGCATGATTATCCGGGCGTTACAATAACCCACAGTTCCACAGGATCGAAACCTGACTCTCCTGTACATCCCTGTCTTCCAAAATTGTTCCTCACGCTTGGTTTCGTATGTAATTCACGGGCCACCTCCTAGTGACTTGTTCTGGTATCAGATGCAAACTTATTCTCGATGCTCTGAACCCCTTCACACTCTGTTATTGACATTGAATGATTGTCCATCCGCTTGAAGCTTCTTATTGCTCCTTCTTACCTTGCTCTCGATGACTTTCTTGAATTTCAAATCGAGAGATGCCTCTATGCCATGGTCACTGAGATAGCCCCCAGGTACCTATCTTGTGTTGAGCTCCGTCCTCCCCGAGTCTTTCCCCCTTGCTCCACCCCTTAAATCTCGGGACGAGATTTCTTGTAGTGGAGGAGAATTGTGACGCCCGGATAATTAAGCTACAGTAATCCTCTGCTAATGGTGCCTTGTCATCACATTACTGTTGCTAATCCTTCCTTGATCCTCATCTTAATTCAAATTCAAGTTCAAACTAGAGTCCAAAATTCAAATTTCTCAAACATGCAAACTAAAATGTTCAAAGGGTGGAAAATAATCCCTGCATATTTTTCATGTTGAAACACATATTTTATAAAACTGTTTTTGTTTTAAAAGCAATGGAAAACAGAAAACAAATAAAAGAAAAGCAAAAGAATCAGAAATAAAATAAAAATAAAAGGGAACCCCCCGGGCCAGAGCCAGTCAACTGGCCCGGCCCACTCCCCCTCCCTCGATCGACCTCCTATTCCCCCGACTGGGGTCGCTACAGGGGGCGCCCCGCCGGACCAGCTCGACGGCGCCGACGAGTGGATAAGAGGCCGCGCCCGCTAGTTCTCTTCCTCCCCCTGGAACCCTAGCCACCCACTACCCCACCCCCTCAGATCCAGATCCACCTCTCCCCCTTGTCCTCGCGCCTCTTCCCTCTCTCCCGCGAATAACCGCATCGTGGTCGCCATGGACCTCGTCGATCCCGCGGCCACCGGCCTCCCCGTCGCCGGCTAGCAAGCCAAGGAGCTTCCCTGCGGTCGTCCCCATCAACTACACCGAAGAACACGCACTGGAGCGCCTGCATCGCCGTCTTCTTCCTCCTCTGCCTCGTCGGACTCCATCGACTACTCCGGCTCCGGCAGGCCTCCTCGAGCATGCTGCCATCCCCTACCGTCCCGCCATGAGCACCGCATCGATTCCCCTCTCTTCCTTCTCTCGTTTAGCCGCTGGAGGCACCGCCCGCGATCTCCCGCAGCCCGCGTCGCCCGCGCATGCGCATGCCGTGCCCGCGGCCTTCCCTCGCTCCGGCCGCTCCCCGTACCCCCTCTCGCCGACCACCGCCGCCCACCAGCTGCTCTGCGCGCGCCCGTGGGCCGCTGCTGCTCGGGGTCGCGTCCTGCTCCTCCTCTCGCTCGCTGCGCTGCTTGCTGCAGCTCGTCGGGAGCTGCTGCCGCTCCCGCTGACACCGCTCGTGCCGCCGCACATGCCCGCTACCGCCCGCACTCGCCTCGCCCCTACCCTGTGCGCCGCCGTGTCAGTCCCTACCCCGCTCCCACACCTTGCCCACACCCCCGTACCGTCCGGCCACCGACGCCAGCCGCGCGCCCGTGGCCCTCGTCGCGGCTCCGGCTAGCCGCGCCGGCGCCGCCCCTTCCGCGGCCTCGCCAGCCGTATGACCCGCTCAGGTCCGGCCCCTCGGGCACACGCCCGTGCCCGTTATGCCCGCACACCCGGCTGGCCCCAGTGGGCCAATGACCACTGGGCCCGCCCCCTTTAAGAAAAAAAATAGGATTTTAGAAATAAAAATAAACTTAATTTGGTAATTAATTAGCTTAACTAACCTTGCTTAATTATCCTAATTAACCAGATTAGTTAATCTAAACATGCTTAATTGGCAAGGCCAATGACAGGTGGGCCCTGGTTGTCAGGTTGACTAGTCAACAGTCAGTGTTGACTGCTGACGTCATGATGACGTCAGGCTGACGTCATAATTCCCTTTTGTATTAATAATAATTTCAGAATATTGTTTAAAACTTTAAAAAATCATATAAAATTATCCGTAGCTCAGATTAAAAAGTTTTATACATGAAAGTTGCTCAGAACGACGAGACGAATCCGAATACGCGGTCCGTTCACCCGCCACACGTCCCTATCCTAGCAAACGTCAAACCTTTCCCCTCCGGTTCATCTGTCTGACAGACGTCCGAAACCGGGAAAACTTTCCTGGATGTTTTCCCCCTTCGCCAGTATGACCTAGCACTACGTTAGAACACCCCTTGCATCGCGTATTGCCATGTTATGCTTTGTCATGCATCTGTTTGCTATATATTTACTGTTTCTCCCCCCTCTTCTCCCCGGTAGACCCCGAGACCGCTGCTGATGCCCTTGTGATCGACTACGTCGACGACAACCCTTCTTCCCTTTCATCGGAGTTTCCAGGCAACCCCCCCCCTTTGATCATCCTGATATCGTCCATTCCATTCTCTCATGCTTGCATTAGATTTTGCTACTGTTATTGTTTGCTCCTATTCTGATGCATAGCCTGCTTTTGTACCTGCTATTGTTACCTACCTGCTTACCCTAAACTGCTTAGTATAGGTTGCTTAGTGATCCATCTGTAACCCCCACTTGTCCTTGTTGCCCCTGCTTCATCATCGACGACTCGATCAACGTGATCGACGACCAGAGCCCGACACCTCACATCACATCACATCACGCCCCTTTTGTTGCTCGACTCTGCAGAGCTACTATCGAGTGCCGAGGGTGATCCCTCATAACGCACTCCTGATGATAATTCTGTAGTGTAGCTATTCGGTCGTGGTCATCGAGGGTGATTTCCTCTTTCACCATTCCCGATACGGCTCTGTCGTTCAACACCTCAAGTGTGAACCTCGAGGGTGGTCCCTCTTACGTTCACCTTGATGATTACATTGAGTGGAATCCTCCGAGGGTGATTCCTTGGGTTTTCCCCTTGATGTTTGGACACACGGATACCTTGACATTACTTGAGACCTTTGGGAAAGTCGGGAGGGCCCGGAGATCACCCGCAAGATGGTTACGAGGCACGACCGGGAAGTCAGGCAGCCCTCGAGCGGGCTGGGCTTGCCCTTGCCATATTTCCTCGAGACGGGGCGACGGGGTCACATTATCGTGAGTCTCTGCTCGTCTCCGCAAGCTAATAATACACTATGGTTTGGGTATTTGTTCTGAGTTGGCCTTTGGCCTTTACGCACTAACCACCACGCGAGAATAGTTATGGGCCTCGACGTCGCAGTATCAGTCGAAGCTTTGTCAGACGTCCAGTTCAGCATTGCGGCACGGCTCGGCCGGCGCCATCCGGGCAGCCTGGATCCGCACGCAACGATCCGGAGTGCAACGGGTGATGGGCCCAGACCCCGGAGTGCTTAGGATGTAGACCGGCGGGGACCTCTCTGCTGAGCCTAGGTAGGGCTACGACGTGTTGATCTTCCGAGGCCGGGCATTGACCCAGAAAAGTGTATCCGGCCAGAGTGATCGAGCGTGTTGGAAAACGTGGTGCACCCCTGCAGGGAAGACATATATTCAAATACCGTGTCCACGGTAATGGACGTTCAGACTTATATCCTGATCTTTTACAACTAGAAATGGATACTTGAGATAGGTTGCTCCGGGATTGCTTTCTCGTAGGGAGTCGAGGAAGGATCTCTGGGCATTATTGCTACAACATGCTTGATAATTAAACTGCTATTCTTTACTCTTCTTTATGCTGCAAGATGCTTGGAGCTGCTTGAAGATGCTAGTCTTCGATAGGCTAGGACTCCCCCCTATTCTGGCATTCTGCAGTTCAGTCCACAGATACAGCCCTTTCATTTGATACCAATGCATACTTAGTTTAGATCTGATGCTTGCGAGTACTTTGGATGAGTACTCATGGTTTCTTTGCTTCCCCTTTTCCCCTTCTTTCTTCTTTCTAGTTGTTGCAACTAGATGGTGGATCCCTGGAGCCAGATGCCACCGCCGACGGATACTACTACATGGAGGCCACCGAAGACCAGGAGTAGTTAGGAGGTCCCAGGCAGGAGGCCTTGCCTCTTCGATCGTGTTGCTTTTGTGGTAGCCTTCTTAAGGCATCCTTGTCTAACTTATGTCTGTACTCAGATATTGTTGCTTCCGCTGACTCTTGTGTATCGAGCTTGTATTCGAGCCCTCGAGGCCCCTGGCTTGTAATATGAAGCTTGTATTATTTCATTTTGTGTCTAGAGTTGTGTTGTGATATCTTCTCGTGAGTCCCTGATCTTGATTGTACACATCTGCGTGTATGATTAGTGTACGGTCGAATCAGGGGCGTCACAATAGATTGGTAGGGAAAGACCATCGCTCGTCCCCGACCGCCACTCATAAGGAAGACAATCAAAAAATAAATCATGCTCCGGCTTCATCACATAACGGTTCACCATGCGTGCATGCTACGGGAATCACAAACTTTAACACATGTATCTCTCAAATTCACAACTACTCAACTAGCATAACTCTAATATCACCATCTTCATATCTCAAAACAATCATAAAGAATCAAACTTGTCATAGTATTCAATGCACTTTATATGAAAGTTTTTATTATATCCCTCTTGGGTGCCCATCATATTAGGACTAAATTCATAACCAAAGAAAATTACCATGCTGTTTAAGACTCTCAAAATAATATAAGTGAAGCATGAGAGTTCATCTATTTCTTCAAAATAAAACCACCATCGTGCTCTAAAAGGATATAAGTGAAGCACTAGAGCAAATGACAAACTACTCCGAAAGATATAAGTGAAGGTCAATGAGTAGTCGAATAATTATGTAACTATGTGAAGACTCTCTAACATTTAATAATTTCAAATCTTGGTATTTTATTCAAACAGAAAGCAAAACAAAAGAAAATAAAATGACGCTCCAAGCAAAACACATATCATGTGGTGAATAAAAATATACTCCAGGTAAAGTTACCGATGAACGAAGACGAAAGAGGGGATGCCATCCGGGGCATCCCCAAGCTTAAGCTCTTGGTTGTCCTTGAATATTACCTTGGGGTGCCTTGGGCATCCCCAAGCTTAGGCTCTTGCCACTCCTTATTCCATAGTTTGAAAACTTCACAACACAAAACTCAACAGAAAACTCGTAAGCCCCGTTAGTATAAGAAAATAAATCACCACTCAGGTACTGTTTTGAACTCATTATCAATTCATATTGGTGTAATATCTACTGTATTCCAACTTCTCTATGGTTCATACCCTCCGATACTACTCATAGATTTATCAAAATAAGCAAACAACACATAGAAAACAGAATCTGTCAAAAACAGAACAGTCTGTAGTAATGTATCAAACGTATACTTCCGTAACTCCAAAAATTCTGAAATAAATTGGTGGACCTGAGTAATTTGTCTATTAATCATCTTCAAAAAGAATTAACCTAAAATCACTCTCCAGTAAAAAATGGCAGCTAATCTCGTGATTGCAAAGTTTCTGTTTTTTTTACAGCAAGATCGCAAAGACTTCACCCAAGTCTTCCCAAAGGTTCTACTTGGCACAAACACTAATTAAGACAATAAAACCACATCTAAACAGAGTCTAGATGAATTATTTATTACTAAACAGTAGCAAAAAGAAAAGAACAAAAATAAAATTGGGTTGCCTCCCAACAAGCGCTAACGTTTAACGCCCCTAGCTAGGCATGGTGATTTCAATGATGCTCACATAAAAGGTAAGAATTGAAACATAAAGAGAGAATCATGAAGAATATGACTAGCACATTTAAGTCTAACCCACTTCCTATGCATAGGGATTTTGTGAGCAAACAACTTATGTGAACAATAATCCACTAGCATAGGAAGGCAAACCAAGCAAAACTTCAAAACTTTAAGCACATAGAGAGGAAACTTGATATTATTGCAATTCCTACAAGCATATATTCCTCCCTCATAATAATTTTCAGTAGCATGATGAATTAATTCAACAATATAACCATCACATAAAGCATTATTTTCATGATCCACAAGCATAGAAATTTTATTACTCTCCACATAAGCAAAATTCTTCTCATTCAGAATAGTGGGAGTATCATAAGAAACTCGAATACTATAAATTGTTTCCATATTAAAAGAGTAATGTTCAGAAAAAGGGTAATTATAATCATGACAAGTTTTATAAATATAATCATCACTACTTTTTATAGCGTAAGTTTCATCACAATAATCATCATAAGTAGCAACTTTGTTCTCATCATAATCAATTGAAACCTCTTCCGAAATAGTGGATTCATCACTAAATAAAGTCATGACCTCTCCAAATCCACTTTCATAAATATTACCATCATAAATAGGAGGCATGCTATCATCATAATAAATTTGCTCATCAAAACTTGGGAGGCTAAAAATACCATCTTCATTAAACATAGCATCCCCAAGCTTGGGACAAACATTAATTGTAGCAAATATATTCTCAAACATGTCATTCTCATCAAACATAGCATCCCCAAGCTTGGGCCTTTTCATATCATAAGAATAATCACTCTCATCATTAATAGTATGGATAGCACCAATAGTATAGCAATTATCATCATCACAATGAGTAATAGGAGCAATATCATTTGGGAGGATACCTTTTTACCTTTGCTTCTTCGTCTTTTCTTCTTCTTCTTCACATCATGTGTGGGTTTAATCCTCTTTTGGAGCTCCTTATTAATAAGATTGGTTGAATAGAAAGCTCCTCCTCGTCACCTGATTCATCATAAGAAAGAATAGGAGGATATTGGGAAATCTCTTCCCTTTCATTAGTATTCTCTTCATCTTCTATTTGTTTTCTTTTCTTTATGTAATTGGCAATATAAGGATTTTCAATGCAATTCACCGCACAATACATAAAAATTTCTTCTAGATCAAAATCAAGAACTTTATCAAGGACAAATTCTGGCATATCCTTAGTTATACATTTCATTTCTTCATAACCCAAAAGCAAACTAAGTTCATTATGATGTGCAAGGGAAATGAAGTCATCAGAATTTTTGGACACGATACGATCATGAAACAATTTGCATTGGGGATTTAAATGATCACGTTCATTGCAAAGTTCACAAGGATGACAAAGGAATTTTAAATTTTCAGCACAAGCATCTAGCCTCTCTTGCAACCATTTAGTTTCTAAATACTTATGCCTCTTGCAAAATCTATCTTCCCTATTTGGTGTGTACTTGCAAACTCTATGCATTCCACAAAAACTGACATGCTTATAAGAGACATTTTCATCATGACTAGTGCAATCATCATTAGTACTATGGATATTCAAAGAGTTCATACTAACAACATTGCAATCATGCTCATCATTCAAAGATTTAGTGCCAAACATTCTAATGCATTCTTCCTCTAGCAATTGAGCACAATTATCGGAATCCTTATTTTCACGGAAGACATTAAAAAGATGAAGCATATGAGGCACCCTCAATTCCATATTTTTTGTAGTTTTCTGTTATAGACTAAACTAGTGATAAAACAAGAAACAAAAAGATTCGATTGCAAGATCTAAAGATATACCTTCAAGCACTCACCTCCCCGGCAACGACGCCAGAAACTGCTTGATGTCTGCTACACAACCTTCTTCTTGTAGACGTTGTTGGGCCTCCAAGTGCAGAGGTTTGTAGGACAGTAGAAAATTTCCCTCAAGTGGATGACCTAAGGTTTATCAATCCGTGGGAGGCGTAGGTTGAAGATGGTCTCTCTCAAGCAACCCTGCAACCAAATAACAAAGAGTCTCTTGTGTCCCCAACACACCCGATACAATGGTAAATTGTATAGGTGCACTAGTTCGGCGAAGAGATGGTGATACAAGTGCAATATGGATGATAGATATAGGTTTTTGTAATCTGAAATTATAAAAACAGCAAGGTAACAAGCGATAAAAGTGAGCACAAACGGTATTGCAATGCGTTGAAACAAGGCCTAGGGTTCATATTGTTGGGGATCGTAGCAGAATTTTAAAATTTTCCTACGCTCACCAAGATCCATCTATGGAGTATACTAGCAACGAGGGGAAAGGAGTGCATCTACATACCCTTGTAGATCGAGAGCGGAAGCGTTCCAATGAACGAGGTTGATGGAGTCGTACTCGCCGTGATCCAAATCACCGATGACCGAGTGCCGAACGGACGGCACCTCCGCGTTCAACACACGTACGGAGCAGCGAAGTTCTCCTCCTTCTTGATCCAGCAAGGGGGAAGGAGAGGTTGATGGAGATCCAGCAGCACGACGGCGTGGTGGTGGATGTAGCGGGATCTCGGCAGGGCTTCGCCGAGCTTCTGCGAGAGGGAGAGGTGTTGCAGGGGAGGAGGGAGGCGCCAAAGGCTGTAGTACTGCTGCCCTCCCTCCCCCCCTTTATATAGGCCCCCTGGGAGGGGGGGCGCCGGCCAAGACCCATCTACATGGGGGGGGGGGCGGCCAAGGGGGAGACTTGCCCCCCAAGGCAAGTGGGGCGCCCCCCACCCTAGGGTTTCCAACCCTAGGCGCAGGGGGGAGGCCCATGGGGGGCGCCCCAGCCCACTAAGGGCTGGTTCCCTTCCCACTTCAGCCCATGGGGCCCTCCGGAATAGGTGGCCCCACCCGGTGGACCCCCGGGACCCTTCCGGTGGTCCCGGTACAATACCGGTGACCCCCGAAATTTTCCCGGTGGCCGAAACTTGACTTCCTATATATAATTCTTCACCTCCGGACCATTCCGGAACTCCTCGTGATGTCCGAGATCTCATCCGGGACTCCGAACAACTTTCGGGTTTCCGCATACTCATATCTCTACAACCCTAGCATCACCGAACCTTAAGTGTGTAGCCCCTACGGGTTCGGGAGACATGCAGACATGACCGAGACGCCTCTCCGGTCAATAACCAACAGCGGGATCTGGATACCCATGTTGGCTCCCACATGTTCCACGATGATCTCATCAGATGAACCACGATGTCGAGGATTCAATCAATCCCGTATACAATTCCCTTTGTCAATCGGTATGTTACTTGCCCGAGATTCGATCGTCGGTATCCCAATACCTTATTCAATCTCGTTACCGGCAAGTCTCTTTACTCGTACCGCAATGCATGATCCCGTGACAAACTCCTTAGCCACATTGAGCTCATTATGATGATGCATTACTGAGTGGGCCCAGAGATACCTCTCCGTCATACGGAGTGACAAATGCCAGTCTCGATCCGTGCCAACCCAACAGACACTTTCGGAGATACCCGTAGTGTACCTTTATAGTCACCCAGTTATGTTGTGACGTTTGGCACACCCAAAGTACTCCTACGGTATCCGGGAGTTGCACGATCTCATGGTCTAAGGAGAAGATACTTGACATTGGAAAAGCTCTAGCAAACGAACTACACGATCTTTGAGCTATGCTTAGGATTGGGTCTAGTCCATCACATCATTCTCCCAATGATGTGATCCCGTTATCAATGACATCCAATGTCCATAGTCAGGAAACCATGACTATCTGTTGATCAACGAGCTAGTCAACTAGAGGCTTACTAGGGACACGTTGTGGTCTATGTATTCACACATGTATTACGATTTCCGGATAACACAATTATAGCATGAACAATAGACAGTTATCATGAACAAAGAAATATAATAATAACCATTTATTATTGCCTCTAGGGCATATTTCCAACACATACTTTCACTAGTGCAAGTTCTCTCAACAATAATAACATAATTGGATCATATAACTATCCCTCAACATGCAACAAAGAGTCACTCCAAAGTCACTAATAGTGGAGAACAAACGAAGAGATTATTGTAGGGTACGAAACCACCTCAAAGTTATTCTTTCTGATCGATCTATTCAAGAGTCCGTAGTAAAATAACACGAAGCTATTCTTTCCGTTCGATCTATCCTAGAGTTCGTACTACAATAACACCTTAAGATACAAATCAACCAAAACCCTAATGTCACCTAGATACTCCAATGTCACCACAAGTATCCGCGGGTATGATTATACGATATGCATCACACAATCTCAGATTCATCTATTCAACCAACACAAAGAACTTCAAAGAGTGCCCCAAAGTTTCTACCAGAGAGTCAAGACGAAAACGTGTGCCAACCCCTATGCATAAGTTCACAAGGTCACTGAACCCGCAAGTTGATCACCAAAACATACATCAAGTAGATCACGTGAATATCCCATTGTCACCACAGATAAGCACATGCAAGACATACATCAAGTGTTCTCAAATCCTTAAAGACTCAATCCGATAAGATAACTTCGAAGGGAAAACTCAATCCATTACAAGAGAGTAGAGGGGGAGAAACATCATAAGATCCAACTATAATAGCAAAGCTCGCGATACATCAAGATCGTGCCAAATCAAGAACACGAGAGAGAGAGAGAGAGAGATCAAACACATAGCTACTGGTACATACCCTCAGCCCCGAGGGTGAACTACTCCCTCCTCGTCATGGAGAGCGCCGGGATGATGAAGATGGCCACCGGTGAGGGATCCCCCCTCTGGTAGGGTGCCAGAACAGGGTCCCGATTGGTTTTTGGTGGCTACAGAGGCTTGCGGCGACGGAACTCCCGATCTAGGTTATGTTCTGGAGGTTTCAGTATTTATAGGAATTTTTGGCATCGGGAACAAGTCAGGGAGGTGCCCGAGTCGTCCATGAGGTAGGCCGGTGCGCCCCCCACCCTCGGTTTGGCCCGGGACTCTTCTGGCCCAACTCTTTTACTCCGAGGTCTTCTTTTTGTCCATAAAAAATCGTCAAAAATTGGCACGTCCATTGGACTCCGTTTGGTATTCCTTTTCTATAAAACTCAAAAACAACGGAAAAACAGAAACTCGCACTGGGCTCTAGGTTAATAGGTTAGTCCCAAAAATCATATAAAATAGCGTATAAATGCATATAAAACATCCTAGATGGATAATATAATAGCATGGAACAATCAAAAATTATAGATACGTTGGAGACGTATCAGAGGTCGTCGACCGGGCGGTAACGCAGGAGCTCATGTGCCATAAGCAGCACGGCCGACGCGTCCGTGGGTGCGCGACGAACGTGGGACGATGAGCCGGCCGGACTCAGCGATGGAGTGGCGGCGCGTCCATCCCGCTGCACAGAGGGGTGCAGCGATGAGGCTTGCTGCTCGTTTCCAGCCAGGCCGGTGGTGGAGTTGGCAGCGGGTGATGGAGAACGGCGGGGAGGTCCGCCAACAGGCGCCGTCGGAGCGACGCGAGCGGCAAGGGCGACCCGGCGCTCAGCACGGGCTCGGCGAGCGTCAGCCATGGATGTGGCGGAGCAGTGGTGCGTCAATCGATGGAAGAATGGCTTCAACGCACGCCTACCTGGCGCGCCAAATGTTGGATTCTATGTTCTGGCAAACCCTTGAGGTTCGAACTCTGGGGTGCGCACGAAGAACTCTCTCTCCCTGGCTCGCTCGCACAACGATCTCACGACCTAGCTCGACGAACCCAAAGAACTCGTGACACAGAGGTTTATACTGGTTCGGGCCACCGTTGTGGTGTAATACCCTACTCCAGTGTGGTTGTGGTGGATTGCCTCATAGGCTGAGGATGAACAAGTACAAGGTATGAACAGCCTCCTGAGGAGAGGTGCTCTTGAGCTCGGTGAGCTGGTGCGTGTGAGGGTGGTCTCAATGATCTGTCCCCTGCTGTGGTGGTGGCTAGTCCTATTTATAGAGGCCCTGGTCCTCTTCGCAAATGTAGGCGGGAAGGGATCCCACAACGGCCAATTTTGAAGGGAGACAACTTGTACAAGCTATCCTGACAAAAGGTGGTCTTCGCCTGCCAAAGGCTCTGGTGTTGATGCAGCTGTGGGCTCCGTGATGACCTCCGTCCTGCCGTCCTGCTGGTCTTGGTCTCGTTGCACCGATATGGAAACCTTTGCCCGGTGCTTCGGGACTCCTCGCTTGCGCCTGCCTCTTTAGCACCAAAGAGGAAACTGGTACACTGCGCCCACTGGCGCCCGCCTGGCCTTGGTCGTCATGGCTCACGTCACGTGAACCTTACGAGGTGCCCCTTGCATAGATATCTCTGCTCCTTGGGATCCAGCCTAGTGAGGCTGCCCCTGCGGAGGTCTTGGCGTCATCCGCCTCGCGAGGCTTGGCCCCTCGCGAGGGTCCTGAGTGGTTGCTGTTGAAGATGGGCCATACCAGGCCGTTGGTGGAGCCACGCCATGGGACGCAGGCAGGCAAGTCTGGGTACCCCCGTTCCCAGGACGCCGACAACATGTTACCAACTTCAAGGGTTCAACAAAGGGACATAGAGTGTTGAATCGGAACCAGGCATATGAATATGTACGATGACTACGTTGCCCCCTGCGCCTTTTGAACGCTACTTCTGACATTGATTTTGAATGCAACGACCGGTGTTCATGCACCTCTACTCAGGTGTCAGGACCAATGGTGATTAGTGCTACTTGTGATAGGCGTTGGTGTTGGGGAACGCAGTACTTCAAAAAATTTACCTACGATCATGCAAGATCTATCTATGTGATGCATAGCAACAAGCGGGAGAGTGTGTCCACGTACCCTCGTAGACGAAAGCGGAAGTGTTAAGTAACGCGGTTGATGTAGTCGAACATCTTTGCGATCCAACTGATCAAGTACCGAACGCACGGCACCTCCGCGATCTGCACACGTTCAGCTCAGTGACGTCCCTCGTACTCTTGATCCAGCTGAGGCCGCGGGAGAGTTTAGTCAGCACGACGGCATGTTGACGGTGATGATGAAGTTACCGACGCAGGGCTTCGCCTAAGCTCTACAATGATATGACCGAGGTGGAAATATGTGGAGGGGGGCACCGCACACGGCTAAGATCAACTTGTGTGTCTATGGGGCGCCCCCTCCCCCGTATATAAAGGAGTGGAGGAGGGGAGGGCCGGCCCTCTCTATGGCGCGCCCCAAGGGGGATTCCTACTCCTAGTAGGAGTACGTTTCCCGCCTTTCCCTAGTTGGAGTAGGAGAAGAAGGAAGAGGGAGAAGGAGAGAAGGAAAGGGGGGCCGCCCCCCTCCCCAATTCGGATTGGGCTTGGGGGGGCACCTCCCACTTGGCCGCCTCCTCCTCTCTCCCACTATGGCCCATTAAGGCCCATTAACTCCCTTGGGGGTTCCGGTAACCCCCCGGTACTCCAGAAAATGCCCGAACTCATCTGAAACCTTTCCGGTGTCCAAACATAGCCTTCCAATATATCAATCTTTATGTCTCGACCATTTCGAGACTCCTCGTCATGTCCATGATCACATCCGGGACTTTGAACTACCTTCGGTAAAACAAAACACATAAACTCATAATACCGATCGTCATCGAACGTTAAGCGTGCAGACCCTACGGGTTCGAGAACTATGTAGACATGACCGAGACTCACTTCCCGCCAATAACCAATAGCGGAACCTGGATGCTCATATTGGTTCCTACATATTCTACAAAGATCTTTATCGGTCAAACCGCATAACGATATACATTGTTCCCTTTGTCATCAATATGTTACTTGCCCGAGATTCGATCGTCGGTATCATCATACCTAGTTCAGTCTCATTACCAACAAGTCTCTTTACTCGTTCCGTAATGCATCATCCCGTAACTAACGCATTAGTCACATTGCTTGCAAGGCTTATAATGATGTGCATTACCGAGAGGGCCCAGAGATACCTCTCCGACAATCGGAGTGACAAATCCTAATCTCGATCTATGCCTACTCAACAAACACCATCGGAGACACCCGTAGAGCATCTTTATAATCACCCAGTAATGTTGTGACGTTTGATAGCACACTAAGTGTTCCTCCGGTATTCGGGAGTTGCATAATCTCATAGTCATAGGAACATGTATAAGTTATGAAGAAAGCAATAGCAATAAACTAAACGATTATAGTGCTAAGCTAATGGATGGGTTGTGACAGCCTGATTTTTGGCCCTTTCTTTTTCTTTTGTTTTTCTGAGGTTTTTGCTTGAGTTTTCTTTTTCCGTGGCTTTGTGGTCTGGAAAGTGAAGAAGATGAACTCTTCTTTGCTTCCAGAGTGGCTTGTCATGCCCAAATCCTTCCCTAGACCCTGTCATTTTCATCCTAGCCTAAATCCCAATATTCTTTTTATTGGGAATATTCCTTTTCTATTAAAGGAATTACTCAAATTGCCCTAGGTTGTGAAGCAACCTTTATTTCCATCACTCCTAAAATTCCCAAATAATTCTCATAAATTGTTTGGGTCATATATTTCTCAAATATGACAAAATATTTCATTTGTCATGTTTATCATCATGCTCAAATAATTCATTTCCTATTCTGCCCTAAATGGGACATTGTGAAGCAAGTGCTATTTTATTTTTACCAATTGACCTCAAACTCCTTGGACACCTTTTCCTGTCCATATCATTGCCACATGCCAAAATGAAACCTCATTTGCCTAGTAATTATTTAATTATGATTTTCCAAATTTTCTATCCAGAAAGAAGCTTTGTGAAGGAGGTGCAAGTTAGGCATATCCAAATGAGTTGCCAGTTTGCATGGTCCTTCATATCATCATATCATAGCCCTCCACCAAAGTAGAGCTCATGTCATGCCTCCATGTGAGCTCATCTTCAATTCTTTGATTCTATCCAAAATTTCAGTTTGTGAAGCAAGTATATTTTATCTTGCTCCATTATGGCTACCAATTTTTCTAGGCCTTCTATTGTCCATATAACTTACCTCCACCCATTTTGGGCATGTTTCATCAAGCCATTATTTCTCTAGAATTTTTGCAAGTTTCTGTCCAGAGGAGATGTTTGTGAAGCAAGTACCAGTTTAGCTTGGCCAATTGGTATGAGACTTTTTGAGCATCTTCATAGGACCAAATGACTATGCCTTGCCCAATTTGAGATCAAGTTGATGCTTCATCAGAGTGCATCATCCAAATCTTGATTCCGGACCATATTTGGCAGTTGCAAAGCAACTCTGTTAAATCTTGATCCAAACCCCTCCATAGTTACCAGGATGTAAGTCCTTCTTTACCTCAACCTCCCAGACAACTCCATTTGACCCAATCACCTCCCTGTTGAGTAGCAGTACACGATCAAGTTTACTGCAGTAAACTTCAGGTGTTAACTGCCATTTAACCATGTCACTTTTAACCAAACTACCACCGCAGTTGCAACCTCCCCATGAAGGACAAGCCCCCAGACATTGCTTGGCCGGCTGTGTGCCACTGTGTGCACCAGTGCACGCAGTGATCACGAGCTTTGGCATGCAATGGACACGCTCTGCTGGCGTTGGCCGCGTCCAGGGCGTCTTCTTGCTCGGGCCCCTCTCCCTCTCGTCGCCTTCGCGCTCATGAGCCTGTCCAGCAGCTGGCATGCATCATCGCCGTCCTCCTGGAGCCCTCTTCCCCTCCGTCAGCTCTCGTCGCCACGCGCCCACGGGAAGCCTGTAGCCGACCGGGCATTTATGGCGTTCGGCTTCTTCTCCTCTTGTCCACGAGCTCGGCCTCGTCTCCGTGAGCCCTGACCCTCGTCCGTTCCCTCTCCGTCGCCTTCCCCGAGCTCATGCGCGTGCACACGCGTCCGTGGCGCCGGCCGCGTGTCCGCGGCGACGACAGCGCGACACCTCGCCCCGCGGCTATATAAGCCCACCCCGAGGCCGTTCGACCTCACCACCAGCCCCCCCTCACTCCCAGCAACCTCCCCATCCATCCACCCGAGCCTCTGGAGCTCTCCTGCCCCACCATTACCGCGATGGCCGCGGGCCTCCTCACGCGATGGCCGCGGGCCTCCTCATCCTAAATTCGCGGCCACCAGAGCCCTACTCTTCCCCTAGCCACCACCCTCGGTTTCCCCGGAGTCCGGCGAACCTCCCTACCCTCTCTCCACCTCGCCGGAGCACCCCTAGGGCCGTGCCCCGAGAACGGCCCCCGCTCTCTGCCGCCTCCCTGTCGCCGTGAGCCCCGTCGCCCTGGTCCTCCCCGGCGCCCTTTTCTCGTCTGGGTGGGCGCGGCACTCCACCCCGAACCGGCCGGTGCTCTCGCCTGAGCCTGGGACGGCCGGAGCTGCCCGCCCCGTCGCCGGTCTCCTCCCTGCCTCCCTCCTCTGTTTCCATCGGGGCGCAGAGAGGAGGAGGAAGAAGACAGGAGCCTGGCGGGCCCCATCTCCTAGCGGCCCCACCTGTCGGCGGGTAGGCGTTGACCCCGCCTGCCTAGCTGGATAAGTGACGGGCCCCACCGCCCGTGGGACCCGCATGTCAGCGTCACACGCCTCGGTCCCGCCTTAGCTGACTGGATTAAGTGGAGGCGTACTCGCTTGAGTATGTTTTCACCTTCGGGAAAGCGCATTTTCCCTCTGCTTCAGCTCAAAGTACGCTTTCTTTTACTGAAAGCGTATTTCCTCTCTGTTTCAGCCCAGAATGCGTTTTCTTAATCAGAAAGCGTATTTCTAACTTTGCGCCTTTGTCTTATCCACTCAGGGACTTGTTTGTGATGATATTTTTGCAGAAAAGTCCCTGAACTTCAACCCCTCATATCTTTTTACCCCCAACTCCAAATGAGATGATTCCAAAGCCCACTTCTTTGTCTCGTCGAGCCCATTCTGTTGGTTTCATTTTCATCATGGTTTGACATTCTGAAAATGACCTTTTTGCCCTTGCACGCAAACAGCCCCTTCGAGAGAGAACTGTTTCCGGCAAATCTTTTCGCGGCTTCACCGCACTTCTTCCCGGTGCCTTCTTCACCCCCAGGCAAGCCACAATACCCACTTGCATGATAGTCATGCAATAGCTATGGTTTTCAACTTGAATATTTATTAAGTGATTGCTTGTTTAAAATATGGTTATCGTTGTTTCAGTAATGCTTCTGGGTTAGTGCTTACTTGCTTGCTATGTTGTTATGCACCTGGTTATCATGCCCTGCTAGTTGCTAGTATTACTTTCATATTGCCATGCTTGATTGTAGTACATGTTGGGTTGGTCATGTTCTTCGGTGCATGACTACCGTCGGTTATCGAGTACTGTTAATATGCGTTGTTCCTTTGCTGTTAGTTGGTTAAGCGTTACTCGGTAATGTTACTGATGAGTTCTTGCATGGTATTTATGGTTGATGCTAGTCATGATGCCATGTTTAGTTGGAGATTATTCATAGTTGATATGGTGGATCGTTATGTTGTACCCTCATGCTCATGCTTTGTATATGCATCATGTTATTTTATCATGGCTCAGCATATTTGCATTCAAGTTTAACCGGATTAAATTGAACTTGAACAATTGTTGGCTGAGTCATGGTGCCACCATATCAAAACTGACCAGTGCAACCACACTTGCCGATATGGGAAGGTCCTAACTGGGTCTATTGTCGTGCCTCTCGCCGGTGCCTCCAACTAGGGAAGGTTATGGGCGCGCTTACCCTGATCAGGTAGGCGGACATAACCTTGTGTGCCCGTAGGTTGGATGATACGCGCTTTTGTCCTTGTTTGGGACGGACCACGACGGTGGTCATTGTGTCTTTGGTAGACACGGGGCCACCCAGGACTAGCCCAATGGTGAGTGAGTCAGAGTAGCCGGGAGAGTGTCATGGCAGTAGATCAGTTTTGTCGGAACGCCGTTGGTCCACCCGAATGGGAGTGCGAGGCCATGGGTTCCGTAGTGTGGGTACAGTGTACTAACCTCTGCAGAGTGTATATTAAATCTATCGATAGCCGCGCCCGCGGATAAGGGCCCAGTTCGTGTCGGTCCCACTGTGAGTCAACAATATTAATAATAACTTGATTAATGACAACCCCGGTTCGATGATGAGATAAGTTGGTTGTGATCGCCGGAAAGATCACCGTTTGAGACCAAGTGTTGGTCATGGTTGTGTTCGCCGGAATGATCACCGTGGTATCGAGGATACCGAGTTGTTGGATATTCGTGATATTGTGCGAGAATCATGGGTAAAGATCAAGCTCCTTGTGGTCATTTAATGATTACTACGGTATTGTTTATACCAAGCTTGATTTGATCCTGAGATGATCGTATGATGTCCGAGGATGGTAAGTGATGCATGTGATGGTTACGAAGTAACCCGAGCAGAATAAAATAGTGCATAAAGTATCATCATGTTGCATGCTAGTGTCGTCAGATTTATATGCTCATGCCATGCTCATATTGTTCCAGTTGTATCATGTTCATATCGTTGATGCCCTGTTATTTCTAATGAGCTCGTGATAATTCCTGCTTAACCTGTAATTGCCATGTTGTTGTTTGTCTTGAATGTTTCTGGTTAGTTGTGAGCTTGCAAGTACATTCAATGTACTGACCTGGCGTGTCATGCCAGCTTGCAGGTCGTGCCTGGATTGCTTGCTTGGTTGGTGTTGTTCCTGCGTTCGCGAGCTAGGATAAGCGTTCCAGCCAGAGTCCCTGCGGAGTGGAGTTCACCACTATCGTCGTTGTTCCGCTGCCAGAGTTATTCCGCTGCTTCGAGTTGTCCTGCTGCTTGCATAGAGCAACTGAGGATGGCGTAGTGTCGCCGTGCCGATGTTATTCATTGTAATATCGGAGACCTTGTATTCATATTCGTGTAATAATAGAAAGCTGGTTTGTTCTATGCTAAGCAGTGCCGTATTCCAGAAGACTTCTCCTCGATCTCTGGGCTGGAATACGGGGCGTTCCGGTTTTCTCTGAGCCGGGGTGCCACATGGGTCAAGTCAATCACATCATTCTCTAATGATGTGATCCCGTTCACCAATTGACAACTCATGTCTATGGGTAGGAAACTTAACCATCTTTGATTAACGAGCTAGTCAAGTAGAGACATACTAGTGACACTCTGTTTGTCTATGTATTCACACATGTACTAAGTTTCCGGTTAACACAATTCTAGCATGAATAATAAACATTTATCATGATATAAGGAAATATAAATATCAGCTTTATTATTGCCTCTAGGGCATATTTCCTTCAGTTGGGATTTCCCCGAAGAGGAAGGGTGATGTCGTATAGTAGAAGATAGTATTTCCCACAGCTAAGAACCAAGGTTTATCAAACTAGTAGGAGACACATACAAACAAATGTGAACAGTACCTACACACACACAACAAATACTTGCACCCAACGCGGGCAAGAGGGTTGTCAATCCCCTTGTACTCATTAATTGCAAGGATTAATTCTGATAGTAGTAGATAGAAAGGTATAAAAGGAAAATAAAATAAAATAAATTGCAGCAAGTATTTTTAGGGTTCTAGTAATAATAAAAAGTAAATGGACCCGGGGGCCATAGCGTTCACTAGAGGCATCTCTCTCATGAGAATAGTACGATTGGTAGAGAAATTACTGTCGGTCAATTTATAGAAAAGCGCATAGTTATGACGATATTTATGCATGGCATGATCAATATATAGGCATTACGTCCGAGACAAGTAGATTGTTAATCTTACTAAATCTACTACAATTACTCCACCCCTCGACCGCAATCCAGCATGCATCTTGAGGTATGAAGTTCGTAACAAACATAGTAATGCTTGGAGCATGATGACATAATGTAGACAAAGTAGAATCAATCAATATGATTAAACCCCATCATTTTACCCTTAGTAGCAATGATACAAATACGTGCCTTGCAACTCCTCCTGTCACAGAGTAAGGACATGGCAAGATTGAACCTACTACCAAGCACCTCTCCCACTGAAGATAAATCAATCTAATTTGCCAAAGAAGATAGATAGATCAGAGAGAATGGCATAGCTTGGTCTTCATGATCATGTTGATATTAAACAATAATATAAAAGAATGCTAGAAAATAATCATTACTTTTCAAAATAAACAATGCTAAAAACGTTATTCCTACTCATTTAATCATGTAAGCATGGCATAGCTTGGTCTTCCTAGCATAAAGTACAAATCATGAACACCCTGGTGCCAAACCAAGCAATTGTATCATACTTTTCTCGCTTCAGCATTTTCAACTCCACTCAATACCTGAGTATGAGCCATATACTTAGCACTTTGGTTGGCAAAGAGAATGATGGTAGGGGTTTATAAGAGAAGGCAAAAAATGTGAAAGTCTCGCATCAACTCGGCGGATCGTTATGCAATGGAGAAGCCTTTCAATCTATATCGATGCGAGGAGTAGGGATATCATTGCAATGAATGCACTAGAGATATAAGTGTATGAAAGCTCTCTACTGAAACTAAGTGGGTGCGCATCCAACTTACTTTCTCATGAAGACCTCGAGCGATTGACGAAGCTCGTCATCAGAATATGCAAGTCAAGTTCTATAATGTAAAATTTCCCACTTGTATATGAAAGTGACAAATCATGAAGACTCTCTATATAAAGGACATGGTACTACTTTGAAGCACAAGTGTGGTAAAGGATAGTAACATCACCCCTTCTCTCTTTTTCTCTTTGTTCTCTCATTTTTTAAGATAATATCATGAACCTCATCCCTAGTTTTTTGAGGACTCATCAGTCTCCATCATTCTTTTCCCCACTGGTACAATGCTCTAATAATAGTGATCATCACAATTCTATTTATTTACAAGTCAATAAACTAAATGATATGCCTACATATGAATGCCTCTGGCAGTGTAGCAGGATGTGCAATGATCTAGCGTAACATGTATAACAATGATGAACGGTGGCTGCGCCAGAAATATCATGTTAGCTCTATATGATCATGCAAAGCAAAATGATAATGAATGATCAAGTTATGTGAATAGTAACGATGGAAGTTGCATGGTAATATATCTCGGAATGGCTATAGAAATGCCATGATAGGTAGGTATGGTGGCTGTTTTGAGGAAGGATATAATAAGGCTTATGTGTGATAGAGCGTGTCATATCACGAGGTTTGGATGCACCGACTAAGTTTGCACCAATTCTTGAGGTGAGAATGGGCAATGCACGGTACCAAAGACGCCAGCAAAACATGTATAGGTAGAAGTGCTTTCGTCCACAAACTCACATTAGTCATAAAGAACTCAAATACTTATAGTGAAAGTCTATTAGCCCTCGAAGCAAAGTGATATGTCTCCAACGTATCTACTTTTCCAAACTCTTTGCCCTTGTTTTGGACTCCAACTTGCATGATTTGAATGGAACTAACCCGGACTGACGCAGTTTTCAGCAGAATTGCCATGGTGCTATTTTTGTGCAGAATAAAAAGTTCTCGGAATGACCTGAAAATCAACGGAGATAAATTTTGGAATTAATAAAAAATATTGGCAAAAGAATGAGCAGCAGGGGTCCCAACCTCTAGCCACAAGGGTGGGGGGCGCGCCCACCCCCTGGGGCGCGCCCTCCGACCTTGTGCCCCCCCTGTACCTCCACCGACCTCAACTCCAACTCCATATATTCACTTTCGAATAGAAAAAAATCAGAGAGAAGGATTCATCGTGTTTTACGATACGGAGCCGCCGCCAAGCCCTGTTCTTCCTCAGGAGGGCAGATCTGGAGTCCGTACGGGTCTCGAGAGAGGGGAATCTGTCGCCATCGTCATCATCAACCATCCTCCATCACCAATTTCATGATGCTCACCGTCGTGCGTGAGTATCGTAGGCTTGCTCGACCGTGATGGGTTGGATGAGATTTACCATGTAATCAAGTTAGTTTTGTTAGGGTTTGATCCCTAGTATCCACTATGTTCTAAGATTGATGTTGCTATGACTTTGCTATGCTTAACACTTGTCACTAGGGCCCGAGTGCCATGAATTCAGATATGAACCCTTTATGTTTTCATGAATATATTTGTGTTCTTGATCCTATCTTGCAAGTAATAGTCACCTACTACGTGTTATGATCCGACAACCCGGAGTGACGATAGTCGGGACCACTCCCGGTGATGACCATAGTTTGAGGAGTTCATGCATTCACTAAGTGCTAATGCTTTGGTCCGGTACTCTATTAAAAGGAGGCCTTAATATCCCTTAGTTTCCAATAGGACCCTGCTGCCACGAGAGGGTAGGACAAAAGATGTCATGCAAGTTCTTTTCCATAAGCACGTATGACTATATTCGGAATACATGCCTACATTATATTGATGAATTGGAGCTAGTTCTGTGTCACCCTATGTTATAACCATTGCATGATGAATTCCATCTGACATAATTATCCATCATTGATCCATTGCCTACGAGCTTTTCACATATCGACCTTTGTTCCGTTACTTTTCCGTTGCCACTATTACGATTGCTACAAAACTGCTACTGTTACTATTGCCACCATTACCGCTACTTCCATACTACTTTGCTACTAAATACTTTGCTGCAGATATTAAGTCTTTCAGGTGTGCTTGAATTGACAACTCAGCTGCTAATACTTGAGAATATTCTTTGGCTCCCCTTGTGTTGAATCAATAAATTTGGGTTGAATACTCTACCCTCAAAAACTGTTGCGATCCCCTATACTTGTGGGTCATAACAAAGCACTACCCGCATGGCCCTAGTGAGAAGGTTGGGAGGAGTTAACCATCGCGCGCCCCCGATCCGGACAACACAAAAGATATCAATCAAGGATAAATTATGCTCCAACCTCCTAGCCAAACCACAACCAATACTTTAGTGAAATAGTGAATCAAAAACCTTAACACCTATATTTTTACTAATTAATGTTTATTAACTAGTATTCCATAGTATAACTTTAATATCGTTGATCAATAGCATCATATTCAGTGACCTACATGATTTTTTTTATTATACCACTCTTGTACACCTACCATTTTTAGACTAAACATATAGCGCGTGCCAATTACCACTTCCTATTTAACTCTCAGAGTGATATAAGTGAAGCATGAGAGTGCAAATGAATTCTATAAAATATAATTATTGCCGTGCTCTAAAGATTTAAGTGAAGCATATGAGCATAGTGACTTAACTCCAAAGATATAAGTGAAGCATAATGAGCATTCCAATAAATTATGATGAATGTGTGTCTCTCGTAATAGGTGTGTCCAACAAACAACGATTGTGGCAAACAAGCAAACAAAATAAAACTATAGCACATGACGCTCCAAGCAAAACAAATATCATGTGATGAATAAAAATATATCTCCGAGTAGTATTACCGATATATTGGAGATGAAAGAGGGGATGCCTTCTGATACATCTCCATCGTATCCACTTTTCCAAACACTTTCGCTCTTGTTTTGAACTCTAATTTGCACGATTTGAATGAAATTAACCCGGGCTGGCGCTGTTTTTAGCTGAACTACCATGGTGTTGTTTTTGTGCAGAAATAAAAGTTCTCGAAATTGGACGAAACTTGACGGAGATTTTTTATTGAATAAATAAAAAATCTTGAATGAAGATCCACTAGAGGGTGGCCACAAGTTGCCCACAAGGCAATGCTACTTCTTGAGCTTGCGTTGATTTTTCCGTTGAAGAGGAAAGGGTGATGCAGCAAAGTAGAGATAAGTATTTCCCTCGGTTAAGAACCAAGGTATCAATCCAGTAGGAGGCACAAGCAAGTCCCCAATATATGCACCCGGACAAACTAACAAACACTTGCACACAACGTGAAAAAGGGGTTGTCAATCCCTTCACGGTCACGAACAAGAGTGAGATCTAATAGAGATAGGTATAAAAGATAAATAAAAGAGCAAACTAAAGTAAATATAAATAAATTGCAGCAAGGTATTTTTGGGTTTTTTGGTTTATAAATCTGAAAATATATGATGGAAAATAGACCTGGGGGCCATAGGTTTCACTAGAGGCTTCTCTCTTGAAACAAAACATACGGTGGGTAAACAAATTACTATTGAGCAATCGATAGAAAAGCGCATAGTTATGACGATATCTAAGGCAATGATCATGAATATAGGCATCACGTCCATGACAAGTAGACCGAAACGATTCTGCATGTACTACTATTACTCCACACATCGACCGACTCCTGCCTGCATCTAGAGTATTAAGTTCATAAGAACATAGCAACGCTTTAATTAAGATGACATGATGTAGAGGGATAAACTCAAGCAATATGATATAAACCCCATCTTTTTATCCTTGATGGAAACAATACAATACATGCCTCGCTACCCCTTCTATAACTGGGTGAGGACACCGCAATATTGAACCCAAAACTAAGCACCTCTCCCATTGCAAGAAAAACCAATCTAGTTGGCCAAACCAAACTGATAGTTAGAAGAGAAATACAAAGATATTTGATCATGCATAAAAGAGTTCAGAAAAGACTCAAATAATATTCATAGATAATCTGATCATAAATCCACAATTCATCGGATCTCGACAAACACACCACAAAAGAATATTACATCGGATAGAACTCCAAGAACATCGAGGAGAACATGGTACTGAAGATCATAGAGAGAGAAGAAGCCATCTAGCTACTAGCTATGGACCCTTAGGTCTGCGGTAAACTACTCACACTTCATCGAAAGGGCAACAAGGTTGATGTAGATGCCCTCCATGATCGAATCCCCGTCCGGCAGAGTGCCGGAAAAGGCCCCAAGATGGGATCTCACGGTAACAGAGGATTGCGGTGGCGGAAAAGTATTTTCGTGGACGCTTCAGATGTTTGGGGAATATTTGAGAATTTATAGAGGCGGAACTAGGGTTAGAAACTCCCGAGGGGCCCACAAGCCAGGGGGACGCCCCCTGGGGCGCGCCCTAGAGGCTTATGGCCTCATCGGGACTCTTCTGGCCCTCTCTCCAAGTCACGTAGGTGTCTTCTGGTCCAAGAAAAATCATCGTAAAGTTTTATTCCGTTTGATTTTCCTTTTCTGTAAAAGTCAAAAATAAGGAAAAAACAGAAACTGACACTGGGCTCTAGGTTAATAGGTTAGTCCCAAAAATAATATAAAATAGAACATTAATGCATATAAAACATCCAAAACAGATAATATAATAGCATGGAACAATCAGAAATTATAGATACGTTGGAGACGTATCAAGCATCCCCAAGCTTAATTCCTGCTCGTCTTCGAGTAGGTAAATGATAAAAACAGAATTTTTGATGTGAAATGCTACCTAACATATTTATCAATGCAATCTTCTTTATTGTGGCAAAAATATTCAAATCCATAAGATTCAAAATAAAAGTTTAATATCTATTTATATATAAAAAATACTTTACGGGCTCACCAGAAAAAAGAGAAATATACTACAAAATCCCACATCCCACAATAATTAGAAATATCCGACCATTGGTTTACTAGATAAGAAAACCGCAACCGCCAGATTAAGTCTAAAGATGAAGAAATTACCCACCAATGCTAAGGAAGATACGCGTCCAAACTAATTTTCCCATACGTACCCGCTCTACTCAACCCAGCGCTTTGTCTGTTTGGATCAGAAGCCACCTCAACCTCATAGGAATTTCCCTAGCAGCCGCCAGCCACCATGACGCGATCCTACCGGCATGGCAGCCAAGGAATTTCCCGTCTAGCTCTACCCCTAGGTATGCTTGGTGATTTCTACCCGAGCTCTTGAGCGGAGACATAGTCATGGCTAGCTACAGAGTGGTTCTATTCTGCTCCCTAGGTGTGCGTTTCTAGCCGGCGTGGAAGATCAATCCACCTATAGCTTTGGGCTAACTACGTACATGGTTGCCACCGGTCAAAAGTACTACGTGCACAGGAGTCCTATGTGCATGCGAGTCCTGCCAATTGTGAGAGTCCAACCAGTTGAGATCTATATGCTTTGCCGAATTGATCCACTTCCGTTACAAATGATATTTTTTTCTTTTGAGAAAATCTCTTTAGATAGCTGACACCGGCCAAAAGAAATATGTGCAAAGTAACTATTCTGATTATACATTACTAGCACATATGCCCATGCATTCCAATGGGAGAATGCATTTAAAGATAGTGAGAATTATGTGTGCAAGCAAAATCACGTGTGCACGTGAAAAATGGAACATTTAGTTTCTCGGTTTCGTCGGGTGTGAAGTAATCAATCCGCTATTTTTTTCATTCATTGATCGAGGGCATTTAAGAGTTTTGTTCCATCATCGTACACCAGAGAAGGCCCATGAATTATTCAATCTACTTTTCCTTTCAATCGAGGAGATTTTAAGGTATGAAGTTTCTAAATATTGTAGGAAACATGAACCATATTTTAAATCCTGAATAGGGTTTTGGAAATTATGTACACTTTCAGAAAAAATGCGATTTTTTAAACAGGAACATCTTCTAAAATTCACAAACATGTTTTGAAAACACCAATTTTTTTATAAAAACATGGACATTATTTGAATTTATGAACATTTTTTAAACGGAAACATGTATTGAAAATTCATAACGTTTTTCGAAAATGTTTATCTTTTTATACGCGAACATTATTTTGACTTATGAAAAATTCACTAAACCAAGAATATGTTTCGAATTTGGATAATTTTTAAAATGACATTTTCTTTTTAGAAATCTCAAACAATTTTGAAAAACAATAATTGTTTTCTAAAAAAGGAATTTTTTCAAGTTCCAAATATTTTTCAAAATAGCAACAAAATTTGGGAACTCTGAACATTTTCCAAAACTTGTTTTTTTTTAATTCTGAACGGTTTTCTGAGAAAGTTTGAATTTATGAAATAATTTGTAAGAAAAAAAACTTAGAAGATAAAAAAGAGATAGGAGAATAAAAATAGAAGTAAAACAGAGAAACAAAGAAAAATGGGCCAGCCCATTATGAGCTGTCCTGTTCGAAGCTCCGACTATTTCTAGCCCAGTGCGAAAATAGAATTTTCCCAGCTGTGTGGGCAGAAAAATTAGTGGGCTGGATTCGCTGGGCCACAGCGCGCGGCCACGTACGAAATTCTGGATTTTTTTTCAAAACTATGACATATTTTATAGCATTTTCCGAAACTATAGCATGATTTGGATAAAAATCAAAAGTAGCAGCCCATCGGCCACGCGCTGGCCGGAATGGGAGTTTTCGGCCACCTCTAGGCCGAAGTAGCCTTTTCGGCCTTCCCTTGGCCGAAATGGTGGGGACCTGGCCGAAAAGGAACTTTTTGATCAAGTGTAGGCCGAAATAGACTTTTTGGTCAAGTTTAGGCCGAAAAGTTTTTTTGGTCTCGTGTAGGCCGAAGTTGCATGGCTCATACATTAGGCTGAAATGTATTTTGCCGCTACCCGTTTCCCGCCAACCCCTTCCCGCCATCTGTTCCCGCCACCCGTTTCCCGCCTTATGTTTCCGCCAACCCTTTCCCGCCATACTGCAGCCATTCGTTCCCGCCATTTTCTCCTCTCTATCTATAAAACCCCCTTCAGGCGGAGGTGGATAAGCATTCCAGTGTAGTGTAGTCGAGATGTCCCATTATCCATTCGATCGTAGTTTTCACCCTGGGATGAGCAAGACTCTTCTGAGTCTAGCTACCGATTTCAGGATGGACAATGGGATAGTTCCATGGGACGAACTCACCGGTAGTGACACCATAATGAATCCGTTGGCTCACGAATTACGTAGGTTCATCAACCGCTTGTTCTTGAACTGTGAGAAAAAATTAGCCCCAAGATGGCGCATGCACCACCGGCTCTGCAAGTCCCTCCAAGGTGTTGGTTCGTCAACTGTTGGATTACGTAGTGTCTTCACGGCCTTCAATATACCAGCATGTCTATCATGAATGACACACACGTTTAGTCGGTCCTTCACGATGGCAATTTTCACTTGCCGGAAGAACCATACCCAGCTGGGAAAGTTCTCACCCTCCACAAATGCCATGGCAAGTGGGATGATTTGATTGTTCCCGTTGCTACCTCTTGAGCACTGCGTTGGTTTTCCCATGAAGAGGAAAGGGTGATGCAGTAAAGTAGCGTAAGTATTTCCCTCAGTTTTTGAGAACCAAGGTATCAATCCAGTAGGAGGCCACGCCCAATTCCCTCGCACCTACACAAACAAATAAATACCTCGCAACCAACGCAATAAATGGGTTGTCAATCCCTTCACGGTCACTTACGAAAGTGAGATCTGATAGATATGATAAGATAATATTTTTGGTATTTTTATAATAAAGATGCAAAGTAAAATAAAAGGCAATAAAAATAGCTAAGTGTTGGAAGATTAATATGATGGAAAATAGACCCAGGGGACCATAGGTTTCACTAGTGGCTTCTCTCAAGAGCATAAGTATTACGGTGGGTGAACAAATTACTGTTGAGCAATTGATAGAATTGAGCATAGTTATGAGAATATCTAGGTATGATCATGTATATAGGCATCACGTCCATGACAAGTAGACCGACTCCTCCCTGCATCTACTACTATTACTCCACACATCATCGGAGAGGCTATGGTGTTGATGTAGAAGCCCTCCGTGATCAATGCCCCCTCCGGCAGGACGCCGGAAAAGGCCCCAAGATGGGATCTCACGGGTACAGAAGGTTGCGGCGGTGGAACTAGGTTTTCGTGGATGCCTCTGTTGGTTTGGGGGTACGTAGGTATATATAGGAGGAGGAAGTACGTCGGTGGAGCAACGTGGGCCCCACGAGGGTGGAGGACGCGCCCAGGGGGTAGGCGCGCCCCCTGCCTCGTGCTCTCCTGGTTGATTTCTTGACGTAGACTCCAAGTCCTCTGGATCACGTTTGTTCCGAAAATCACGTTCCCGAAGGTTTCATTCCGTTTGGACTCCGTTTGATATTTTTTTCTGCGGAACTCTGAAATAGGCAAAAAACAGCAATTTGGGCTGGGCCTCCGGTTAATAGGTTAGTCCCAAAAAATAATATAAAAGTGTATAACAAAGCCCATTAATCATCCAGAATAGAATATAATATAGCATGAAGCAATCAAAAATTATAGATACGTTGGAGACGTATCAAGCATCCCCAAGCTTAAATCCTGCTCGTCCTCGAGTAGGTAAATGATAAAAACAGAATTTTTGATGCGGAATGCTACTTGGCATAATTTTTTAATGTAACCCTCTTAATTGTGGTATGAATATTCAGATCCGAAAGATTCAAGATAAAAGTTTAATGTTGACATAAAAGCAATAATACTTCAAGCATACTAACTAAGCAATTATGTCTTCTCAAAATAACATGGCCAAAGAAAGTTCATCCCTACAAAATCATATAGTTTAGTCATGCTCCATTTTCGTCACACAAGAATGCTCTCATCATGCACAATCCCGATGACAAGCCAAGCAATTGTTTCATACTTTAGTAATCTCAAACTTTTTCAACCTTCACGCAATACATGAGCGTGAGCCATGGATATAGCACTATGGGTGGAATAAAATATAATGATGGGGGTCATGTGGAGAAGACAAAAAAGGAGAAAGCCTCACATCAACGCGGCTAATCAACGGGCTATGGAGATGCCCATCGATTTATGTTAATGCAAGGAGTAGGGATTGCCATGCAACGGATGCACTAGAGCTATAAATGCATGAAAGCTCAACAAAAGAAACTAAGTGGGTGTGCATCCAACTTGCTTGCTCACAAAGACCTAGGGAATTTGAGGAAGCCCATTGTTCGAATATACAAGCCAAGTTCTATAATGAAAAATTCCCACTAGTATATGAAAGTGACAAAACAAGAGACTCTCTATCATGAAAATCATGGTGCTACTTTGAAGCACAAGTGTGGAAAAAAGAGGATAGTAGCATTGTCCCTTTTTATTATATTTTTTGGGCCTCCTTTTTTATTTGGCCTTTCTCTTTTTTTTTGTTTTTTGGGACAATGCTCTATGAATGATGATCATCACACTTCTATTTATGTACAACTCAATGATTACAACTCGATACTAGAACAAGGTATGACTCTATATGAATGCCTCCGGCGGTATACCGGGATAGGCAATGAATCAAGAGTGACATGTATGCAAAATTATGAATGGTGACTTTGCCACAAATACGATGTCAGCTACATGATCATGCAAAGCAATATGACAATGATGAACGTGTCATGATAAACGGAACGGTGGAAAGTTGCATGGCAATATATCTCGGAATGGATATGGAAATGCCATAATAGGTAGGTATGGTGGCTGTTTTGAGGAAGATATAAGGAGGTTTATGTGTGACAGAGCGTATCATATCACGGGGTTTGGATGCACCGGTGAAGTTTGCACGAACTCTCAATGTGAGAAAGGGCAATGCAGGGTACCGAAGAGGCCAGCAATGATGGAAGGGTAAGAGTGCGTATAATCCATGGACTCAACATTAGTCATAAAGAACTCACATACTTATTGCAAAAATCTACAAGTCATCAAAAACCAAGCACTACGCGCATGCTCCTAGGGGGATAGATTGGTAGGAAAAGACCATCGCTCGTCCCCGACCGCCACTCATAAGGAAGACAATCAAAGAACACCTCATGTTTCATATTTGTTACATAACATTTACCATACGTGCATGTTACGGGACTTGCAAACTTCAACACAAGTATTTCTCAATTTCACAACTACTCAACTAGCACAACTTTAATATCACTACCTCCATATCTCAAAACAATCATCAAGCATCAAACTTCTTTTAGTATTCAACACACTCATAAGAAAGTTTTTACTAGTCTTGAATACCTAACATATTAGGATTAATTTCCCTATTTAAGCAAATTACCATGCTGTTTAAGACTCTCAAAAGAATATAAGTGAAGCATGAGAGAATAATAGTTTCTATAAAACAAAACCACCGTCGTGCTCTAAAAGATATAAGTGAAGTACTAGAGCGAAAACTATATAGCTCAAAAGATATAAGCGAAGCACATAGAGTATTCTAATAAATTCCGAATCATGTGTGTCTCTCTCAAAAGGTGTGTACAGCAAAGATGATTGTGGTAAACTAAAAAGCAAAGACTCAAATCATACAAGGCGCTCCAAGCAAAACACATATCATGTGGTGAATAAAAATATAGCTCCAAGTAAAGTTACCGATGGAAGTAGACGAAAGAGGGGATGCCTTCCGGGGCATCCCCAAGCTTTGGCTTTTTGGTGTCCTTAGATTATCTTGGGGTGCCATGGGAATCCACAAGCTTAGGCTCTTGCCACGCCTTGTCCTATAATCCATCAAATCTTTTACCCAAAACTTGAAAACTTCACAACACAAAACTTAACAGAAAATCTCGTGAGCTCCATTAGCGAAAGAAAACAAAACACCACTTCAAGGTACTGTAATGAACTCATTATTTATTTATATTGGTGTTAAACCTACTGTATTCCAACTTCTCTATGGTTTATAAACTATTTTACTAGCCATAGATTCATCAAAATAAGCAAACAACACACGAAAAACAGAATCTGTCAAAAACAGAACAGTCTGTAGTAATCTATAACTAACGCAAACTTCTGGAACTCAAAAAATTCAGCAAAACTAGGAAGACCTAGACAATTTGTTGATTGATCAGAGCAATTTGAATCAATATTTTCTCACGTTCTGGTGATTTTTAACAATTGTTTTCGTGAACAGAAAGTTTCTGGAATTTTCAGCAAGATCAAATAACTATCATCCAACAAGATCCTATAGGTTTAACTTGGCACAAACACTAATTAAAGCATAAAAACAAATCTAACCAGAGGCTATATCAAAGATTTATTCCTAAACAGAAGCAAAAAGCAAAAAAACTAAAAATAAAATTGGGTTGCCTCCCAACAAGCGCTATCGTTTAACGCCCCTAGCTAGGCATAAAAACACGGATAGATCTAGGTATTGCCATCTTTGGTAGGCAATCCATAAGTGGCTCTCATAATAGATTCATAAGGTAATTTTATTTTCTTTCTAGGGAAGTGTTCCATGCCTTTCTTTAACGGAAATTGGAATATAATATTTCCTTCCTTCATATCAATAATTGCACCAATCGTTCTAAGGAAAGGTCTACCAAGAATAATAGGACATGAAGGATTGCAATCTATGTCAAGAACAATAAAATCTACGGGCACATAATTCCTATTTGCAACAATAAGAACATCATTAATTCTTCCCATAGGTTTCTTAATAGTGGAATCCGCAAGGTGCAAGTTCAAAGAACAATAATCAAATTCACGGAAACCTAGCAAATCACACAAAGTTTTTGGAATCGTGGAAACACTAACACTCAAATCACACAAAGCATAGCATTCATGATCTTTAATTATAATTTTAATAGTAGGTTCCCAGTCATCATAAAATTTTTCTAGGGATAGAAACTTCCAACTCAAGTTTTTCTTCATAAGATTGCATCAAAGCATCAACGATATGTTTAGTAAAAGCTTTATGTTGACTATAAGCATGAGGAGAATTTAGCACGGATTGCAACAAGGAAATACAATCTATCAAAGAGCAATTATCATAATTAAATTTCTTGAAATCCAAAATAGTGGGTTCATTAATATCTAGAGTTTTGATCCCTTCAATCCCACTTTTACCAATTTTAGCATCAAGATCTAAAAATTCCGAATTTTTGGAACGCCTTCTAGGTAAAGGTGGCTCATAATCGGTCCCATCATTATCAAGATTCATATTGGAAAACAAAGATTTAATAAGGGACACATCAATAAATTTTATATCTTCATCTTTATTTTCATAGAAACTAGAAGAACACGCTTTCACAAAGCAATCTTTCTTAGCACGCATCCTAGCGGTTCTTTCTTTGCACTCATCAATGGAAATTCTCATGGCTTTGAGAGGCTCATTGATATCATGCTTAGGTGGAATAGATCTAAGTTTCAAAGAATCAACATCAAGAGAAATTCTATCAATGTTCCTAGCCAATTCATCAACCTTAAGCAATTTTTCTTCAAGTAAAGCACTGAAATTCTTTTGTGAATTCATAAATTCTTTAACACTGGTCTCAAATTCAGAGGGCATCTTATTAAAATTTCCATAAGAATTGTTGTAGGAATTACCATAATTATTAGAGGGATTACTAGGATACGGCCTAGGATTAAAGTTTCCTCTATACGCGTTGTTACCAAAATTATTCCTACCAACAAAATTCACATCCATAGATTCATTATTATTCTCAATCAAAGTAGACAAAGGCATATCATTAGGATCAGAAGAAACACTTTTATTAGCAAATAATTTCATAAGTTCATCCATCTTTCCACTCAAAACATTAATTTCTTCCATCGCATGCACCTTTTTAGTAGTGGATCTTTCAGTGTGCCATTGAGAATAATTAACCATAATATTGTCTAGGAGTTTAGTAGCTTCTCCTAAAGTGATTTCCATAAAGTGCCTCCCGTGGCCGAATCTAAAATATTTCTAGAAGCAAAATTCAATCCGGCATAAATTTTTTTGTATAATCATCCATAAATTCAAACCATGTGTAGGGCAATTACGTATCATTAATTTCATCCTCTCCCAAGCCTGTGCAACATATTCATGATCAAGTTGCTTAAAATTCATAATATCGTTTCTAAGAGAGATGATCTTAGGGGGAGGAAAATACTTAGAGATAAAAGCATCTTTGCACTTATTCCAAGAATCAATACTATTTTTAGGCAAAGACGAAAACCAAGCTTTAGCACGATCTCTAAGCGAAAAAGGAAATAGCTTCAATTTAACAATATCATTGTCCACATCTTTCTTCTTTTGCATATCACACAAATCAACGAAGCTATTTAGATGGATAGCGGCATCTTCACTAGGAAGGCCGGCGAATTGATCTTTCATGACAAGATTCAACAAAGCAGCATTAATTTCACAAGATTCAGTATTGGTAAGGGGAGCAATCGGAGTGCTAAGAAAATCATTGTTGTTGGTATTAGTAAAGTCACACAATTTAGTATTATCTTGAGCCATCGTGACAAGCAAGCAATCCAACACACGAGCAAACAAGAAGCGAGCGAAAAGAAAAAAAAGCGAACGGAAAGGCGAGGGTGAATAAAACGGTAAGGGTGAAGTGGGGGAGAGGAAAACGAGAGGCAAATGGCAAATAATGTAATGCGGGAGATAAGATTTGTGATGGGTACTTGGTATGTTGACTTTTGCGTAGACTCCCCGGCAACGGCGCCAGAAATCCTTCTTTCTACCTCTTGAGCACTGCGTTGGTTTTCCCTTGAAGAGGAAAGGATGATGCAGTAAAGTAGCGTAAGTATTTCCCTCAGTTTTTGAGAACCAAGGTATCAATCCAGTAGGAGGCCACGCCCAAGTCCCTCGCACCTACACAAACAAATAAAAACCTCACAACCAACGCAATAAAGGGGTTGTCAATCCCTTCGCGGTCACTTACGAAAGTGAGATCTGATAGATATGATAAGATAATATTTTTGGTATTTTTATAATAAAGATGCAAAGTAAAATAAAAGGCAATAAAAATAGCTAAGTGTTGGAAGATTAATATGATGGAAAATAGACCCAGGGGACATAGGTTTCACTAGTGGCTTCTCTCAAGAGCATAAGTATTACGGTGGGTGAACAAATTACTGTTGAGCAATTGATAGAATTGAGCATAGTTATGAGAATATCTAGGTATGATCATGTCCGTGACAAGTAGACCGACTCCTGCCTGCATCTACTACTATTACTCCACACATCATCGGAGAGGCTATGGTGTTGATGTAGAAGCCCTCCATGATCAATGCCCCCTCTGGCAGGACGCCGGAAAAGGCCCCAAGATGGGATCTCACGGGTACAGAAGGTTGCGGCGGTGGAATTAGGTTTCCGTGGATGCCTCTGTTGGTTTGGGGGTACGTAGGTATATATAGGAGGAAGAAGTACGTCGGTGGAGCAACGTGGGCCCCACGAGGGTGGAGGGCGCGCCCAGGGGGGTAGGCGCGCCCCCCTACCTCGTTCTCTCCTGGTTGATTTCTTGACGTAGACTCCAAATCCTCTGAATCATGTTTGTTCCGAAAATCACGTTCCCGAAGGTTTCATTCCGTTTGGACTCCGTTTGATATTCTTCTTTTGCGAAACTCTGAAATAGGCAAAAAACAGCAATTTGGGTTGGGCCTCCGGTTAATAGGTTAGTCCCAAAAATAATATAAAAGTGTATAACAAAGCCCATTAATCATCCAAAACAGAATATAATATTGCATGAAGCAATCAAAAATTATAGATACGTTGGAGACGTATCACCCGTCCACACCAATAGCAGTCAGGATTTGCCCTCTATACTGACCGGTCAGGAATGTACCATCCACAAACATAACAGGAGGACAATGCCGGAAAGCTTCGATGCACATAGCGAAAGAGAAGAACACTCGTTTCAACACCTTGAAATCTGGTATACTCACCAACCTCATGTGTTGTACGTTCACATAAGTGCCGGGATTCCTCTCCTTCAGCATGCCAAGGAGACGAACAACATTATCGTATGAGTCGAAGAACGTCCCAAACCTTTCCTCCATAGCATTCTGCTTAGCCCTCCAAGCCTTCCCATAAGGAATGACATAATTCCATCTGACCTTCACTACTGTCTGGATGTGTTTTGCTTCCATATCTTTCTTCTCTACTATCTCAGTACACATGAGTTGCGCAATGAGACTTGAAGTCAGGTTCGGATGCTTCACCAGCAGGTTCTTCCTCACACAATTATGTGGGACGACAATGGTGACAACCCAGTGGATGTCATACTTCGGCACATGCCCGTGCACCTTCGCAGGACAACCTGTTTCAACACATTTCACGGTATAGTTTGTTGGGCTTGATATGTGTGTCCGGAAAACCCTCTGCGTAGACATATCCCACTTTATCACTGCATACTTCAATTTTTTCTTTGTATCAAACAGAGCCCCTATCTATACTTGGTTCAGATTATACTGCCATGGAGTGTCATGGCCATCGTTGACCGTAAGGCCGGTGGATAGGTCCTGCTCCCATGCAGAAGGAATCGGTACCTCCACTTCATCCTCAGAATTTTCAGAATCCAGTTCCTCCACCAATCCATCCTCGTCCTCTTCCTCCATCACCCTCTGCATTTCATCCCCTTCCTCATCCCCATCAGCAAAACCGGAACCAGCTAATATTATCGACTAGCTACTCTGCCCAGTATCAGGACCACAAACATTGTGTGGCACGTAGTCCGACTCTTTCTCGGGTTGGCTAGCATCCACATCTTGTGGTTGTGATCCGGGTAAAACAATCTCGTTAGCCACTTCACTACCTTGGCCGGGTTCATACCCCATGTGGAGTTGTACGGTATTCTCCTCCTTCGGCTCAGGTTGCACAAGTGCATATGGGTGGATTCTTCGGTCTCAGCAGCGTCTTAACAGGGACAACCAATGCTGGCTCCTATCTATCGGCATCAACTCCCACTTGACATTTTTACAAGATTTGGTCCACAATGCATGAATACTGACGGAACATACTTCAGGATCCAGCCCGAAACTAGTTGTCAACCAGTACTTCAACTGTCTAATGTCCTGTTTGTCCGGGTCTGCTAGTGTCATGACGCCATTTTTAAACTCGCTAAGATCAAACCCCAACTCATTATATCGAACATTACCAGCGCCGTAGTAAACAGTCAAATTTGTGACGGCATGGTTATACCTTCGAAGCGTGTGTCCCTAGCTTCTTGCTCCTCTCTTTCACTCAGCGGCACCGGCCACCTCGCGGAGTACTTGCACCACCGGACAACGGCAGCGCCGCCCCCTCGACGACCGGAGGCTCAACTCCGGTCACCCCCCAAGCCGCACCTCCTCCTCCACAGCTGCTGCTCCTCCTCTCCACCACCTCCTTCCCAACCGCACCTCCTCCACCCCACCATGGCTCCTCCCTCCCAAACGCAGAAAAAACTATCCCATACCAAAAAAATACACCATAGGCCATTGGAGAATGCTATGATCTATCTATTCTGTGTCTTGGATATGAAAATGGGTGCAAACTGGAGGAGATCGGCGCGGGCTTGTGAGGTTACAGAGAAGAACGAGAGAGAGAGAGAGAGAGAGAGAGAGAGGAGGAAACATAGTGCGAGCAGTACAGAGGAAGGAGACGGCCGCGCGAGCCTTATACCGACCTCTTCGGTCAACCCCTGGCCGAAAAGCTCTTCGGCGGCTCGCTGGCCGAAAAGAGCCCACTTCGGTCGCGCGTGGGCCGAAGCTACGATTTTCGGCTGGCCCACCACCGATGCCACCTCTTCGGCGCAGGCGAGCCCTACTTCGGTCAACACCTGGACGAAAAGTCCTTTTCGGCCAAACCCGGGCCGAAAACACCCTCTTCAGCCAACGCGAGGCTGACGGGGTCATAGTTTTGATTTTTTGCGTTAAGTGCTATAGTTTCCGAATTTGCTGTACAAAAAGTTATAGTTTTGAAAACAAAATCGAAATTCTAGAGTAGTTTTTTTTTCTAGCAGACGAACGCAGAAGAATTTAGTACCACCTCGAATAAAAAATTCTTTTTGACGATGAACGGATCAAAAAGTTAGCGAAACGCACCTTGCTTTATTAGTAGGGGTATAGATATAGATATAGAATTGAAGGCTGCCTCTACACAAACAAGTTTAACTTACAGCTAGAGCATCACAACTAAGGGGTTGAGAAACAAACAGATAATCTGAAAATTTGCTGCCACAACCCCAAGGGAACAAAGGGTAACTTTAAACTGATTTGTTGTATCAGGCCGGCGGCTACTACCTTGAGCAATCGGGGCAAGGCGATACCGTGAGAAGGTAATGTTATGATTTACGAGCTCTGGCAATCAGGCTAGCAATGGTGCCATGGCGACGAGTCTAGCCATACGAGCTAGCATCAAGTCAGTTTCAGCACGCCCTACAAGTCGGAGCCCACCTTCATCATCGCCTTCCTCCAGCGATCGACACTTGGACATCGCCTTCCTCCAATAGTTGCAAGCACCCCAATCTCCTCTCCTGACTCCCCGCGACTGTTATCGGCTCCATCGAGCAATCACACCACCTTTAGTAAGTATCATGTGCACATAATTAGAGATCAAATTATCTCCAGTAAGTATCACCTACACCAATTTAGATAATTTGCACGGTTCCTGTATATGGCATTGATGAATTTGTTAGTAATCATGAATCAATGGCTTGGGTTACTTACCATGATGAACCAATTTAGGAAGTACAGAAGAACAAGTGGACAAGCAGAGACAAACTTCAAACATCCGCAAGATTTAAGTCCTTTTGCTAAAGTTATTTCAATTACGTAAGCAATTTTAAAATTACGTATATGACTTTTTACAAGGTCCAATTATTTCAATGGTGAGAAGATAGGGATCACTCTATGGGGAAATATTTGAGCAAATATGGTAAATGGAAGTTTTGCACACAAAAATGATCGTGATTGTCACTTCAAATTTTAGCAAAGTAATCAAAGGTGAGAACTTTAAACTATTTTTGCAATACCCCCAAATCCAATGTTCTTAATCGTTTATCCATAACCAGGGTCATTATTGCACACAATAAATGCATGTACATTTGCTGTCAAAAAGATGTTTCCCAAACAAAGCATGCTGGAAATCCAAGGAACACAAGGTTCTTAAAATTTTGTTACATGGAAGTCACATAATGAAGCTAAAAAATGTTGCACCGAGCAAACTTCTGAATGATGACTTGATGAGGTATTCCACTTTTCATCTTCTACGTGTGTTTAATAATTGTTGTCATTTTATGAAATTTCCGAAAAGTGCAGGCAAATAGATTAAAAAATAAAGAATGTTCGTATATAATTACAATAGAAGATGATTTAAAGAAAGACTACGAAGAAACTTTACACATGTCAAAAGATTTACCAACGAAATTTAAAATAGTACGTGCAAGAACACTTTACACATGTCAAAACTTTACAATTTTATTTTAAGAAAAACAAATCTCCTATTTTATATTTTAAACTATATGGCATGCGGCGCTACTTGCATACATATGAAGTAGATGGGTATTGGCTTGAATGTTCGCCGGGGCAAAGGCCATCTCCGTTGCCGAGAACTAGATGGATGCTACCGGCCTTTTATATAACCATAACCATAACTACCTACAAAAATAGTACACTACAAACTATCTTCAAAATAATAACTGACTTATCTGTTAACAAGATATGAGAGGATCTCAGGGCGGATACTATGGTCTACTACTCTGCATAAGTACTGGGAACATGCATCAACATTTACGGAAATAGTTCAATAATGCCAAACATCAACACTCTATATCATGTGATATCTAAAGCTTCTTATATAATACAATTCAATGGTGAGAGCATCCGAGCATCATTATATATTACAGTATGTAGAATGCAATCATACCTAATTTATTATTCAATTAATAAAACACAAAGACACTAATTATTTCCTTAATTTACTGAAAATTAATGGGCGTAGGGGGGCCGAACACTACCGATTCCGGTCCAAAGCCCAGAAAAAAGACATAAACTAATTAATATTTTGCCTTAAGCTGTGTTAGGCGTCTAGAACTTACTGTCTTCATTTGGTAGATGGACAAGAAATCAATCTGAATGAAAATCAACAGCAACAAGTATGCAGGATAGTACAAAAAACAGAAATGGTAACATTTGTCACTAATGAGTATACAGTAGTACCTTAAACTATATTGGTTCAATCACACAAACACGGAAAAAGTAACAGGGAGAGGGGGACTTGCAGGTGGAAGAATGCAACGCCAAAGCAGGGCTGCTGCTGGCGAGGATGAAGACGATGCACCGAGTGCCTCGCTTGGGCACAGCAACGACACCTCCAGCTCGACGGTTGGGGACGGATAACGCTGCCAGGACCCCCAAAATCGCGCAGGAGCAATGGGGAACGAGATCCACTCCTTCATCGCCTCGATGGATGCTGACGGAAAAGGCACCGTTGATTTCGACGAGCTCGCATCCTCCATCACACAGCTGCTATTAGGGCCCTGCTACCTGTTGACCAGCCCGGGAGATCGATGAGGCAAGCGGGGAGCCAAACCAAGCATCATCCCTGCCACAAGGTGCGTGCAGGTAAGGACCACAAAGTAGCAAACCGAGGGGAGCCTCGGGCTGATCCTCAGATGCGGTGGATCCAAGCTGGCTCAGGCTTTGCCAAGGCTGGTAGCTCTGAGAAGACAAGAAGACAAGAGAAAGGAGAAAATGAATATTCGTGTTTTTTTCTACAAACAAATGAATATTTATGTTGGTGGGACCCTTGAAGCCACAATACGTGTTGATAGTTTGGATAATAACTAGAGGGAACTTTGCTTACGTGAGAAGAAATTATGGGAGTTACGAAAGAAGCTTCGGATTCATATTGTTCATGGGTTGAGAGCGGGAGTTGAACTCTAGGAGGATGAGCCAACGCCGTTCGGTCATCTGGCGTAGTACGTGTTTTTACTTAACTTAATCAATGTCCATGAAATAAAGAAAGAGCTAATACAAACAACTTAATAGATATATAGTATGTGAATGCCCTTTTACTTCATATGCCAAATTCCCAAAATAAAAATATGTTCACACTCAATTAAAAAGACCAGGTTAAACATAATTGATGAATATTATAGGTACACACATCTACAACTAATAGGTTAGTATGTCAATGTTACACTGCATTAGCAAATAATTGCATAGCATGCATAACAAGTAGATACGTGATTACTGCATAATATGTATATTTATATATCAATGAGAAAACCAAACATACCTAAGACAAAATTATGATTGCGTTGGTTTTTCCGACGAAAAACAAGAACATCCTTTCACAAACTTACTTTTAGAGATTTCAATACGGACTACATACAAATGTATATAGACATATTTTAGAGTGTAGATTCACTCATTTTGCTCCGTATGTAGTACATATTGAAATCTCTAAAAGGTCTTATATTAAGCAAGAGAGGGAGTAGTTCGCAATCAAAACTTACTATTATCATTTACTCCCTCTGCCCACAATATAAGAGTGTTTTTGACACTAACTTGGCCACGACTCAATCAAATGAAAAACAAGAGCGACAATTATACAAGATGATGCAATTAGTATATATAGTACTAATTTGCATTGATATGTCTGCTCAGACATATATTTGCATTTTAAAATTTCTCAAACTTATATTAGTATATACTCTGTGCCTCATTCAACACTTACAGACCACTTCAAAAAAGAATCACATGTTTTCCCAAGATATCAAGAAAAATGATGAAATGTTCACTAATTACATTATATTGGCTGAATCGCAATGACACAGGAAAAGGCTAACAAAAAGGAAAATATGACAGAGTCGGGAAAAGGAAAAACGGGGACCTGCAGGTTGAACTTCGAAAAATGTTGTTGTTGTGGAGGATGAGGATGATGTGCAGACCCGCCTCGAGCGGAAATATGGACAGTGATTCTGGCTTGCACACTTGAGGATGAAAACAACGTCACCATCCCATACAAAAGCTGGATCTAACAGGGCTGTGGCCCTGCGAAATATGAAATCCATAACCAAACCAAATGCACGAATGTCAAAAGCAACGGCACAGTGCAGATTTCTGATCTCGCCTTCTCCCTGATGCAACAAAGCCTTGGGCCCTGCTACCCACAAATCATTGTTTACCATCCTAGGAGACTGATGAGGCGTACGAGCAGCCAAAAAAGCTGCGGGGGTGACTTCTGGTGGAGGACGAGCAACCTCAATCAGGCGACTAAGAAACGCAAGCTGATGGGAGCTATCCGGTAGAAGCAAATTTTGGGTGAGCTGAGAGACTAGGGAAAGGAGAAAGGGGATCGGGGAAGATGACCATCTCTCACTAAAGGGAAATAATGACTAGGGGATTTTTTTTTGAAAGATCCGGGGTCACCGGCTTCATTGATTTAGAAGAAAGCAGCGGGAAATACATGATTGATCAAGTGATCATGGTTTACAAGAACTGGGGAGATCTAACTAACCAAACCAAAGAAAGCAAGGAGTTTTATCTCGCTACATCTTCCCCGAACAGGGGCTCAAGGAATCGTGCTCCTGCAAGCCGCCAGAGCTCCAGCGTGCCCCTGATGGCTCGCTAAACATCCTCCGTCTATGGCATTTTTCCTCTGAAGACACATGCGTTCCTCTCTTTCCAAATCTCCCAGGTGATCAGCAGCAACATTGTCCTGAAACCCTTCCTGCAGCTTTGAGGCATCAGGGCGGTAAGCCGTTCCCAGTGCCTGAGAGAGCTGTGGCTCACTTCCCGCTTCTCCTTGAGCGCTGCGCAGCCAAATCTTGAAGACGCCGTCTGCCAGACTGATCGAGCGAAAGGGCAGTCCCAGAAAAGGTGTGTGGAACTCTCCAAATTTCTGTTGCAGAAGGAGCAGAAATACCCATTAGGCCATCCTCGACGTTGCAGCCGATCGTTGCACCATAGCCTGTCTTTGAGGAGAAGCCATGCGAAAATCTTCACTGTGCCTGGCACCCAAGCCTTCCAGCATGCTTCTTTGATTCCCGAGGAAGGAACTTCATTGATTTGAAGATTGTACGCAGCTCTGGCCGAGTAAGAACCTCCTCCTCTTCCTGCGACCCAGCTGATCTTGTCCTCTTCGGAGGAAAGCACAATGCCTGCCCTCTGAATCATCCTCCACATTTGCAAGAACTCAAGAGCAATCTCTGCTGTGTTTCCATGTCGAAGATCTCGCACCCGTTTATCCTCAGTCAATGCATCTTCAACCATCCTGTTCTTCCTTCTTGAATGCTGAAACAGAGTTGGAAACTCACGGTGCAGCGTGGAAGACCCGATCCAGTTGCATGTCCAGAAGAGCGCAGATTTTCCATTGCCCAATTGCACCGAGGTAGCAGATGCAAACAACTCGCGGTCTTCCTTGTCACATGGAGATGGAAAGCTCATCCATGGCCTTCGCGGCTGCTGCCAAGAAAGCCACAGCCAGCGCAGCCTGAGAGCAATACTGAAACGATGGAGGTCGAGCAAACCAAGCCCTCCCTTGGCCAGCGGGAGGGAAACTTTTCCCCAGACCACCTTGCATTTGGCGCCAGTTATGTTTTCATCTTGAGCCCATAGAAATTGTCTCCGAGCTTTGTCCACCTCTTTTAGGATTTTTTTCCGGCACTTTTAGCACTGTCATTGCAAAAACCGGCAGAGCTGTCAAAACTGCGCGCACCAGCACTCTCCTGCCGGCCATGTTCATCAATTTTCCTTTCCATCCAGCCAGCCTTGAGCGGATCCGGTCGATAATGAATTGAAAATGCACCAGTCTCAGCTTCCTTGGAGAGATTGGGAGCCCTAGGTAGGTGGTTGGAAAAGTGGACTGCAGCCCCCCAAAGTTTTGCAGAACTTCTGATAACTGAACATCACTGCAGTTTATTGGGATGACTAAAGATTTTGCTTGGTTCAGTTTCAGCCCCGTGGCCTCCCCAAATCTGTTGAGCAGGTATAGTAGCGTGTCCACTTCTTCCTTCATCGGGTTGGCGAAAATGATGGCATCATCAGCGTATAAGCTAATCCTCATGCTGATGCCACTGCCCGGCAGTTTAGCGATCATTTCGTCCGCTACAGCAGCCTCCAAGAGTCGGTGAAGGGGATCGATTGCCAAGATGAAAAGCAGGGGGAGAGCGAATCGCCCTGCCTGAAACCACAGCCATGGAATATGGTTGGGCCCCGCGTTCCATTAAGCATGCAGGAGGATGAAGCAGATGAGAGTAGAAACGCTATCCAATTTCTCCATCTGGGTGGGAAGCCCATTCTCTGCATAAGCTTGAGCAAATACTCCCAGGACACAGAATCAAAGGCTTTTGCTATGTCTAGCTTGAAGAACAGCGCCCTCTTCTTCGTTCTGTGCAACATCTTAACACAGCTCTGAACGTATTGATAACTGTCGTGTATGCATTTTCCTTTCTGGAAGGCAGTCTGCGCCGGAGAAATGATTGCAGCATGAACCCCTGCTAGCCTTGCGGAAAGGACTTTAGAGATGAGCTTTGCAACCGAGTGTATCAGGCTGATCGGTCGGTAGTGGTTGACCTCAGAAGCTCCATTCTTTTTTGGAAGCAGCGTGATCAGGGCAGTGTTGATCTCTACGAAGTTTTGCCCCGCTAGCTGATGAAACTTGTGAAAAACGGCCATGACATCATCCTAGATGATGTGCCAGCAGGAACAATAAAATTGGCCCATGAATCTGTCCGGCCCGGGTGCTTTATCCGTTGAGGAGGAAATGATAGCGGCCCAAACCTCAGCCATGGAGAACGACAAGTCTAGGCCTTGCGGGTCGATTGTGGGAATGGCCAGCCTGTCCCAGTTGTGGGTGGTTTGTCGATCATCTTGCTTGCCCAGAAATTTGTTGAAATGGTCATGAAGGATCCTCTCCTTCCCTGCATGATCGAAAACCTCCGAGCCGCCCTCATTGAGAGAGTGCATGAAATTTTTCCTCCTCCTCGCTCTCATTTTTGCATGAAAAAGCTTGGTGTTTGCGTCCCCCGCGCACAGCCAGGTGATTCTTGAAGCTTGCTTTCGCCTCGCCCTCTCAATGGCTGCCAGCCCTAGCACCTTTAACTTGAGTTGCTTTCTCAGTTGAAATTCTGCTGCCGTGAGCCTTCTGCTTTCTTGCGCCACATCTAGCAGACGTATGACTTCATTTGCAATATGCGGCTGCATTTTTGCTTTTCCAAAAGTGGCCTTGCTCCAGATCCTCAAGTCAGCCGCAGTACGCTCGAGCTTCTTCTTGATTCGGACAAAAGGGCAGTCATGCGGTACCGGTCTTTGCCAGGCACGAAGGACTGTTTCCGAGAAGTGTGGAAACTTAGGCCAGAAGTTTTCAAATCTGAACCTAGCTCTTCGTGCTGGCGTGTCCACAGCAGCGAGCACCAGAGGGCAGTGATCGGAGAAAGACGTTGAAGCAGCAACCAACAAATGGTCAGGGTGCAACTCTTCCCAGCCCGCGTTGCAGAAAACTTTGTCAATGCTACACAGGGTGGGGTTTTTCCCTTTCATTGCTCCATGTGAAACGCCGATTTTTGCACTTGATCTCCTTGAGCCCAGCTAGGTCTATGGCTCTGTGAAATTTTCCCATCATTCTCCTGTTTATGTTTGGATTGCTGTTGTCTCTTGGTTGATAGATCATGTTGAAGTCGCCGTTGATCATCCACGGTTCATCAGAAGGAGGAGCGGCAGCAGCTATTTCCGCTAGGAAATTCTCTTTCTGCGCATCATCAGTCGGACCATATACTGTGGTCATCCAAAAATGCTGCCCGGAGCTCAGTTCGTGCACTCTTGCAGTGATGGAGAAGCTGCCTAAGTAGTGAGAAACTACATCGACTACATCTTTATCCCAGAAAATTGCCGCTCCACCTCTGGTCCCGATCGCCGGCAGCACCACACACCCCTGCAATCTACTACCGCCTATCTCACTAGCTACCCCCGTCGTCCAAGTATCGATTTTGGTTTCCTGTAGGCAGAGCACTGCTACTCTATGAGAAGAGACTACGTCGCTGACGACCATGCGCTTCGCCGGGCAGTTTAAACCTCTAACGTTCCAGGACATGAAGACTAAATTGCCGTCATTCATCGATGAAACTAAATCTGCTCCGCCAACTGAAGATTTTACTTGCAATGAACGAAAACACCTTACCGCAGCACCAGGGGCGACGACGGCCACCAGTAGCCCCAAAACCCCGTCGTCGACGAACTAACCACAACACCGATGAACTAAACATGGAGACTAGACCTAACTCGAACTGGTTAAAGACCAGCCGCTGGCGGAGACTAACTACTGCTAAAACTACTGACATGATCATACTTGCATGATCTCCTCTGCATCAGCGATCCCCGCCATGCCCGCGGCAATCTTGAGAGCACCCTGGTCGAAGCCCGTCAGCTTGGCGATTGCAGCTATGTCGCCGTCGGAGAGGGGCTCCTGGAAACGCTTCATGATCTGCGTAGCTGCTTTTGGAGTCATCTTGTCCATCGGGCCGAGCTCTCCCAGCTCTTAAACGAGGCGCAGCACCGCCCTTTGCGCCATCGGGGTGGAGATGCCAGCTGCCGCCTGCCGAGCGTTGCGGCGGGAGGGGGCGGAGGTGGCCCTGGACTTGGGCAGAGCGGAATGGCGAGGACGGGTGGCTGACTTGGGAGGATCGGAGGTGGCACCGCAGCAAACAGCTCGGCCGCCTGCGCCTGACTGTTGCCGATTTGCATGGAGCCAACTTGTTGGATGACCGCGTCCATCTGGAATCCGACCGTCGCTGCTGCAGGGGAGGTGATGTAGGGCAGCAGACACGGCAGCATCTCCGGACTCTCCAGCTCGGCAGGCTTGGCGGCGGGGGGAGGGCGAGCGGCCACCGTCCTCAAAGGCCAGAGGGGTGGCCAGTGCCTCCTGAATGGCATTTTCCATCTCCAGTTGCATGGAGTCCGTGCGCGGGGGCGGAGAGAGGGCGCGTCCGTTGTCGGAGAAGGTGAAGAACTGGGCCACCGGATCCACCTCCGCTGCTGGGGGGGCTGAGCGAAGGGGGAGTGGCGGGGTGGCGCGCAGGACTGGAGCGCCAGAGGCCTTCTCATCGACAGGGCGGCCACGCCGACCAGCCGCGTGGCGACGGCCGGCAGGCGATCTGCTGCGGCGTCGGTGCGCATCCCTGATGACGTCCTCGTCGCAGCCCCTGGCGTAGCAGCCGCGGCCGAGCAGGCGATCCTTCCAAGAGCGGCTTGCGCCGGCGCTGCCACTTCCGCCGTCCTCCTCGTGGTCGCGAGCGCCTCCACCGAGCACAGGACCACAGCCCACAGCCCCGACGCGCGGCACCCTGCTGCGGGCCCTGCCCTGCCCGTCTTCGACATGCGCCACCCAGGTGCCAGGCTCGATGCGCGGGAGGGGGTGGTCGTCGTCTTCATCCGAAGAGGGCAGCCCTCTCTGGCCGGAGTGGGACGAGCGCGGCGAGAGGGGTGACCAGTCCTCCAGCAGGTCGACGTGGATCAGCAGGTCGTAGCGCCGAACGCCGGGTGGCGGGGGGATGCGGCGATGGGCGGGGGCGAGGCCGATGATCTCGCCCGCCCGGCCCGCGCCCCGCTTGAGCACCCAGAGCGCGTGCCTAGTGGGAATGTGAGCAACATCCCAGACCCAGAGCCAGAACGCAAAGGTCTTGGTGTGCCCCCTCTCCAGGGTGCGCGAGTCGAGGCGGTCGACGCGGCCGATGTCGCCGAAGGCCTCATCCGCGCCCGGCAGCGACCAAAACTGCATGGGCAGGTCTTCCACCACGACACGCACGTGGTGATGAAACTTGAGGAGCGCGGCGTGGTCGTCTTCGTTCCAGGCCCTGATGAAGTACTTGCAGCCCTCGACCTTGATGACGCCGTGGCGCACTGCATTGTCCCGGTGCGCAGGAAGGTCGAAGTGGACGAGGAAGGCTTCAAGTTGGTAGGCGGTGACGCGGAGCAGGTGCGGAGGGGTGGAAAGCTGCTCGAGGATGACCCTGCCCACCGCCGCAGGGGTGGTGGAGTGCGAGCGGTCCGCGGCGGTCAGGGTGACCGCGTGCTGACGCAGGACGTGCTCCTCGAGCTCCAACGCCGGGGATGCCACGACGACCTTGCGGCTCTCCCGCGTCCGCCTAGCCGGGTCGCAGAGTGCAAGGCTTGCCATGGGAGCAGGGGGAGGTGGAGGCAGAGGTGGGGCCGGGAAGACGACGCGGTCGCGGGCCGGAGCTCTATCCGCGGCCGGGAACTTCAGGCGAGCACTGGCAGCCCCTCCTGGGCCACTGTTTCTAGGGTTTTGCGGGCACTCCTTGCCAAAATGCCCAGCGCGCTTGCAAATGATGCAGCGGAGGGGATACCGGCAGTCAACACGGCGGTGGCGCTTACTGAGGCAGCGGAAACATTTACCTCTGAACTGGCTTAAGAAGGCCGCCCTCCCCGCAACAGCATTGAAGGATCTGCGCCGGTCCGAGCGCGGGATCGATGCACGCCCGCCTCGATCCGCCGAGCGGGAGCCTGCCCTCCCTTTCTTCCGGGATTGGACCTCCGTCCATCCCTCCTCCACCGGCCTGTCCTGGCTCGAAGACGAAATGTTGGCCGGGGAGGAGGGGTGAACAACCACGGATTTAAGACGCGCCCGGTCCCCACAGGGGACGCCCCCAGATCCGGCGGTCCGAGCCGCGCGCCGACCTTGGAGGTGCCGCCGCGCTGCAGGATTCGCGGCGTCGAAGCTGGATCTGACGCCGCAGCCGTCGAGGCCGCTGACCGCGGGGAGGAGGGCTGCTAGAGGCCGCCGGATCAAAGCGAGGCTCCAGCGAGCGGCGAGGGGCACCGACTAGGCGGGGAGGGGAGGTTGGAGGCGCAGTTGGCGGCCATAATGGCCGGGATTTGGTGGCCGCCGCGGCCGGAGCGGCCTGCGGCGCTGGTCGGGGGAGGAGAGGAGGGACCTGGTCCTCAGCGTACTGGCTTGATGACTAGGAGAAATAAGAGTGGAGAAGTCAAGAAGACTACGAAATGGGGAAAGTCAAGGAGACTATTGGTGGGACCCATCAAACATATGGGGTTTTCTAACTTGATAATATAAGCCATGTGTGTGTACATGAAGAAGTGCAGGCACTTTGAGAGCAAAATACTGTGTGTGTGTGTGTGTGTATAATGTGATAATATAAGCACCCTTGGTACATCTGCTGCTTGCACGTGTATGGAAGCAAATACAGACCAACAGAGTTATTACGGATGTGTATAGCAGTTTGGATTTTTTTAGGCGTGGGTATACACGCACATGATTCAGAAGAAAAGGTTGTAAGAAAAATTGCAACAAAAATAATCTAGCATAATGCTCATGTTTAAAGTTTCAAGAAATATTGAGTTGTGTTGTACTATGAGTGAAAACAATTACAGCTAGAAAACTATGAATAATAGCTTTTACATAGCATTGATTCTATCGTATTTCCCTCCGAATACAAAAAAACTATTTATGTCAAAGAAAAATAAACATGAGTATTATGCTACACCATGTATGTGTCAAAAATACTTTACTATTTTTACAATTTGAAATTGAAAGCACACGCACCATGGTCCACAGTTCTGTGTTCGTAAATATAGTATAAAAATGTAAAAAATCACTCAATAAACTATGTCAATCGATAATATTGTTAGCAAATTAAATTATGAAAACAATCATAAATATTAAATTGGTGCTTACAGAAAAAACTGAGCAGGATGGTAAAATGTCGAAAAAATACAAATGAATTTTGAAAAATGCAACCGATCATAAAACAAAGGTTGTATGGAATGCATATTTGGCAACTAAAGTGTCAACGGGCAAGACATATATTTATAATAAAAACCCAAACATTAAAAAAAATGCTCGCAAAATACCTATATTTGAATTTGAAATCAAATTTGGTTTCAATTTTTCTTTACACAAATCAAACAAAATGTCCTCTCAATTTAACTTAATAAAATCCTAGCTCGTGCATCGAGCGGGCCACTTTACTAGTTGACATAAAAACAATAATACTTCAAGCATACTAATAAAGCAATCATGTGTTCTCAAAATAACATGGCCAAAGAAAGTTATCCCTACAAAATCATATAGTCTGGCTATGCTCCATCTTCATCACACAAAGTATTAAATCATGCACAACCCCGATGATAAGCCAATCAATTGTTTTATACTTTTGATGTTCTCAAACTTTTTCAACTTTCATGCAATACATTAGCGTGAGCCATGGATATAGCACTATAGGTGGAATAGAATATGGTGGTTGTGGAGAAGACAAAAAGAAGGAGAAAGTCTCACATCAACTAGGCGTATTAACGGGCTATGGAGATGCCCATCAACAAATATCAATGTGAGTGAGTAGGGATAGCCATACAACAGATGCACTAGAGCTATAAGTGTATGAAAGCTCAAAAAGGAACTAAGTGGGTGTGCATCCAACTTGCTTGCTCATGAAGACCTAGGGCAATTTGAGGAAGCCCATCATTGGAATATACAAGCCAATTTCTATAATGAAAAATTCCCACTAGTATATGAAAGTGACAAAATAGGAGACTCTCTATCATGAAGACCATGGTGCTATTTCAGAGCACAAGTGTGGAAAAAGGATAGTAACATTGTCTGATATCTCTTTTTCTCTCTTATTTTTTGTTTGGGCTTCTTTGGCCTCTTTTTTTTTTCTTATTTAGGCTTCTTTGGCCTCTTTTATTATCTTTAAAGTCCGAAGACTCATCCCAACTTGTGAGGGAATCATAGCTTCCATCATCCTTTCCTCACATGGGACAATGCTCTAATAATGATGATCATCACACTTTTATTTACTTACAACTTAAGAATTACAACTCGATACTAGAAGAAAATATGAATCTATATGAATGCCTCCGGCGGTATACCGGGATGTGCAATGATCAATAGTGACATGTATAAAAATATATGAAAGGTGGCCAAGCCACAAATACTATGCCAACTAATGATCATGCAAAGCAATATGACAAGGATGGTGTGTGTCATAATAAAACGGAACGGTGGAAGTTGCATGGCAATATATCTCGGAATGGCTAAGGACATGCCATAATAGGTAGGTATGGTGGCTGTTTTGAGGAAGGTATATGGTGGGTTTAATGCACCGGCGAAAGTTGCGTGGTACTAGAGAGGCTAGCAATGGTGGAAGGGTGAGAGTGCGTATAATCCATGGACTCAACACAAGTCATAAAGAACTCACATACTTATTGCAAAAGTTTATTAGCCATCGAAACAAAGTACTAACACGCATGCTCCTAGGGGAGAGGTTGGTAGGAGTTAACCATCGGGTGCTCCCGACCTCCACACAAATGATGACAATCAAGAAAATAAATCATGCTTTGACTTCATCTTATAATGGTTCACCATACGTGCATGCTATGGGAATCACAAACTTTAACACAAGTATTTCTACCAACCCACAATTACTCACTAGCATGACTCTAATATCACCATCTTTATATCTCAAAACAAATGCAAAGAATCAAACTTCTCATATATTCAATCGTAGACACCAAGTTGACAATAATTGGAATACTCTCCGGGGATGACTGTATTTTGAGGAGTTCATGTATTCACCATGTGTTAATTCTTTGATCCAGTTCTCTATTAAAAGGAGACCTTAATTACCCTTAGATTTCCTTATGCACCCCGCTGCCACAGGAGTGTAGGACAAAAGATGTCATACAAGTTCTTATTATAAGCATGTATGACTATATATGGAATATGTTGGTGCAACAAACCCTGGGTCTGTTGCCCGGACTGTGCACATGCACGGGAATGAGATTGTAGCACCAGGCCATGCCAGAATACAAGAGACCAAGGCCTTTGAAGGACCAACATGCAGATCAAGAGGACCAAGATGAAGCCAGAGAAGCAATATATCACCAGGAGAAAAGCCTCCCTTGCCGGGCAGGCGAGCTTGGCAAGGGCGGGGTCGCCCCAGAAGAACACGACCAAGACATCCCGGCAGGACCTGCCGGGACTCGTGGAGGCAAAACCACCTCACCCAACCACTCCACCACGACCCATGTCGTCAATCAATGTGGTGTCAAGCCGCAAAGTGACGAAGTGGCAGCCACTCGCCACATGGCAGCCTCTTTCTACGAGAAATGCCTATAGATGACACCCGTCCTGCGATGTGTCAAGCAAGCAGGCGTGAAGCTGGCAAAACAACCCGGCAAGGGTTGCCAGGCGAGCGATGATGTGACGTTAAGTGACACATTTAATGCACCCTGTCAGCCTGCAGGGTTAGGTATGATAGCACTATTTGCTATCTTATCAGTGCATAATGACTGTCGGTGTCAAAACCGGCGGATCTCGGGTAGGGGGTCCCAAACTGTGCATCTAAGGTCGATGGTAACAGGAGACAGGGGACACAATGTTTACCTAGGTTCGGGCCCTCTCTATGGAGGTAATACCCTACTTCCTGCTTGATTGATCTTGATGAATATGAGTATTACAAGAGTTGATCTACCACGAGATCATAATGGCTAAAACCCTAGAAGTCTAGCCTGTATGACTATGGCTATGAGTATTGGCCTCTACAGACCTAGCCCTCCGGTTTATATAGACACCGGAGGGATCTAGGGTTACATAAGATCAGTTACAGACAAAGGAATCTTCATATTCGATCGCCGAGCTTGCCTTCCACGCCAAGGAGAGTCCCATCCGGACACGGGTGGAGTCTTCGGTCTTTGTATCTTCACAGCCCATCAGTCCGGCCCATGGCTAATAGGCCGGACGCCCGAGGACCCCTTAGTCCAGGACTCCCTCAGTAGCCCCCGAACCAGACTTCAATGACGAGGTGTCTGGTGTGCAGATTGTCTTACGCATCGCAAGGCGGGTTCCTCCTCCGATGACTTCAAAGTGATGTATCCGGCTTTCCATTTAATGTCGTACCCCTCGGCTTCTGTGTATCAACAACTTCAGCTTCCACGTGTCAAGCGAATGCGAGAGGTCAGGGTATTTTTGCACATAACACCCCGGCCATGCGAGAAAGAGTGTCTTATTTAAAGAGATTGGATCTCAGATCCATTCGGCAACACGCGGAAAAATCCTCAGAGATTGCTAGGGAAGACCATTCCAACATGGCTAGCGCTCCCAGCTCCTCCTCCCATCCCTGCGGCCCAGAAAAAGGCGAGTCGAATAGGTGCTCCATATCCCATGGTCAGCTGGAGAAGCTGCAAACACAGGGATTTCTTCCTCCTGCGGATCTGGTCCCTGTTCGAGCGGGGTTGACCTCCTTCAATGGTGAGGCCCAGGCGGAGAATTTCCCCAATCCATCTGAGGGGGAACGAGTGTGCTTCGTCCCCTACCTGCTAAGAGGCGTCGGGTTTCCAATTCATCCGTTCCTTAGAGGGCTTCTGGAGTACTATGGCCTCCAACTGCACAACTTCATTCCGGCCTCCATTCTGCACATCGCGGGTTACGTCACTCTTTGCGAGCTATTCCTGGGTTGTGAGGCCCATTTTGAATTGTGGAGAAGGCTTTTCTGCCTCATCCCGCGTAATCACGAGGGATCAATATTTGAAGTGGGCGTTGCCGAAATATGGCGCATCACCGAGACCGAATACCTATCCGGCACACCAAAGAAGGCATCCGAAGAGTGGCCTTCCGAATGGTTCTATATTGAGGACGTCGCACTTCCAGACCTAGTTCGGAGGGGTCTTCCCGAGTTCACAAGCGTTCCTTTGAAGAAACGCCACAGCTGGCGCCCTCGGAGTCTCGAGGAGGAAGATAGTGCGGAAGTTCGCCAACTCATGAGCAAGATAAGGACGCTCGCTCAGTCCGGATTATCGATAGTCGAAGTAATGGCGACCTCCATAGTACGGGGGGTTCAGGCACTCCAATACAGAGGGCTTCCCATGTGGCACTACAATGGGGAGGATGACGCCTCCCGCTGCGGCAGAAAGGGTCCGGACACCCCCGCCGCTCTGGCCAAAATATTGGCCGAACTGTTCAAAGGGGAGGAAGAGGAATTCCTGCGTATCAAGCGCAGAGATGGATTTTCCATGTACAGTCCTCCTAGCTGGGTAAACCCCAACTCCTCTACTCTACTCATTCCACTCCCTGAGCTACTTTCAATGAATATTAACCCGTCCATTTATAACAGCACTGACGAAAGATTTCCGAAGGGCTTCACAGCCCCGCCCGCAGCCCGAGGGCCACAATTGGGACCTTGACCCCGGATTCGAAGAGGATCCGGATATATTCTTGGTGCTCGAGGACGTGGTGTTTTACCAGGCGAGCTATGACGGCACAGAAGTGGCCATCATCGCCGATTATCCCGGTCTTCTCCGTGCTTCACACGTAAGTAACCAGGAGACATCTCATCCGAAAGAGTTCTCTCATTTTGCCTCACCCACCGCACCATCCTGTGCTCAAAAAGGGAGGCGTTCGGTGCGCCATGCTGCCCCAGGGGTATCTCCAAAGAGAGCGGCCCCCACGCCGGGCAAGCCTTCGAAGAGGAAGGCAAACAAAGATACGGCCAAGCCTTCATCAAAGAGGTATGGATTCGCAAATATGTTCTTTAGCAGTCGCATCCAACTGTCACCTTTATGTTCGTCCTGTATCAGGAAAAGAGTTCGCCGGACTATGTCCGGGGATCCGGCCAGTCGTACTCCCAACAGCCGGGATTCGGTCCCAGCCGAGGAGACGGGGGCCGATATGGGAGTGACGCCGGACTGTCCTTCGGCTGAGGGCTCGGAAGATATGTCCGTCACCAACTCGGAAGTGGAGAGCGCCATGAATCATCGGCGCCGGAGGGCTGTTTTACGAGATCCCCGCTTCTCAAAAGAGGCATTCAGTGCCTTCAGCTCGGCTGATGCATACATCCGGGCTGCTCGAGATGGGCTTAACAGAGCCACAGAGCAGCATTTAAAAGATGTGCAGGTAAGTTTACTTTGTCCGAATATGATAACCATATGCCAGTAGCCCCCGAGACTTGAAGCAGTTGGTACAAATGATTTAAGGATCGTTGTATAACCAGGTTCTTACGGAGGAGAACGACCTGCTAGCCCAAGAGCTGGAAAAGTGTCGGACACAGCTAACTGCTGTTACCGCCGAACCGGAAAAGTCCAAGAAGGCGTCCTCTGGTAATATTTCCCTCCATCGAGAAACAATAATTATATACCAACTTGTGCTAATACTGTTGCTTATCTCATAACAGGATTGTCAGACCAACTGGAGGAGAAACTGAAAGCCGCTCAAACGGGCGAGAAAGAGGCGAAAAGACTACACGCCGCAGGCGAGCGCGTTCTTACCCGAGTTAGAGAGGAGAAAAACAAACTCCAGGATTCAAACACCCAGCTGGGCGAGGAACTAAAAGATGTGCGGGCCCAGCTGGCCAACTCCGTGAAGGAGAATAAAAGGCTGCGAGGCGGCATATTCAGTATGTGGCCGAACTTACCTTATGACAGTTCGGAGATGAAAGGAACTGATAGAGTTATGTTTGCAGGTATGCTGACGGGCCGTCCCGAAGAGGAGATTTCGGATTGCCGGACGATCTGCTGCAAGGGCTATCGCAAATGCACGAGCAAGCTCGGCAGGCAATGCGGAGTGTTGCCAAGGCCTTATGGCCATCCGCCTCCCCTCCAGGAAGTATGGAGGAGCTTGTAGAGCTATTCAAGGGAGCGCGGCGGCGTATCCAATTACGAAAAATATCGGCCTGCCGGGAGGTTGCGCGAGAGGCCTGGGCCATGGTGAAAACACGGTATACCAAGCTTGATCTGAGTCGCATGGCCCGGGTTGGACCTCTCGGGTCAGATGGAAAAGAAGTTCCCGTTAATTTGGTATATGACCAAGTAGCAGTAGTTGCCAAATATTCCCAACAGGATTGTAAGTTAGACAACCTGTTGGATGGTATAGAGGAGGAAATTTATGAGTCCAAGTGACTATGTGCTTTCCTTGACATATGTAACTCTAGCTGAATTGTAAAACGATTGTCATGGCAGACCTTTTCGCTTCAACCTCTGGACCCGAAGGTGCGGAGTGTTTCCGAATACCAGAGCGGCCGAATGGACCGGGGTATGCGTGGAAACCAGGCGTAGGGGTCATAGTTGCTTGAACAGACAAGTTGTATCCGGCTAGTTATGTTATATTACATTAAGATTGTAAGAAACATCTTCGAGAGAGAATAGTTCCGTTAAGGGTTCCTTTCCCTGGGTGTGCATGCGTTAATGTGCATGTCTGAACTGTGATTAAAAATCGCAATATATTTAACTTCTGGGGGTGGAGTGAATGCGAAAAACATCTTTAATCTACCGACCGAATATTCCCTTAAGAACGCTAGCTTTCGGCTTCACCCAGTCTGAGGTACACATCCGGATGACCCGGCAGTACAATCGCAGAGGTGCTTCCTTTATGCCCTAGCTGAACTAACAGGAACGTAGGGCATAAGCACAAGAGCCAGGCAACCCAGCTTGGCCAAAACTTAAGTCATATCGATGCATATAATGGCGAAGAAAAGGTACATATGGGAAAAAACGCATATGTGATGAGGTTGATGCTCGGAAAATAATAATAGCAAGCTTCTGTCCAAGAAGCCCCCAGGTATAGTGGACGTACATATTTGAAGATGTATGCGTCAGGGGTGCACGGTCTAACCGCACGAAAGCTTTAAGGCTAAAGAGAAAAACCGAAAAGAGAGAAAAAATGATGGAAACAACAGGGGGAAGGAGACGAACAAAGAGTTCAGCGCTAGGCATAGAATCTTCGGAGTCTGACCGTGTTCCAGGGGTTCAGCTCTAGGCGATTGTCTGACACATCACGTAGGCGGTACGCTCCTCCGGTGAGAAATTCGTCAATGATGAAGGGACCCTCCCACTTGGGCTTGAGTTTGTCCTTTTTCTTCTCCGGCAGGCGTAGAACGAGTTCGCCAATGTTATAAGTCTTGGCCCGCACTTCTCTGCTTTGATACCTGCGAGCCTGGTGTTGATAAAATGCGGAACGGGCTTTTGCAACGTCGCGCTCCTCCTCCAAGGCATCTAAGCTGTCCTGCCGATCAAGCTCGGCCTCTCTCTCTTCGTACATGCGCACTCGAGGTGAGTCATGAATAATGTCGCAGGGTAATACTGCCTCTGCGCCGTACACCATGAAGAAAGGTGTGTATCCAGTAGTGCGATTGGGCATGGTCCGCAGCCCCCAGAGTACGGAGTCGAGCTCCTCAACCCAGTGCTTGTATGATTCTTTCAAAGACCGCACTAGTCTAGGCTTGATGCCGCTCATAATAAGACCATTGGCTCGTTCGACTTGACCGTTTGTTTATGGATGATAGATAGAGGCGTAATCGAGCTTGATGCCCAGATTAGCGCACCAGGTTTTCACTTCGTCGGCTGTGAAATTGGAGCCATTATCGGTGATGATGCTGTGTGGAACACCATAACGGTGTACAACGCCGGATATGAATTCTATCACCGGCCTGGACTCGGCCGTTTTAACTAGTTTGGCCTCTATCCACTTAGTGAATTTATCCACCATAACCAGCAATTTTTTTTTCTTATGGCTTCCTCCTTTAAGGGGTCCGACCATATCCAGTCCCCAGACCGCAAAAGGCCAAGTGATGGGGATTGTTTGTAGGGCAGTGGGGGGCATATGGCTTTGGTTGGCGAAGAGTTGGCATCCGACGCAACGTTGGACAAGGACCTGTGCATCTGCTCGGGCCGTCGTCCAATAAAATCCTGTACGGAAGGCCTTGCTAACAAGGGCTACGACGTGGTGCCCACCAAGACCGGCATGAATCTCAGACAGGAGCTGCCGCCCCTCCTCCTCGGAGATACATCTTTGAAGGACTCCGGTAGCACTTTTCTTGTAGAGCTCTCCGTCATGAACCTTGTAGGCCTTCGAACGCCGGACAATGCGGTGGGCCTCATTCTGATCCTCAGGGAGTTCCTTCCTATTAAGGTAGGCCAAGAAGGGTTCAGTCCATGAGGCAATGACTGCCATAATGAGATGGGCTGACGGTGTTATTTCGGTGGCTGAGCCCCCGATGATATCGGTGTGTTCAGAACCTGGGGTTGTCTTCGGATCCGGACTAGTGTTGCCGCTCTCCCCTTGCCACACCACGGATGGCTTAAAAAGCCTTTCCAGAAAGATGTTAGGTGGGACGGTGGTCGCGCTTGGTGCCGATGCGAGCAAGGACATCCGCCGCTTGATTACTTTCTCGGGCCACGTGATGAAACTCGAGCCCCTCGAACCGAGCCGACATTTTTAGGACGGCATTACGATAAGCTGCCATCTTTGGATCTTTGGCATCGAAGTCTCCATTTATTTGAGATATTGCGAGGTTTGAGTCCCTGCGCACTTCCAGGCATTGTATGCCCATGGAGACAGCCATCCGAAGGCCATGCAATAAGGCCTCGTATTCGGCTGCGTTATTAGAGTCTGTGTATAATATTTGGAGTACGTACTGGACGACGTCTCCAGTGGGGGACGTTAAAATGACGCCCGCTCCTAGTCCTGCCAGCATTCTGGAACCATCAAAATACATAACCCAACTGGAATATGTGCCGTACTCTTTAGGGAGTTCGGCCTCTGTCCATTCGGTGACGAAGTCAGCCAGTACTTGGGATTTAATGGCTCGACGTGGTTTGTATGTTATGTCGAATGGAAGGAGCTCAATGGCTCATTTGGCAATCCGTCATTGAGTGGTACTTCGGAAGCCACCGTGATCGAACACTCCTGGAAGTAGTGTCATAGCTTCCGGGATGCCATGAAGACCGCGTATGCTATCTTTTGATAATGAGGGTACCGGGATTTGCATGGTGTGAGGATAGTGGATACGTAATATACTGGCTTCTGAAGCGGGAATTTGTGTCCGTCCTGTTCTCGATCAATGACAAGCACGGCGCTCACCACCTGGTGTGTTGCCGATATGTATAAGAACATGGGTTCGTCGATGTTCGGCGCGGCCAGGATTGGGTTGCTTGCTAGAAGGGTTTTTATTTCTTCTAGTCCGTCCGTTGCCGCATTCGTCCACTCGAAGTGATTGGTGCGCCGTAGAAGGCAATAGAGTGGCAATGCCTTTTCTCCCAATCTGGAGATAAAGCGGCTTAAAGCTGTCATGCAACCGGCCTGTTTTTGGACCTGTTTAAGGTCCGTTGGCGTAGCCAATTGTGACAAAGCTCGGATTTTGGCTGGATTTGCTTCAATTCCTCTATTGGAAACGATGAAGCCCAACAGTTTTCCAGCGGGGACGCCGAAAACACACTTTTACGGATTGAGCTTAATGTCATATGCACGGAGGTTGTCGATGTGAGACGTAAATCGTCTATGAGTGTTTCGACGTGTCTAGTTTTGATGACGACGTCGTCCACATATGCTTCAACTGTCTTGCCGATCTGTTTCTCCAGGCATGTTTGAATCATGCATTGGTAGGTGGCGCCGGCATTTTTGAGCCCGAAGGGCATGGTGTTGAAGCAGAATTGCCCATATGGGGTAATGAATGTTGTTGTAGCTTGATCGGACTCCTTCATTTTAATTTGATGGTATCCGGAATATGCGTTCAGGAAGCACAGTGAGTCATGTCCTGTGGTAGCATCAATGATCTGGTCGATGCGGGGAGGGGGGAGGGATCCTTGGGGCAAGCCTTATTGAGGTCTTTGAAATCGACACACAGGCGCCATGATTTGTCCTTTGGCACCATCACCAGGTTTGCCAGCCAGTCCGGGTGTTTTATTTCTCTAATGAACCCGGCGTCGATTAGCTTGGCTAGATCCTCCCCCATAGCTTGACGTTTGGGTTTGGAAAAACGCCGCAGTGTTTGTTTGACCGGTTTATATCCCTTCAATATATTGAGGCTGTGTTCAGCCAACTTGCGTGGGATTCCTGGCATATCAGAAGGGTGCCAGGCGAATATGTCCTAGTTTTCGCGCAGGAACTCTCGTAGCGCAGCGTCAACCGTTGGGTCTAGTTGTGCTCTAATAGATGCTGTCTTCTTAGGGTCCATTGGATGGACTTGGAATTTGACTATTTCTTCTACCGGTTTGAATGAGGTGGATTTGGGTCGTTTGTCTAGGATCACATCATCCCTGTCCACCGTGGAGCGCAGTGCGGTTAATTCTTCGGCCGTGAGGGCTTCGGATAGTGCCTCAAGGGCCAGGGATGTGGTTTTGTTTTCGGCGCGGAGTGTTATGTCCGGATCACTGGCGAGAGTGATTATGCCGTTAGGCCCGGGATCTTAAGCTTCATGTACCTGTAATGAGTTATAGCTTGGAAGCGTGTAAATGCCTCTCGCCCCAAGAGGGCGTGTTATCCACTGTTGAAAGGGGCCACTTGGAAGGTTATCTCTTCGGACCGATAATTCTCCGGCATGCCGAATACCACGTCAAGTGTGATTTTTCCCGCACACCGCGCCTCCCGACTGGGAATGATTCCTCGGAAGGTTGTGCTGCTTTGCTCGATGCGGCTCCTGTCTATTTCAATTTTGTGGAGTGTATCCTCATAGATGAGGTTTAGTCCGCTGCCGCCGTCCATGAGGTCCTTGGCGAGCCGAAAGCCGTCCACGATCCGAACCCTGACCCAATTTGGATCCGGAGTCTGAAGATCCTCCGAACTTAACAGTTCGGGCTCCAGGATATCAACTGATTTCTTAGGCCCGACGTCCGATTTTATGTTCGGAGGGCAGCATGTATCTCTTCGCAGGTGAGTGTCCGGCTCTTCGAGGTTGGAGATCCAAATATAGTCCATCCTCAGTATAGAGGAAGAGTTGTCGTCTCGCTCCTCGACTACCGCTATCTGGTGGGTGATCGGTGGAGATTTCAGTTCTCTCTGATCGGGTTTAAGCCCAATTCAATCATAGTGTGTAGCGACCCCCAGGGCGGCGATGCGATCTAGGAGCTCGTTTAAAGACAAAAGCTCCGCCGGATCCATCTGCTTGGAGTGCTCGGAATCAATACGAAGGGAATTTTTGATGACCTGACAGGTCATCGTCGGCTTAACGGCCGAACGGGCGGTCATGGTAAAGCCGCCCAGCCGGAGGGTTTGGCCTGGGGCCAGTGCTCCTCCAGAGGTGATGTTGTCCTTGAGAATGAGGCGAGCAATCGGTCCTATCTTCGACGTCATAGCGGAACTCTCAATGAAAGCACCAATGTCGGTGTCAAAACCGGCGGATCTCGGGTAGGGGGTCCCGAACTGTGCGTCTAAGGTCGATGGTAACAGGAGACGGGGGACACAATGTTTACCCAGGTTCGGGCCCTCTCTATGGAGGTAATTCCCTACTTCCTGCTTGATTGATCTTGACGAATATGAGTATTACAAGAGTTGGTCTACCACGAGATCGTAATGGCTAAAACCCTAGAAGTCTAGCCTGTATGACTATGGCTATGAGTATTGGCCTCTACAGACCTAGCCCTCCGGTTTATATAGACACCGGAGGGATCTAGGGTTACACAAGGTCGGTTTACAGAGAAAGGAATCTTCATATTCGATCGCCGAGCTTGCCTTCCACGTGAAGGAGAGTCCCATCCGGACACGGGTGGAGTCTTTGGTCTTTGTATCTTCACAACCCATCAGTCCGGCCCATGGCTAATAGGCCGGACGCCCGAGGACCCCTTAGTCCAGGACTCCCTCAATGACTACTTTGCCATTGTGGTGACCCCTTAACCTATAAAAGGAGGCCCATGGCAACCGTAACAAGGGTTAGAAGGTTGGACACCAACACATTCATATGCGCGTAGCCACTGTCGTCCCTAGGCAACCCTGCCGGGCAAGTGTACTACGCTCCACCACCATTCTTTCACCATGAATCCACCAAAGCAGGAGTAGGGTTTTACGCCTCGCGGCGGCCCGAACCTGGGTAAAATTGCCCGTGTGATTTATGCCGTGCTGCCCCACGCTCTTCTGCTCTTTGTGCGACGTGACATCCCCCCTGCCGAACCAGCAAGGGACCCTTGGTCCGATAGGTGGCCGTGGTTTCCCACGACATCTTTGGCGCGCCAGGTAGGGGGATCACTTGCGCGAACCTGAAAGCGTGTGTAGCGCGTCATATTCATCACCATCTTCGTCTTCGACGACACCATTGACCATGGCGTGCAAGAAGAAATCCGGTGCTTCGGCTCACCCATCCACCTCGGAGGCTCCGCCGCCCGCAGCCACCAATGCTACGGGGGATGCGGAGGCGCGCGAGGATGAGGACGCTGCTGGGGATGTGGTCGGAGCAGGCGGCACCGTCACCACTTCCCCCGCGGTCGGAGCAGGAGCATGAGACGCCGGAGGAGAGCAGCATCAGCAACACCCCGATGGCCATGCTCTACGAGGTACGGGTGAAGGGGTTACTCCGTCCACACCCCTTCCTCTCGCCGACAGGCACATCGACAGCGATGGCGCTCAGTCTGGGGCGAATCGCCGCTCTCCGACCGCCCCCGCCACGGGAGCGACCGTAGCGCGTGCACCTCCCCCGGGGCGAGTCGACCAGGTCGCTGTGCCCAATGGAGCTGTTGGCCCTCAAGCGCCTTCACCACGTCACCATACCATCCAGGTGGCCACCTTGCAACAGCGAGGACGTGGTATTATCGCTGCTGGCACCGTCAGGAGCCGAGCGATGGTGCGGTCTACATCGTCATCACCCATGCCAAGTACTGCTACGGAGGCCATGGCACGGGCTCTGCTGCTGCTAAGGTTTCCGCCAGCGGCCGAGCAGATAGATGAGTGGTGTGCCACCATCCAGAGTCTGCTCGGTTTCACCGAGGCTAGGGGCTTGCAGCAAGCTGACCCGCCATGGCCTCCCCAAGCGACGACGACGGCTCGTGCTGCTGGTCGTACAGAAGGGGCCACCCCCACGGTACAGTCCCCGCCACGGCAACCAGCGCGAGCGCAGGAGAATCAGGAACCGATGGCCTCTTCTGACCCTCCAGCGCGTCCAGGCCGATGGCGAGCCCCAGAGGATAGGCGAAGGGGAGACGCGCACATCGTTGTTGAGCGACGCTGTGACGACCACCGCCGGACTAATGGGTGCGATGGTCCCGATGTCGACGAGCATGCGCTCGAGATTGGCGGGTGCCTACCTTTCAAGGTTGGGTGCGCAGCCTTTACTCGTGAGCTACGACAAATCCATTGGCCGTCCGTCCATACGTTCAAGCCAGAGATACCTGAGAAGTATGATGGGAGGCTAAACCCGATAGAGTTTCCGAGCATCTACACATTGTTGTTCAAGCTGCCGGGGGAAGAGATGAGAAGGTGTTTGCCAACTACTTCCCTTTGGCTCTCAAGTCCAATGTGAGGTCTTGGCTAATGCACCTGCTGGAGAACTCCATTTCGTCGTGGGCTGACCTGTGCCATGAGTTCATTAGCGCCTTCACTGGCGGCCATCAAGAGCCAGGCCGACCCAGCGACTTGCAGCTTCTCCAACAGAAAGAAGGAGAGACCCTCCGGAAGTATTTGCAGAGATTCAGTAAGGTCCACAGGAACATCCGGAATATCCATCCAGCAGCTGTGATAGCTGCCTTCTAATCCAATATGCGCAACCGCAGGATCCGTTCCAAGATGAATGTACGGTTTCCCAAGACTGTGAAGGAGCTTTACACCTTGGTGGATAAGTGTGCTCAGATGGAGGAGGGAAGGAAGCTACCCGGAGAGGAGGATTGCATCAATGTCGACTCAAAGGGTGATGACGAATCCACCAGTCAGAAGAAGAGCAAGAAGCGCAGTAAGAAGCGCAAGGATAAGGCAGTGATGACTTTTGAAGGATCAGGTACACCTAGTACCGGCAAGAAGGCTAAAGCCGAAGTCCCGGGCAAGGAAGCTGTTGTGTGTGCTGACTGCCGGGAGGCTGCGGCTGCTGAGAAGGCCGGGAAAGGTGATGGGCCATACTGCAAGATTCATCGGACCAAGAGCCACGATCTTCAAGAGTGTTATCAGGTTGAGTAGCTCGTTAAGAAGCAGAGAGCATAATATGAGAAGCATGACAAGGAAAAGGGTCAGAATGTCGCTGACGGTAAGGGCCGAGGTGGTGAAGTAAATCGCCCCGGCAAACCCCTCCGGAACCAAGGAAAACCCACCAGAGGCCGAGAGAAGGAAGCCTGTGATGATGAGAGTGATGAAGGGGATGAAGAGGAAACCAGTGAGCAGGAGTTCCAGAAGGCCACTGATGCCCTATGCATTGACGGGGGTGCATCCCTGCACTCCTCTCACCGCCAACTCAAACGGTGGGCACGTGAGGTCAATGCCGTGGAACCAGTGCCAGAGGCCCGGAAACAACTCAAATGGTCACGCACACCCATCATCATTGACGAAGAGGATCATCCTGACCGTACCACTGCGGTAGGATGTTTGCCATCGTTGGTCTCTCCAACAATTCGCAACCTCAAGGTCACAAAGATGTTGGTGGACGGCGGGGCTGTGTTTAATCTGATTTCCCTAAAGGTCATCAGCAAACTTCAGATTGCTGAGGAAGAGTTAAAGGTCACCAGCACGTTTCAAGGAGTTAATCCCGGTAGGAGTCATCCTAAGGGAAAGATCACGTTGCCTATGACGTTTGGGGGAGAGCTAAACTATCAAATTGAGAAAATTGTGTTTGATGTGGTCGACCTCCCCTTGCCGTACAATGGGATCCTTTGACGCCCAGCCCTGGCTGAATTTATGGCGGCATCCCACTATGCCTACAACACCTTGAAGATGCCTGGGCCAGTAGGAGTCATTTCCATCCCATCAGATGAGAAGGACGCAATCATTTGCATGGACAAGATGTACCGGGACGCAGTCGCGGCAGAGGCAGCGGCAGTAGCAGATCCCGCCAAGGAGAACAGAGGAAAGAAGAAGGATAGCAAGGATGCTAGCAAGGAATCCGGGAAGCGCACTTCTTCAGAGTATGCTGCGCCTGTTGATGACTTGCCAGAGAGTTCCCACAACAAAAGATCCAAGGTTACTGCACCACAAGTGAAGAAGGTCCCAGCAGGGCTGGCTAGCATTGATGGTACTTTCACTATCAGCACCACCCTCGATGACAAATAGGAAAGCGCGCTCATTGTCTTCTCGCGTGCGAATATCGATGTGTTTGCCTGGCAACCATCTAATATCTTAGGTGTTCCCAAGGAGGTAATCGAGCACCACCTTCTGTCTGCCCACATGCCCGACCTGTCAGGCAGAAAGTCCGGAAGCAGGCCTTGGAGAGGCAACAGTTTATTACAGAGGAGATCAAGAAGCTTGAAGCAGCTGGTTTGGTCAGAGGAGTGCTACATCCAACATGGTTAGCAAATCCAGTGGTTGTTCCGAAGGCTAACGGTAAATGGAGGCTTTGCATAGATTTCACAAATCTCAACAAGGGTTGCCCGAAGGACCCATTTCCCTTGCCGCGCATCGATCAGATTGTGGATTCCACTTTAGGCTGCGATTTGCTTTCCTTTCTAGATGCATATTCTGGGTATCACCAAATCTTCATGTCCAAGGAAGACCTCGTTCATCACCCCATGTGGTATGTACTGTTTTATCCGCATGCCATTCAGATTAAAGTGTGCCGGGTCTACTTTTGCAAGGGCAGTCCGGGTTGGTTTCGAGCCACAGCTGCACGGAAACATTGAGGCTTATATGGATGATATTGTGGTCAAGACCAAGGACAGAGCAACCCTTATCCAGGGTTTAGAAGAGACATTTGCTAATCTGGGCAAGATCAACTTGAAGCTCAACCCGGAGAAGTGTGTGTTTGGCGTTCCCTCCGGCAAGCTACTTGGGTTCTTTGTGTCCCATCGGGGGATCGAAGCCAACCCCGGCAAGATTAAAGCTATCGAGCAGATCCAAGTGCCAAGGATGGTCAAGGATGTGAGGCGTCTGACAGGGTGCATTGCCGTGCTAAGCAGATTCATTTCCATGTCTGCCGGGCACACCCTGCCGTTCTTCAAAATCTTGAAGAAGGCAGGACCCATGAAGTGGACCCCAGAAGCAGATGTGGCTTTGAAAGAGTTGAAGGCCTACTTTTCCTCTGTGCCCACCTTGGTTGCTCCCAAACCACAAGAGCCGTTGCTGCTATACTTGGCGGCAACCAATCAAGTGGTTAGTGCAGCCTTGGTGGCGCAACGGGAAGTGGACGAAGCAGAAAGTGAGCAAGGACCGGCAGAGCCAGATAAGGATCAGGGCAAAATGGGCACGACAGCAAGAGAAACCCCAAGGACATGGCAAGGAAGAAAGTAGTGCAGCGCCCAGTGTACTTCATCAGTTCCTTACTATAGGGGGCTAGATCGAGGTACTCATGCATGCAAAAATTGATCTTTGGTCTCATCATGGCCTCAAGAAAACTGCGCCACTACTTCCAAGCCCATGAGATCACGGTTGTCACTCGCTTCCTGTTGCAAAGGATACTCCGAAACCCTGAGGCTACCGACAGAATAGTGGAGTGGACTTTGGAGTTATCTAGGTTTGGCCTGACGTTTGAGAGCACATCAACAATCCAGAGTAGGGCATTGGCAAAGTTTATTGCAGAATGGATGCCAACCCTTGATGAGGAAGTACCAGAAACAGTCATCCCCGGCAAGGAGGCCCACCAAGAATGGATCATGTATTTCGATGGTGCGTTTTCCCTACAAGGTGCAGGGGCTGGCGTGCTTCTCGTCGCCCTCTCCGGGGAGCACTTGAAGTATGTCGTCCAGATGCATTTTGCCCGGGAAGAGGCGACCAACAATACAACAGAGTATGAAGGGCTCCTTGCCGGGCTCAGGATTGCCGCGGAATTGGGTATCAAGAAGCTGATCATTCGAGGAGATTCATAGCTTGTGGTGAGACAAGTCAACAAGGATTACCAAAGTCCATTGATGTAGGCATACGTTGAGGAAGTGAGAAGATTGGAGGGGCGCTTTGACGGATTGCAAACAGAGCACGTACCTCATGCGAAAAACAGCATAGCTGACCATCTGTCAAAGTGTGCTGCGCAGAAGCTTCCTGTGGAACCAGGGACTTTTGTTCTCCATCTTACTCAGCCCTCCGTATCCCCAGCAACAATGGCCCAGAAAAGGAGAAAGATGGACTCCGGTAAGCCTCTCCCGGTAGAGCCTTCCGCTCCTGGTAGTGACCCTGCCGGAAACAACTACTCACCACTTTCCTGACCGCACCCTCCAACCGGGCCCATGGTCCCCGCGAACGAGGAATGTGCCCCCGCAGTTGAGGAGGTGCCGCTAGTCCTTGTTCCCGAGCCCCAGGCACCAACTTGGGCAAGGCACATAGTCAACTTCCTCCAAACCGAAGAACTTCACGATGGCCAAGATGAAGCTGAAAGAGTAACCCGGAGGGCCAGTATGTACCAGTTTGTCGATGACACTCTGTATAGAAGGAGGCCCAATGGTGTGAAATTGAAGTGCATCTGCTGGGAAGAAGGAAAGGAACTGCTAGCTGAGATACACAAAGGCATGTGCGGCTCCCACATTGGATCAAGGGCATTGGTTGGGAAAGCATTCCGGCAAGGATTTTATTGGCCCACAACCCTCCAAGATGCGGTTGAGCTAGCCACCAGATGTGAAGCCTGCCAGTTCCATTCCAAGAACATCCACCTGCCTGCCCAAGCTCTTCAGACAATCCCTTTATCATGGCCATTTTCGGACTGGGGGCTCGATATCCTCGGCCCTTTTCCCCCAAGCAATTGGGGGCTTTGAATTCTTGTTCGTCGCTATCGACAAGTTTACAAAGTGGCCGGAAGTAGCTGCCATGAGAAAGGTGACAGCTCAGTCAGCTACCAAGTTCTTGAAAGAATTGGTGTGTCGTTTTGGAGTCCCGGCAAGGATCATTAGCGACAACGAAACCCAGTTCACGAGCCGCGCCTTCATGCAATATGTTCATACCCTCAAAATCAAGATCTCATTTGCCTCTGTCGCACATCCCAGAAGCAACGGGCAAGCTGAGAGGGCGAACGCTGAAGTGCTACGAGGACTCAAGACAAGAACCTTTGATACGCTGCAGAAGCACGGCATGCGGTGGATCGATGAGCTGTGCGTAGTTCTATGGTCCCTCAGAACGACACCAAATCAAGCTACCGGGCAGACTCCCTTCTCCCTAGTCTATGGGGCAGAAGCAGTTATCCCACCGGAACTCATTTATGGGTCGCCTCGAGTGCTTGCCTACGATGAAGTAGCGCAAGATTAGCACGGGCGTGACGACGCTGTGCTACTCGAGGAGAACCGTCTCCGCGCTGCTATGCGTGTTGCACGCTATCAGCAAGCCCTGCATGGCTATCACAGCCGCAGGGTTCATGCCCGGTGTTTTGAGGAAGGCGACCTTGTCCTTAGGCGCGTTCAGTCCGCCAAGGGTACAAACTAGTTAACACCGAAGTGGGAAGGCCCTTATCGGGTAGTTCGAGTCACCAGACCTGGCGCAGTCCGTCTGGAGACCGGAGATGGCATTCAATTGCAAAACTCATGGAATATTGAGCATCTCCGCCAGTTCTACCCGTAAGGTGCGGCTGTCGGGCCCTGCCCGGTAGCCACCCTTTTGTACAGGCCTTGCCTCAGTTGCATGTAACCCCTTGTACAAAGCCAGGCGATGACCCTGAGCAACAAAGAAATAAACGAGGCACTGGGGGCCCCCAACCAAGTTGCATGCATGCATGAGCATTCCAAGAGCATTGCATAAGCATTTCATAAGCATTTGCATATGCATATAGATAGGATCGCATCTTGCATCATTCCCATCTGCATGAAGCTGCAGGTTCCTGCTGTGAACTTGGCTTCCACAAGAAGTTGGGGAGATGGACCAGCACTGCGATCTCCGGCAAGACAAACAGATAAGTTCTACCTCTTGTCCATAAGTTTTCTGTAAGCTGAAACTTGTGCATGAGAAAACCTCGCCGCTCTTTGAAACTTAGATGCTCCCATCCTTGGCTCGAGCGTTGCTTCAGCCAGGATGCTCGCAGTGGCCTTTGGTGAAAAGAGGTTGGCACGGGGGGGGGGGGGGGGGGGCGGTCCCTTTATTTTTTGCCCGGTAGACTCAGTTCTCTGGCAAACAAAATCAAAAGGGTACCGGCAGGATAGCCTGCCGGGGAAGGCTCGTTTATTTAAACTAAAGAGGCATCCCACCTCTGCATGGACATATACATGCACGAGTTCCCGGCAAGGTTCATCCTTTTCATTAATATGCTAGTAATACAAGTACAAACCTTGCAGAACACAAACATGGACTCGAGAGATTACATTATTTGAACTAAAATTTTGCAGGTGCCGACAAGTTTAAGATTGAAAAAAGATAAGTCCCCGTAATGCCCTTTCTTGTCCCTCTCCTCCTAGGCACGGCAGTAAAAGGCAAAAGGAGCGCCTGGGTAGGAGCCTAGCCTGCCCCCATCGGGCTCCAGGAGAGGTAGCCTGGCAGGGGCAGGAGGACGTCGGCGAACGCGTCGATGGAGAGCATGGCAGAGGCAACCCGTCGATCGCCACTACCAGGGCCACCAGGACGCGGCAGGGCTAACGGAGCTGCAGCCCAAGAGGAAGCCTGTCGGGGTCCAGCTGGAAGGCTGCTAGAGGAAGCTAGGAAGCACCATCCCCACCTCTGCATCCAACTCCCCGGCAAATCGCATTGCCGGGAAGGAGATGCAGGTGCAGATGATGGTGCTGCCGCCTGATGAAGTTGGTGCGGGCGACGCTCAGCCGGAGTCAGAGTCGTCGCCCTCTCGGTCGTTGCTGTCGTCATCGCCATCATTGTCCTCCTCGTCGCTTTCGCCCGAGGAGGAGCTTTTGTCGTCGGTTGAGCTCTCCGCGCAGCACCCTAAGCAAGATCCTGAGCGCTCGAAGATCTTGACGGAGAGCAGGCCGCTCTCCATTAATTTAAACTGGAGAACGTGCCCCTTCGATAAGCTGTGGGCACGAGCAAAGGTCTTCCAACCACGGCGGAGGTACATAATGTGAGGGGTTGGGAAGTCAACGTCCACCCACATGTCGCCATTTCCACAGCCCCTCATATGCAACCTCAGAGAGCGTGGCCGTTCAAGATCCATTTCCCGTGCGAATGGAGTAGGGAGACGAAGATGACCGCATGGAGGTTTGTACAGCCTGATGATGAACTCTCGAGGCTGATCCCCGACATGGCCTTCCATTAGAGGAAGGGCCGTCGGTGGAGGCACAGCCAAGGCACCGCCCCATCCTCCTCTTCCTCGGGTACCACAGCGACCTCGGCCTCGCCCCCTTCCTCCTCACTACAAAAAATACACTTCCGTGATGATACGTGTTTGTCACAGTAGGTCGCGTTTTTTGTCATGCATGTACATCCATGACAAATTTATGACAGAATCAAGATAGTCATACCTGTGCTGTCGTAGAAGTGTTCCATGACATTACCAAAATTGTCATCACGGAAGTGTCCACTTCCATGACGATAAATCGCGCGTCACAGAAGTGCTTTCGTCAAGGGTGACCGACACGTGGCATCCACCGTAACGGAACGCCGTTAAGCTATCGGGTCGGGTTTTGGATCCGATAACCCGTTAACAGCCCCGACCAATGGGGATTTTCCACGTGTAAAATCATCATTGGCTAGAGGAAACATGTGTCGGCTCATCGTTGGGACAGATGTCATCCACTCACTGGACAGAAGGCGCCTATGATACGTCGACATGTGGCACGGCCCAACAATGGCCCATTCCCGTGAAAAGGCCGGCCCGTTTGACTTGGTCAAAAGCTGGCGGGCCCGCCCATGGAAAGCCTGTTAACGGCCTATTCGCATATAGCCCATTTACAGCCCGCTAACCCAAGGCCCGTTACGCCCTATCCGAATTAAGCCCAGTAGCGTCATCTGGGCCATCCAATATGATTCCAGCCCGTTTTCACTTCTGGCCCATGTATAGCCCAAGACGTCTTTCGGCCCATATGAGGCCCTTTGTAACTCTTGGCCCATTAGCGGCCCGTGCTGAAACTGGCCCGTAATGAACAGTGTATTAGTTTACATCCATTAACGGCCCGTGGTGAAACTGGCCCGTAATGAACAGTGTATCACTTTATACCCATTAACGGCCCGTTATTCCGTTGGGCCGTTTCCAGCCCAAGTTAACTTTCGGCCTTCTGAGGGCCCATTTATTCTTGGGCTCATTTGCAGCATTCGGTTACTTACGGCCCGTTACTGTCATTTTCTGCTTGTGGGCCAAATTCAGCTCGTCGTTACAGTCGGTCCGTTTGTGGACCGTTAGTCTGTTGGGCCATTTTCATAGCATCACCAAATACGGCCTATTAACGATGGCCCGTTATGGTCGGCCCATGAACGGACGATTCCAACTCTAGCCCGTTTACGGCCATAATGCGGTCTGTTTGGCCCATGTTTGGCCAATCGATCATACGGCCCGTATAAGGCCCATTGATGATACGGCCCGCAGAAGGCCCATTGTTTCTACGGCCCGTAGAAGGCCCATTGTTTCTATGGCCCGTAGAAGGCCCACTATTCCTACGGCCAGTAGGAGGCCCAGTGTCACTACAGTAAATATTAGCCCATGGTTATTGTGGCCTAGTTTTAAAAAATAGGTTATTGCAGCCACTAGCTAACCACGGAAAAAGAACTGCAATGACTACAAGCAAACAAATAAACAAGACAACAAGGAAATAAATAAGCAAGCAACTAACGCTAGGCTATCACGGCTATTACACATATTACATCCACTGGGCATCAAAGTTCGCCACCAGTGCAAATATAGGGAACAGAGCAGCATATCATATACACTGGTTGTCAAAGTTGGCGACCAGTGCAAATAAACGCCGCAGCAAAACAAATCCAGAACTGAAACCACTTCAGAAGATCTCAAGAAACAATATCCTGGGTACCCATAATGCTGGCAAGATGCTTAGCAAGCTTATTAACTTTCTCTTGTTTGGCGCTTAAATCCTCCAACGCTTGCTGTTGCACCAGAAAATATGCATCTGAATTCTGCAGGGACTTCCTCAGTCCTTCAGCTTCCTGTCGCAGCACATCTGATCGATGTCTTTCAACTTGAAGTTGAGACTCAAGAAGACGAGCTGATTCAGGCAGCGAGTTTCGAAGAGCTTGTGCCAGCAGTAGTGGCCAGTAACTTGAACACTACATCAAGACAAGACTTTTGGGTTCCCTCACTGTCGTCAAGATAGTTTTTATCAGCTTTCTTGGAGACCAACAGGGATGTCTCACTATCTTGAACCTTATCTGCATTACTTCCTTTACCATTGGATAACGCGGTACTGTTCTCCAATATTTTGTCTGCATTCTAAAAGAGAAACAAGCAGACACATCACATGTTTACCATGTTGTATATGAAACTCAGTTTGGTAAATGAGTTCAGTAGTAAAGTGGACAGGATAACAGCATGAAACAAACATATATCTATGTACCATGGTCACTTTATGGTCTATATCATTCTAGTTTTTGTTGCCAAATCAAGATAGAGACACAGTTCAAATAATATTTGTTCAAGACAAAGCAGAATAGACAGAATATAAGTGTGGGTAACTATAGAGCAATAACAACACTTGTAATGTGCATGACATGAGAACATAACTGTTTATTCAATTGAAACTGAAATCAACATAGAGCAGGTTACAACAGCAAACCAGTTAAAGAAACAGGTTTAAAACATACCTGTTGCGCCATTGGAGTTTCAATTCCATCCTTCAAATTTGAAAATAGTTGGTATGAGTAAATACAGTAATGCAAGAGCAAAGGAGTATGAACCATAGCTACAGAACCTGACCTGAGAACAAATCTTCTTCTCCTGTAAGCGTTGAGTTGGGATTCAGAGTGGTGGTCCTCGTGCTTTGGGCACTGCAGTTCCCTTACTAACTGCTCGTGTTTGGGTGCTCTGTGGTGGAGACGGTGCTGTGTCAACTAGAACTGGGTTACTATCTGCCGGGGTTAGAAGGGGTGTAGCTGGTTCTCTGTCCAACTGGGTAGGGGTACAATCTGCGAGAGTCTGGGTTATGTGTGGTGGATCTGGTCCTTGGGCAAGTACAACCGTGGTTCTATCTGCATCAACTGGTAGCACTATCTTTTCTGAAGACCGTGTTGTTACTCCCTTAGATACTGCCATCACGCTCTCCAATTCAAATGGCTGATAAACAAGAAAAGTAATTGAAAGTATAGACATTGTATGATAGACAGGTGCAATGGATAGTGGGGAATAAAAGAGGGCATGAAATAATTCATATTTATGTTGTCTAACCAAACAGGATAGCATGACACAATTTCACATATATGATGGCTAACTAAACATGATAGCATGACACAATTTCACATTATGATGGCTAACTAAAAAAGATGGAAAGACATAGTTCAAAATATGAGACTATGTAAACAGGATGACATGACATAACTATATAATGTGTTTATTAAATAGGTTGGCATGCCATAATTCACATACATTCAAGGATAGAATGCCATAATTCAAAATATGATGACTGTAAACACTAAACAGGATGAGATGATATAACTATATGATGTCTTTATTAAATGGGTTGCCATGCCATAATTCAGATAGATGATTTGTATGTACTATGTAAACATGATGGCATGATATAATTTAAATATATGATTTATATAGTAAGCAAGTAAGCAGATGGCAATCCATATATGATGTAAAAACTAAGCAATGCAAGACAACATGCATGACATGGGTAATATAACCCTGCCAAGTTTGAGCATAGACCTCAGGGGGGAAATAGGACTGGTCATCAGTCTCTGAATCCTCCTCTGAGGAGCTCTCTGTAACCAGCAATATGTCTGCTTCAGCAGGTAGCATTGTCTGCTCTGAATACCTTGTTTTCACTCCAGATACTTCCATCACCGCTTCAAATGGCTGATGCACAGGAAGAGTAGTTGAATATACAAACGTTGTCGACAAATGCAACACGTAATACAAGAAAATGATAGCATGATATAATTCACATACATGATGATTGGCTAAACATCATGGCATTGCATAATTCACATATATAATGCCTTTGCAACAAGATAGCATTGTATAATTCACATATATAATGTCTTGCAACAAGATGGCAATGCATAATTCACATATATGGTAATTAGACACTGAACAGGTGGCATTCACACAAAGCATGTCTAAACTAATCAAATGACATAGCAATGCGAGACACCATACGCATGATATGAGCAACATAACCCTGCCAAGTTAGAGCATACACCTCGGGAGGGGGGGGAATAGGACTGGTCATCTGTCTCTGAATCCTCCTCTGAGGAGCTATCCGTAACCAGCGAGATATGCGCTTCGTCAGATAGCATAGTCTGCTCTGAAGACCTTGTTTTCACTCCAGAATTTGCCATCACCATGTCAAATGGCTGATGAACACGAAGAGCAGTTGAATGTACTAACATTGTTGACAAATGTAATATGTAACAAAAAAAGGATGGCCTGATATAATTTACATATAAGATGACTGGCTAAGCAGGATGGCATTGAAAAATTCACATATATGATGCCTGGCTAAACAAGATGGCGTTGCATAATTCACATAAACGATGAATAAACTAAATAGATGGCATTCATACAAAGGATGTCTAAACTAAGAAGATGACATATTTGATGTATAAAGTAAGCAATGCAAGACACCATATGCATGATATAACCAACATCAGCATGCCAAGTTAGAGCGAAGACCTCAGGGGGTAAATAGGAGTTGTCTTCTCCTTCTGAATCCCCCTCAGAACAGATATCTTCCTCTCGATTACAATCCGAAATGCATGGAGGGGGGGCTGCCTTTGCGCCTACCATGGAGCGACGTCTGCATGAAATTTTATTGCCACACAAGGCTCGTCTCTTTTGCTCTACATGTTCAGTTCCATTGTTTACAATAACTGTCATGCATAGGAATAAAACATAGTGAGCTTATGTAAGGAGTGCATGCAGAAATCCAGAGTGATGGTAGCAACCTGTGGATAGACCCAAAACCAATAATAGCAGGCATATAATGGCTTCAGTTAAAAAATACAGATAATGGCTTCTTTACTGTTTGTTTCCCACCCAACATGAAACTCATAGTAGACACTGGAGATTAACCAGATAGTAGATATATACTATTGATAGCGGCCCCGATATGTACCCCACAACCATTTAAAAACTCAAGTTTGACCATTAGTTTGGAGCTGACTCAGAGTCTAATCGGTGAACAGGACGATAAAGTAGCATGTAATATTTAGCGATGCATAACGTAAGCAGACACGAAAGAGTGCGACCTCTCTTGCGGACCCGTGTAGTCCTCGAGGTCATCTGCTCGGTTGATGATGGTAATGCAGTTTTCATGGCTGCCAGCGGTGGGGAAGAAGATCTGAGGCGGCGAAAGACAGTCTGGAGGCCGGATCCCTGTTGTGCTGGACCCTTCTGTCGTTGGAGCAGCTGAGCTGGGGTGGACGACGGCGCAGCAGGAGCGGGACAAACCACGCAAGGTTTTCTTTGACAACTATCTATAGGAGAAGTAATTCTGTAAGGGCTCGTTTGAATTGGAGGATTCCAACAATGCAGGGTAGGAAATAGACAGGAATAGGATAGGAATGCACGTGCATAATAGAGAATTTAAAAACACAGGATTTCTGCCAATCTGGGTGTTTGATTCACAACAATTGGAAGATCACAGGATGCAAAGAAGCATGGTGAGATTAAGTCAAACCACAAGAAAATGTACGGTTATAATGCTATTATGCTACTATCTCTTAGTCTTGTGCTTCATGAATAGGAATTTGAAAAGGAGGACAAGTGAAAATTAAAATTCCTACATTTTTCTTTCAGGGAGACACTAAAGGAACAAATCTATGTGCTCAATGGACAATATATATATAACATGTAGAGTAAAAAAGAGATGCAACAAGTGTACAACCTCTTTGGTGAAGCCATGTTGATCTCAGCGTGATTGGGTTGGCCGGTGAGGATGCTTCGGCTGACTTTGCTGTTGGAGGAGGGGAAGAAGATCTTAGGCGTCTGGAGATGGAGCCCGAGGTACTGCTCCGCTGTGATGGAGGGTTTCGTCGTTGGAGCAGCTCCGGTGAGTTGTACGACGCCGAGGCTGAAGCAGGACAAGAGAGACAACGAACAACGTTAACCTGAGTGGAATTCTAATAGCATCTCCAATACATGACGTAAAATACATAACCGCAAAGTGCTAGATGTAAAATACATCAGCCGCTCATCTCTGAACTTAACTGTCGAAGTTGAACTTAACTGTCAAAACTGAACTTAACTGTCGAAACCGAATTTTGCTGTCGAAACTGAATTTTGCTGTCGAAACTGAACGCACTAGCAAGGTGAGGCTACACGTCGGTCGACTGACTTTTTCATCTCTGGTCAGTCGATTTTGCAGCCGTTGGATACGAAATCAAGGGCCTGCGGTTCATCTTCAACCTCCACCCCCCTGAGCCGCCAGCCACCACCAGCCAAACAGCAGCCCCCCCCCCCCCGCCCGCGGCCGGCGGTGCGCCGCCCCGCCCGCTCCGAAAACACTCCCCACCGCCGGTCCGCCGCCGCCCCGGCCATCCCTCTAGCCCCCCCCCCCCCCCGTGCCGAGCTTTTTCTCCGGCGATCCCCACACCACCGCCCCGCCACCGCCGGCGACCACCGCCCCCATCCTGAACCCTAAGATAGATAGTGGGGTACCTCTCCGGCGAGCCCCTCCCCGATGCGGTGGTTCTTCCTTCACCCCGGCGAGCCCCCCCCCCCCCCACCCCCTGAAAATCGACTGACCCAAAAGTCGATTCAGTCGACTGAAGTGTAGCTAAATCGAAGCAGCATCGCAAGAAAGAGCAAGAGCGAGAGCAGCAGCACGAGCAAGAGCAATAGCAAGAGCAGACCAGGCAGGGGACCGAGAGCAAGAGCAGAGCAGCAGCGCGAGCGAGAGCTAAAGCATCAGCAGCTCCTACTGATGTGGACGTCGCCGCCGAGGGAGCAACACTGTGGAGGAAGTGGCCGGCGACGCCGCCGTGGATGGAGCCGCGCCGTGTCGGCTCGGGACCGAGCGCCGGCAGCACCATGAGATCGAATCAAGAAGAAAATGCGCGATTAGTGTACAACCTCTTTGGTGGCGCCGATTAGGCCGCAGGTGAAGACGACGGTGTGGGAATGGAGGTGGCGCGAAAGACGAGGGGAACATCGGGGCAGCTCCTTGGAGGTGGAGGACGGGGTGGCTGAACCGGCGGGACGATGAGATCGACGACGGATCCTCATCTGGTACGGTGGATGAGGGACGTCGAGGTGTTGATGTGGACGACGTCGTCGGGGAAGAGGCTCCGGCTGGGTGGCGGACGGAGCAGGGTGTGGGGTTTCGTCGCGGGTTTTCGCGGCCTCGGTGTACGAATGGGTGGGCGGATGGGATGGCAGTGGGGAACCATGGCTTAGAGACGCGCTTGTCCGAAATGTGGGGTAAGTTACGAAAGTACCCCCACCGATTTGAGGCGGTTCTTTCGGTTCAGGGGTACCATGGGCATTTCGCATGTCGGGATTTCACAGGAGGTGGGAGTTTTCGCGCGCGTTGTAATTTCGGAATAGCAAGGCGCGGGTTGAGATGGAGGGAGTTGTCGGAGCACAACGAGACAAAGATATATCTTAAATATTTCGGGCTAACAAGGCGCGGGTTGAAATTTCCGGACAAGCCTAACGTGTACTGTACCAAATCAATGCGCACTACAAATGTCATTCAAAACTTTGAATTCATGTTATGTTCAATTAAAATATTTCGCTACATGTATAATGCATGCAACCTACTACTCAAATGAACGTTTTAGTGCATTCCAAACGTATATACTACCGCTTCAATATGAACTAAATTTGAATTCGTTTCTCTATTTGAATAAGATCTACAGTAATGATTGTTGTGAAGTCAAAGCATTTGAATTCGTTTCTCTGTTTTAATAAGATCTACAATCATCATTATTGTCAAGTTAAACCATCGTTTGTGTATTATCTTCACAGCACACCACATGATTAGTCTCGAGTTACATATGAACTATGTGTACTATATGAACTCGAACTAGATTTTTTGAATCCACTTTATTTTGATTTCAAATCAGATTACATTTCTAGCTCTAGCTAGATCTTCATAATCTAAACCATGTCTCATATGTATAATGTGTTTATCACATTATGTATGGTGCCCCACCCCCTACGCCTACAAGTATTTAGGTGTGAGTTGCAAACACCACACGTTACCACAAATTCAAATAAAATGTGAGAATGTTTGATATATAGTATTGTTTAGATTGTTCGATATTTAGTTGTAAGCTGCAAACGCCACACATTATCACAAATTCAAATAAAATGTGAGATTGTTTGATGTATAGTATGGTTTAGATTGTTTGGCATTTAGCTGTGAGTTGCAAACGCCATGCATTATCACATTATGGTATAACATGTGCACAGCACGTGTATCACCGCTATATTCATGCATGCAATGTTTAAAACACTATGATCTCCTATTCAAATATATGAATCCGCTTTCATATCAAATTATGATCTTTGTTAGTCTCTTACACCCACACAATCCTCTAACCTTTGTAGCTACCACTAACTTTCTCTCATGCATGCACACGCCCTCCTCGCCCTCCCCCTCCCTCGGCATTCTATCCACCGGGCACATTCATTTTTTTCTTTAGGTCATTCTCCCAGAGTCTCCACAACTCCTTTCTGACACACACCGATCGATAAACCTCTCCAGCGATGCCTGCCTACAACATACACACACACCTTCAATCTCCTCCTTTATGTGTCCTTGCCTTGTGTCTCTCATACGGTCAGACACACGTGTAAACTATCGCCCCTCTTTTCATCGATCTCACAACCGCACACTCCCCCCCCTATCTAGCTAGTAGTTGGGCCTCTCGCACCACCTCCTAGCTCCATTCTCTCTGTCTATCCGTCTCGCTGGACCTTATTTGCCTCTAACAAATGGACGTACACCGACCGATCTCTCGCTATACATATAGCTAGCTAGGTCCTTATAACTCGTTTTTACCCACACGTCAATCGATCTACCTCATTAGTTGTGTCTCTCCCTTCCTTCGACAAACAACAATTGATCTACCGATCTAGTTAGGTTTGCTTACCAAACACATGGTTCCCCTTCATCATCCATGGATGCGTCCCGACAGATCTATCACGCACAGGCACACACAAGAACACATCCCCACTCTTATTGATAACATTGCAGTTCCACCCTCAGTTTGTCTAGTAGGCCTCTCCCACCATCTTCAGAAGCAACTCCATCACCCATCCAGCACTCTACCCCTCTCCCTCCCTCTCCCTCCCTCTCTCTCCTCTCTCTCTCTGTCCCATCATATTTCCCGTCCTTCAGTTATGTATGGATGTCGACCGATCTCCCTCAAGACATAGCTGGGTCTCTCCTTCTCAACACATATACGAGTCGTTCTACCTCTATAGTTAGGCCTCTGCCTACCCCTCCCCCCTCCCCCCACACACACCGATACATCGAGCGCTCTAGTCATGTCTCCCTGCCACACACAAACTTGACATGTGCCCTCTAACGTTCCGGTAGGCCAGTCGCCCTATATCTTTGACATGCACACACACACAATTTCGATGGCTCTCTTCATCGATCTCGCACCCACCCACTTGATCCTCTCTTCGACTCTATCGATAGCTATGACCGCTCCCTCTGTTCTCGTGGATTGCCCGACCCTCTATGTATGACATGGATAGGCCTCCATTTCACACACATTGCATGCAAAATTTTGTTTGAGATGTCATCGACACATATTCCCACAAATAATTCACGAAATCAACCCCCACCCCACCCCCACCCCAAAACAAAAAACACTCATGAACGCGGTTTGTATCTCTCACACACACCCACGTAGGTGGGGAACTTGCACGAAGAGAAGAGGTGCATGCACGGCGCACGTACTCCCGTCTCTTTCCCAACCACACCCGCGTGGGTACTGCTCATTTCTGTATGAAAAAGGCAGCCCACGTGGTAATTTGGCACGTGTACTGGTTGTCCACTTGGTGGAGGGAGGATCGTCTACCACGGGTGAACAAACAAATTGCGACTTGACGTGTTATGTTAAAAAAAGAGGCAAACCATGTGGGGCCTACCTTAGAGGCAAGGCTCTATACATTGGAGTACTTTTGATGTGTCCCGTCAACTCGTAGAACGAGGAGAAGCTTGCTTAGTACGCCATCTCCCCCGCCCACGGGCGCGGTGGCTCGCAGGATGAGGTGAAGCTTGCTCCGCCTTACGCCCGCTCCCTCGCCCATGCGTGCGGTGGCTCGCAGGACGAGGAGAAAAATTTACTACTCCCTCCGTTTACTCCTCGTCCCTACTACCTTGGTTATAGAGATTATATCATATTGTTTGGAATATATATGTCCTTTAGTAGATTTCAATATGAACTACTAGTACATACTCCAAACACTGATGTATATAGACGTATTTTAGAGTGTAGATTCACTCATTTTGCTCCGTATGTAGCACTCTCCCTCGCTCCTCGACCATCGCCCACATGGTGGACATGCAGCAGTTCATTCGGTCTCATATAGCCAGAACGATATATACTGCACTACCATTATTGCTCGACTTCCTGAAGAGGCGAAGAGCCAATCGCAAGGTTAATATTTTGGAGATGCCAAGCGCAAGGTTATAGGAGAACGAGTAGTAGGTGCCGCATCATTTATAAATAAAGTTTTTTTCTTCAGTGGCACGTACGCAATATGATAGGTTCATATGGAGAGAAAAGGAAACCGCTCCACTATATACATAGTCAGGACGGGCCAGCCTACATGGTTGCTTGCTGGGGTTGCTCTCTTCGCACTCTCTCGCACAAAACGACTGTGGCCACATCTCTAACATTCCGGCGGATCACGTCCGCTTGGGGAAGGGGTGGATGCTTAGTGTAGATGCGGTGGCCGTCGCCGACGGCGAAAACCCACTGTCGGCACGTCCCGATCAGGGGTCTCCGCCATTCTCTCTCACAAAGCCGGTGAGGTTGCCTTCGTCCCTTGCTCACTGCCGCGACGTGGGCAGTTGCCGCCTCCCGCCGCCCTCCTCAAGGTTGAGCTACGTCCCTCAGGTACAACTCCCTTTACAGCCGGCTTGCACCACTGCTCCAGCTGCCCACATCACTCCCTGTCGATATTTCTCTACTTCTTTGCCCCGCACATACCTCTACTGGCTTCTACATATTGTATTTGTGATGAGTTTATGTCTCATCAACGAGTCCCAGTAATCTTATTCTAATCATGCTTCTTCAATTTCTTTGCCACAGGGATGCTCATCTCGATTTTGGTGAAACTGCACAAAATGATCCGATGGTCAAAAGGTTGCAAACTTCATTTATTAGGAAGCTCGAACGTTGCCAGCAAATTGAAGCCTAGTCAGGGTTCACGGTTCAAGGGCTAGGGACTGCATGGATCTTTTTTTCTTTAGCTGCCTCTATTCCAAAATAAGTGTCAACTTTAGTAGTAGTACAACTTTGTACTAAAGTTTGCACAAAGTTGAGACACTTATTTTGGAACGGAGGGAGTACATATTTGCTATGATCTGTCAATCATTGAGATGCAATAGCATGCATGTTAGTCTCCTTTGTATTTGATGAAATGTTGCAACGGGCAACCTTGGACGCAAGATACATGTAACAGAAGCTGGAAGCTTCATAGCATTGTACAAATCTATCTCGCTGATAAATTACAGTACGTACTATACTAGTACTTTCTCCGTTCCTAAATATAAGTCTTTGTAGAGATTTCACCATGAACCACATGCAGATGTATATAGATGCATTTTAAGTGTAGATTCATTCATTTTGTTCCGTATGTAGTGGAATCTCTACAAAGACTTATCTACTAGTAATAGCTAGCACCCACTACTAGGAATTCTCTATCCTCTCCTTGAGCCACATCATCAAAATTGATGTAGCCATTAGATGAAGTAAATCAGTCCATAATAGCCGTCTGATCTAGACGTTGAGAGGCTCCGCACTAAGCCACATGCAAGCATGCAGAAATACCGTGGCACATGCATGTGAGTGGGTTTTAAATCACATCAACATGTCTGCATGCAAGCATGCACCGGTAGCATGCATGTAAGTGAGCTTTTAAGTCCCATTAACATGTCAAAAAGAAAAATATAATCCCATTATGCAGTAGGAGTTGGATGATCTTTTTTCCTTACGTCGGATGATCTAAATGATGATGGGAGTTTATTTAGTTTGGCTACCACATTTGTCATGCGGTTATAGAGTTTTTTTAGTTCTATGAAATCGATAATTTTGCACAGAGAGATATACCGCTGTTCCGCGGCAACGCGCGGGGACTCATCTAGTAATATTTAGGAACAGAGGGAGTACTATGTAAAGAGTTAGGTGTCGCACGGTGATAGTGTGAGGTGGGCCATGTAATCACTGAGCCTGCGTGTTTTCACTGCTCTTGCACGCCTCCGCTGTAAGAATGGAGAAAATTGTAATCTAGTAGTAGTACCTCCTTTCGCCGAAAGCATGGGACATCCAGCAGTCCTACCACCTCAGTAATAAAGACCAATGAGCCGTCAAATCACATAGACCCAGCAGTAAGTTGGACGGACGAAGCAACCATCACTCTTGCGCCAGTGAGAGGTCGCGTCCGCTCTGCCCGGGCATGAATGCGGCATCGATTCTTTGGAGCGGCGCTGGCCGTTTCGGGTGGGAAGCGCGTGCGGGCGATGGAGGGGCTTTGGGTGGGCCAGGCTGGTCAGGAGCGGGCATGGCAGCTGTCCGCATGTCCCTACCGGACACGCCCGGAAACGAGAGGATGCACCAACTCTCGCGGCTAAAATCATACACTACACAACATCTCTCTGTAGGAGTAGGTCGATCTATCGCTCTCTCTAACAAACACATGCTATTAAACACACACACGCGCGCGCGCGCGCGCGCGCACTCCCCTTGGTCTCGTTGCACCTTCTAACGTGACTTATTACACCTAGACGGAGGGAGTAGTAAGTATACGAGATACGGTGGCACACTGACTTAAGTCGAATACAAGTGCCCAAAATTTGTGTGCATGTTATAATAAGGATTCACTTAAAATAGTAGCGAACAAAGGGATCAATTGGACAGTGTTCCCGAGCAGTAGCGAGATGTGTGAGGTAAGATACACCGCTGGCGCTTTTAATTTTTCTTATTAATTTGTTTGTTTCACCCTCTGACTGGTGGGACCCAACGTACTACGTGGAGAGAGGTAAGGTGACTAAGGCTGCATTATTTCTGCACCACTGTGGATAGTCTTACCACCAAAGCCACATGACACGATTATGATTGAAATCCCAATGACTCCCACACACACAAAAAAAACACGGCATGCTTGTCACACGAATGCAGGAATGTATAAAAGGTTATTTCCCTCTCGTTGAACATAACGGGAGGGTTGTGTAGCTGGTTAGCCTATTCACTCATCAAACTTGAGGTCTCGGGTTCGATAACTACACTTGAGCATAATTTGTGCCAGGAGGATTCTTTGACTGGTCAAAATGTTTTCTAGGGTTTGCACGCTTCACACTCTCTCTCCAGTATATATATACACGCTGGAGCCTCAGCGCTTGTAGTTGCTCTCTTCACACTCTCTCGCCCTCTCCTGCTGGAGCCTCAGTGCTTGTAGTTGCTCTCTTCACACTCTCTCGCCCTCTCCAGAATCTAAAGACTTCGCTGGCCTCTCTCCCCTCACTGCTGCTCAAAGAGCCGGCAGGATCCGTCCGCCGAGAAGGGAAGGAGGCTTAACGTTGTCGCTGTCGGCGAGGGACTACTGGCGCAGCTGTTCACTTTCCACCCAGCGGCGGCGCGGGAGGGCCTCCGACCCCTTCTTCTTCGCCGTCGTCCCGTCGCCCACCGAACCACGCCCCTAGAACCTTAAGGTATAATTTACTTACTCCACATGCATTGCTCTAGCTGCATGTATACCATGAATCTAGGACGTGGTTCAAAGATGAAAGGAGTGGGGCAAAGTAGTGGGAAAAGTTATATATAGCATGAATCTAGGACGTGGTTCAAAGAGGAAATGAAGGGGGGAAGTTGTATAGCATGAATCTAGGACGTGGTTCAAAGAGGAAAGGAATGGGGGAAAGTAGTGGGGAAAGTTGTATCGCATAAATCTAGGACGTGGTTCAAAGAGGAAAGGAAGGGGCGAAAGTACTAGTTCAAAAAGGAAAGGAAGGGACAAGGCTGTAAGAGCAGGACTAGATTTGCTGCGCTCACATAGGGAAAGGTGTCTAAAGATAACAAAACTGGGACCAACACAAATATGCTCCTTGGTTGTTTGTTCTTTGTTGCAACAGACTGTGCGTGACCACAGTACATCGGTAGATGCACATGGTGCTGGTGCGTCCACTGTCCCGTGCAACTCATTAGTTGTTGTTAATCTAAGGCCCTGTTTGGTTAAAAACTCCCTAGTCCCTACCTGCTTGGTTCCAGGGACTAAACATGGACTAGAGGTTATTAAATGACATGCTAAAAGACCATGTTACCCCTAGTAATGAACTAATAGAGACAAGGTGTGATGCGTGGCAGGGGCAACTATTGGAAAAAGTCCCAAAAAGACTCCCTCGGGGTCTTCTTTCTTTAGTCCCAAATGCGCACTTTTAGTCCCTAAAAGTCACTCCTGTTTGGTTTAGATGGGACTGACACGGAGTTTTTTTAGTCCCTACACCAAAATGTCCCTGTAAACAAACACCCTCTAATAATGCCGCTGGAAAATTGATGCAATGCCACAGTTAAAAGCAAATTACATGTTTAACGAATTTTATTGTTTATATAATCTCTATGTTAATATTAATCAATGCCACCGTTTGAGAAATGCTACTGTCTTGCTTTCTTTCCCATTTAGATAAGGTAGATGCTTCTTTTTGTTGGCTTCTGTGTCATCCACCGTTATTGACCACTAATTGTTTCCTTTGCACCTCTGTGTAAACAGGGTTATCTACTTCACCTCGTTGCCATTGTGACCTTTGGTTGCACTGCACAAAACACTTTTGTTTTAAGAGTGTTTTGTGCAGTTCAACCAAAATGTCACACCGACAACGTTGCTTGATTGCTTGATCTTAGTGGAATTGCACAAGAGGAGATGTTACTTCCTATCCGTTAAGGAGAATTTGGTTCAGATCTTCTTCTTGTGAGTTGTTTGAATTCCGCATCATGAGAGGTCAGTACTAGCCTTCTTTCACATGATTCTGTAGTGTGCTTTCATATGTTGTGCTACTTGTACGATAATGTTGCTTGATTTTAGTGAACTGCACAAATGGAGACAAGACTTCCAATCTGTATGTGCACCATAGTATCCCATTGAGGTAAGATAAGGATATTTCACAACTGCTGGCCTGTATTTTGCCACTTTCATCAGAAAATTAAGTTTAGTACTATACTTTTGCTCCCTAATTGACATGCCAAATCTTACATTGAAGGCGAAGCTTGTCTGTTATTGAACCAAGTGATGAAGGGGAAGAACAAGCGGAAGAAAAAAAATCAAGTCCCGGTGCTGTAATGAAGCACTGGAACTATGATGACACAAGTAATGATATAGTTTTGCATCTTAATTTATTGCTATGGCTGGAACGAGCAATTGTTTTGCCACTGATTTGATGCCACTCTTAATGTAATATGTAATTATCTCTACTTGTGCAAACAAGGATCTTCTTTGAAGATACCATATATTTTAGTGGAACTGCACAAGAAGATGTTGGAAACATTAAACTAATCGAGGAGTATATAGTAAGCATGGCCACCACCGTAGATAGCAATAGATAGTTCCGGAGAAGTGCTTCATCTGTATGCTCTACACAATAAGCCTCCTGACAAAGGTTGGTGCTCGCCCACTGATTTCATCAATATGATCGAGCTTTGTCATCTCTATTGGTGTTGTGCTACTGTTTAGATACTGTCATGAAAAAGTGGTATTGTCCTTGAGAAGTGCTTCATCTGTGCTATTTTAAATATTTCCTTTCCTTTTTTTTCGAGCAAACAAGGATGCTAGCATTTAGTAGTCCTCTTGTCTTTGCACAACAGGATCATCTTCCTCTGAAGAAGAATATGGAGTACGTGAAGTGACTAGTTCCGATTATGCCAGGATGAAGAAGCCCTGTCTATCTTCTCATCAGAAGGAGCAGTTGAAGGATGGTTACATTACTCCCCACAAGACCAAACTAGCTTCAGCTCAGAAGGACTGACAAATCTCCATTTTTCTGCTGTGATGCGCGAGTACAATGTTGTTCTAGGATTCTTTCTGGTGAGTTCCATTTTTCTAAAAGTGTGCTCTACATGGACCATGTATGTGCCTGTTGAAACTGTCAATTCATAGTACAGTTTGCTTTATACTAATCACTTCTTTGTATTTGTGCAAACAGGGGTGCTCAGCTTGATTTCAATGGGAACTGCACAAAATGTTCATGAATACATCGAATCATTCATTTCCACCACAAGAAAGGAGGTGCCGATAAGTTCAAGGCGTTGCAACATATAAGGACGAAATCATACAAGCTACGCGCGAATTTGGTTGATTTTGGTGGAACTGCACAAAAAGAACAGCTGGTTTATTTAGCACGAGGTGCCATGTCAATGTCCGAACTGATGGCAAACCTTGCCCATTCCACAATCGTAGGCATTTGATATTTTGGAATGGGACAACCTTGTCAAATTTTGCTCATTGATTTTAGCAAGACATGCGTTTGATATTTTCGAATGGGACGCCCTTTGCTGTCAGTAGCGTCGATCAATTTTTTCTTTATTCTTTAGTTGTGAAGTAAATATTGCCTCTGACATGTGAGTCGCTGAGATGCATAATCATCGACTGTTTTGAATGTTCTCTATGAATTGCCAGGCCTGTGTGTTTGATTGCAATGTACAGAAATGCTAAAAAGCTGCTCAAACTCTTTGTACTCCTTCTGTTCCTTTTTACTTCGCACATTGTGAAAGTGCATACTTTTTTGTATAAGATTGGTCAAAGTAGAGATACTTTGACTGCAGACAAAACTTGTATGCACGACTAGAAAGGACCGGAGGGAGTACATGTGAAACTGCTGCAAACGAGGTGATCACCCTGGGAATAATGCTAGTACGTATTGTTTTGCATGTTCATCCAATGCCAGTGATACAGGAATTCGAACTAATCGAAATAAATTCATTCATACACGGTCGGATTTCATATAAACATGCCGGATTTCATTGCATTTCATACATTCTTCAACTAAAAAGGGGTGCGCTGGAGGTATAATTAATTAACCGAAGCTACCCACCTGTGTCCCGCTGAGCCGAACAGAAGCTTCAGTGACTTAACTGCAGGTGCAGTTGCATAACTGACATGTGGCCTGTTGGGCCGATGTGTCAGCCAGCCAACTGCACCAGCAGTTAAGTAGAAGTAGCGTTCTTCTCCAGCGCAGCTCTCCGACTCCACGTCGCCGCCAAGAAGCTAACCGGCCGTCAATGGTCAACCCGCCTAGCTTGGCTTCAACTGGAGGGTAGCAGCGGTGGCCTTACTTGGACCCGAGCGGCGGCGACCTACTGTGTTCTACTCTTCCTCGTTTTCTGTGTGGCGCGCCCTTGTTGGCAGCGGGGCGGGGCCTCGGCGGAGCTAGCGATGTCCTCTGTCTCGTTGCCGGCGGGCGGCGCCTCAGCGGAGCGGTGGAAATCCTCCCCCACGTTGCCGGCAGGGTGGGGCCTGGGCTGAGTCGGCAATGTCCTCTGCCTCGTTGTTGGCGGGGCGGGGCCTCGGCGGAGCCGGCGGTGTCCTCTGCCTCGTTGTTGGCGCCGCGGGGCCTCGGCGGAGCAGGGCCTCGTCGACGCCAGCGGAGCAGGGACTCATCGGAGCCGGCATTATCCTCTGCCTCGTCCTCGGTCTCGCCAAACAGCGCCTCGCCCGCTTCATCGCGCTCTTTGCTAGCCTCTTTGTAGGTGGCCGCAGCCTCCGCCACCCGCATGCGGTACCGCCAGTGCTCGAGGCGGCCCTTGCGGGTGGAGCGGTACGAGTCGAGCAGCGCCTCCTGCTCCGCCCGCTCCGCGGCGATCTGCTCCTCCGCCTGCAGGTGCTCCTGGAGGAGATGGTGGTTGTAGGCGGCGTCGGCCTGCGCCTCCCGGAACTGCTCCTCATGCATCTGCCTCACCCTGTCCATATATTGGGCACGGGCCTCGCCGATGGTCATGGTGCAATGCACCGGCGAGGATGGCACGGAGGAGGGGGTTGGCGCCGGATCGTCGACTACCATGTTCTCCATTGGGACGTCGTCGTCCTCCGGCTGCTTGCCGGCCAGCCGGTCGGCAGCAATGGCTGCCATCTCCTTGTGGTCCGTCGTCCGCCTGTCCCGAAGAGCGCTGGAGCGCAAGGAAGCCATGGTGGGCAGTAGTGGTGTGGACAGGAGAAAGGGAACGAATGCGGATGACTGCGGCTATGGCCGGCGCAGCAGTTTATATAGGAATGGTGGGTGGGCGGAGGGACGGACATGTGGCGCCGGAGTAGCCGCCTCGGCAACCGCGTATCATTAATGTGGGCGGCAGATGGGCGGACGGACGACACTTGTGTCGTTTGAAGGCGGAGATCGCCTGCACCGGGAAGCGGGGCGGGCGGCGCTGATTGTTTCGGGCGAAAAGCGCGCGCGGGCGAGGAGATGACTTTACTTGGAGAGGATGACAATGGGGACCCACCAGGTCCATAGCCTCACGTACGCAAGTGCCTCCTTATTATATATATATAACTATATTTTATTTTGCTTCCTCCTGGTTTCCTGACATCACGGTCCCACACCATTGTCAACCTATGTAGTAGTCAATAAACGAGAGAATTGCACAAGAAGCGGCCGACAGCTGGGACCAAGCAGCTCGAGCAGTATTTGTGTTTTTGAGGTGTGAGCACTACAGAGTTTTTCGATGTTTAGCCCAGATATTAATTTTTCTTCTCTGAACAACAACGAAAACATCGCTGTAGGTATTAACTGGGCGGGCTATGGCCCGTCTAGCCCAGGCCAGATATCCAGCCCAGATATTAATTTTTTTCAAGCTGAAAATGGCTAGCCCAGCTATACTTTTTTTTAGGAATACCCAGGCAAGGTCAAGTTGTTATTCTCCGCCCCGCTGGGCTGCAAATCTTTCCTAGGAGGGATGCATTAGGCTTAACAAGAAAATGAGCTTTAAGAAATAATAAATGGGATGTAATTATAAAAACTGGGCAGTAACTATAAAAAAATGCACCAAACACGTGATTACTTTATAAAATATTATTTTTGGATATTGAAAATTTTAATTTCATTGTTGCGAGCGCAATGTTTCGTTGGATTTTTACGTAATATAAATTTATATTGAAATTGTATTTAATCTGACTAGAAATTTTGGGATAAAAATATTCCGGATCCCATCAAAATGTGGGAAATTTTATTGAATTCTGTTTTGAATGGTTGGTTGAAATGGGCTGTACTTTTAACAAACTGTAAATGGGTTGTAGTAAATTCCATTAGAATTCAAAAATGGGCTACACATTTTACAAATCTCAAATGGGCTATAAGTTCTCTGCCACACACTTCTGGCCTTACTAAGTTGACGCGTCCCCTAAAAAAACAGACTTGATGCGTATGCAAGGCTTTGTCAACTTATAGTCAACAAACGGTTCTAGCAGCAGTGGCCGTTGGATGTCCATCCGACAGATGCCGTGCTTCTTCTTCAATCTCGAATATTCTAGCTTTACCCGCCCAAAAAATGATTCCTCCCCCTGACATCTGGGGCGCACCATTTCGGAAGCTGACCTGTGGGCCTACTAAGTTGACGTACCAAGGGCTTTGTCAACTTAGTCAATATAAACGATTCTAGCTGCAGTGACCGTACGATGTCCATCCAACGGCGTCGTACTTCTTCAACCTCTGGTCCTCTTGCTCCAGCCGCCCAAAGCAGCGCCGGTTGTGCCGCCTGCTCCTGCCTCCCATGGCCGGCTGTGCTGCCGCGGAGGCCTCACTGCCCCTACTACTCCCACCGCTGGCCAGGCCATCCCTCCACTCACCCACACCCCCTGTTATTCTGCGGCGACGGCAGCGCAGCCGAACCAGTGAACCCTCGTACTCCTCTCCGCGTGTGCATCCACTGCCGTGTCTTCCCCGGCTCCGCGTCATCCCTTCCTAGGCATCGCCGTCGTCCACCGCCCTGGTGCTCTCGGCGCGGCATGGTCAACGTGGTCAAGGAACGACTTCCATCGGACGTGGACTGTACGTGGAGAGGCTTACAGCTGGGTCCATGGCACCCGCAAGGAAGTGCCTCCTTATTACGCGCAAAATAATTATTCCTCCACCTGACAGCGGGGACCCACCGGACGGGCCACCATATTTCGCGAAAAAATGATTCGCCCCCTGACTGCTGGGACCCACGAGCTACATCTTCGCATGCAAGGAAGTGCCTAAAAAAAATGATTCGCCCCCCTGACTGCTGGGACCCACCAGCTACATCTTCGCACGCAAGGAAGTGCGTCCGAAAATAACGATTCGCCCCCCGACTGCTGGGACCCACCAGCTACACCTTCGCACGCAAGGAAGTGCGTCCGGGCAAAAAAAAATGATTCGCCCCCTGACAGCTGGGACCCAGCAGCTACACCTTCGCACGCAAGGAAGTACGTCTGGGCAAAAAAACAAAACGATTCGCCCCCCTGACTGCTGGGACCGACCAGCTACATCTTCGCAGGCAAGGAAGTGCCTGACAGTCGGGACCCATCTGGTCGAAGCGTACGTAGCGTTGTCATTCTGGTCGCGAACATGTACGTACATACTGGTCGATTAGAGGCGCGCACGTGTCGTAGTAGAGGCGCGCACGTGTCGTAGTAGAGGCGCGCACGTAGCATGTACACGTACGTACAGCGGCCAGGGTGCAAGAAAGAAAATACGGCCACGTATGTGTACATACGGGCAGGGTCTCGAACGCCTACTCCCGCATACGTATGGCTAGGGCTCGTGTACATGGCTGGGTCGGAACGGAGAAACAGCGTCGTCGTCGTGTTCATGGGGAGGCAACGGAATGCGTCGTGTTCATGGGGAGGCAACGGAATGCGTCGTGTTCATGGGGAGGCAACAGAATGCGTCGTTTTCATGGGGAGGCAACGGAATGCGTCGTGTTCATCGGGAGGCAACGGAATGCGTCGTGTTCATCGGGAGGCAACAGAATGCGTGGGAGCCAACCGGCTGGGTCGGAACGGAATGCGTGGTCGTGTTCATCGGGAGGGCTTGGACGGAACAGGCGATGGAAACGAGGCCTCGCGTACCGCAGAACGGAGGAAACGGACCTCCTACGTTCGGAACGTGGTCCTGTTGATCGGGAGGGGTGTGGCGTACCGCAAAATGGAGGAAACGGACCTCCTACGGTCGAAACGGGGGTCCTGTTGATCGGGAGGGGTGTGGCGTACCGCAAAACGGACGAAACGGGGGTCCTGTTGATCGGGAGGGGTGTGGCATACCGCAAAACGGACGAAACGGACCTCGTGCGGTCGAAACGGGGGTCCTGTTGATCGGGAGGGGTGTGGCGTACCGCAAAACAGACCTCCTACGGTCGAAACGGGGGTCATGTTCATCGGGAGGGGTGTGGCGTACCACAAAACGGGACTCCACGGGATACTGTTCATCTCCACCGTCGACCTCCTCCAGCCTCCACGGGCTACCGTCGACCTCCTCCAGCCTCCACGGACTCCTGCTCATCCAGCCTCCACCGCGCGCTACTCCACCGGCTACTATTCAACCACCCCTCCACGGGCACCCCTCCATCGTCTACTGTTCATCCAGCCCTCCACACCACGGGGTCCTGTTCAACCACCCTGTCAGGACCCCGATTCCAAGTCACACCGATCTAGCCTGTAACACCTCATATCACATTGCGGCCTCACGCACGGTACTCCCACGGGTGTCGCCTTACCATGGCCCGGGACCGTTTGCGCCTTTTGGCTCACGTATATGACAATGTCGCTAGCATCCATATGACAGAGAACCCGGGCCGACATGGCTAGTCGTGAACCCAAAGCGGCACTAACGTATTGGGACAGGCATACATGAATCAACATCGAACATGTCGGTCAGCAGCGTGTGAATCCGGGCTGTAGCACTGGGCTAACAGGACTCCGGGAACCCGGGATGTAGCAGGCTAGGCAGGACTCCGGATGTCACCGTGTGACATTTCCCCGAAGGGACAGACACAGGAACGATATGACTCACATGCCGGCCAGTCAAGTGTCCAGAGCAGTAGTGCTGGGCTAGCAGGACTCCGGTGAACCGGGCTGTAGCGGACTACTATGGCTCAAGGAGGCACCAGACTACATTTCCCCATAAGAGAGGCTGCTAAAGATAGACAACTAGATTGTCGGATCCCACACATACCAAGCATTTCAAACATACACACAATATGCTCGATATGCGCGAATACAACATGGCATCACAACAAAACTCTACAACTCAAGTACTTTATTTAAGGGGCTCCAGAGAGCCTTACATAACTTGTTCATACAGATAGGGGTCGCATGACCCAACACTCAAGTCATACAATCATACAAGCACATGCGGAAGCAAACTGTCTGGGTACAGACACTAGAAGAAAGAAGGCTTGACGAAGCCTGTCTATCTACATAGGCCCTTCACAAGCCTAGATCACCACCTGGGTGGCAAGTCACTCGTCGTCGTCGAGTTCTACGTAGAACCCGTCAGAAGGGGCGGTGTTGTCGTCTGAAAACAGTAATTAAAGCAACATGAGTACAAAGGTACTCAGCAAGTCTTACAACAGATCCTACTATACATGTTCATTCTCAAGAAGGTAGTGGGGTTATTGCAGCAAGCCAGCTTTGACTCTTGGCTAAGCTATCCTACGATACACCACTTGTGAAATAGTTTTCGCACACGAGTCCACTAATCACCAACTCAATACTCCACCGTGGATCCTCCCTCGTCATCCAACGAGAGGGCCATCCGCGGTACTCACACTTATCTTGAGGCTTTTAGTAGTATCCATTTACTTGTCTATGAACTGCATAAGCGACCAAGTAGTCCTTTACCGCGGACGCGGCTATTCGAATAGTTTCATACCCTGCAGGGGTGTACTTCGTCACACACGCTCTCACCACTTATCGTCGCTACACGACGTGTACTCGGCAACCTTCAAGCGGAAGCCCAACGTGGGTGTCGGCCACAGCCTACCTAAACACTCGAGTCTCTAGTCCAGGTTTATCGCCTATTCAGGTTCCATCCGCAGGGAGTCCGGCCGAGGTTTCCACATACGGCCCCGAACGATGTGTGCAGGGTTCCCGGACACCAAACGGGCGACTCGGTACACCGTGCCACGAGCCTACCGCATCACAGCCCACCCCTTGGTCAGCGCTGTCCACGGCCTCCAGCTTACTACAAACACCAGAAACTACGTGCAACTCCTGGACAGAGGACAAGGGTGAATAAGAAGCCGAGGGGGTCCATTGGTTTCGGGCCCAATGTGTGGTAGTAGCTGAATCTTAAATCACGCATACAGATCTCAGTTCTTAGGGACGGTCTCAATGAAACAACCCACCATGTACTCCTACATGGCCTCCCATCGATACCTTTACCAAATCGTATTCCACACTTCACTCTCATTACCGACACACGCACTTTCACTCTAGTTCATCACCCTGATGAGCCAGATCTGACACAACTCTAAGCGTACCAAGCATAGCATTGTAGGAACACAACATGGCTCAATCAACTCCTACACATGCTAGTGGGTTTCATCTAGTTACTGTGGCAATGACAGGTCATGCAGAGGAAAGTGGGTTCAACTACCGCAACACACACAGCAGTTTGAATCGCGTTGTCTTAATGCAGTAAACGAGAGCAGAAGCGAGAAGATGGGTTTGTATCGAAATGATCAATGGGTTGCTTGCCTGACAGAGTGGTGGTGGGATACTGCCCTTCAGTTGGATACCCGTGAATATCCTCGGAGGCAGGACCTACCACGATGAGCATACCGAAGCACAATCAACACCAAGCAAGTGCAACAATATGATGCATGCATGAGACATGGCAAAATGGATGTATTGGGCTAATGCAACTAAGGCCAGAAAGGTTTGGACTAATTTGAATCAAAGATTCAAATTCCAAGTTCATAAATGGCCCATAATAATGCCCTATCTTGTTCTGTATAAAACAGTAGGTTAACTTGCTTAATCATGCATGAAACCAGTACAGATGGATAGAATGGATTTTTCTGATCATTTTTCATATATAAATCTTTTCATTCTGAGCTATAGATTATTTTCTATGATTTTTTGAAGTTTGTGATAATTTCTAGAATTTCCAATATAAGAATAATTCCAGTAAATGTTTTATTGCGTCAGCCTAACGTCAGTGTGACGTCAGCGGGTCAGCGGGGTCGTCCAGGTCAAACCTGACGGGTGGGTCCCCTGTGTCAGTGTCACGGTTAGGTAATTAGTTAATTAGGATTAGTTTTAACTTTAACCCAGATTTAATTAGCAGGCGGGCCCCACTTGTCAGTGACCCTGGGGGGTCAAACCATGGTCAAACCACGCTGACTCGCTGGCGTTTAGCCGCCGGCGACGTCCAGACGCGGCGGTGGTGTGCGGGTTTGCTCCTCCGGCGACCAAAAGGACGGCGGAGAGCACCTACGTGTAGCTGGGGGCGAACCGCGTCGACTGGTGGTGGTAGTGGAGCTCGGGGTCGCCGGAATCGACGCCGGCGACGAGCCGTGCGGCTGCCGGAGTACGGGCGTGGTTGAAACCGTAGCTAGAGAGCACGGCGAGGGACATGCGATGGCGCTACGGGTTCCTGGCGTTGTGGTGAAGCTAATGGTTACGGTGGTGCGGCCGTTGGATGGCCGGAGCCTCGTCGGCGACGAGCTCGTACGGCGGCGCGTTCGGGTGAGCTTCGTGCGGTGGCTACAGAGCTCGAGAGAGAGAGAGGGGAGGATGGGAAGGTGGCCATGCTCACGGCGGTTGCGACGGAGCAGGCGGAAGGGTCGGAGACGAGCTGTAGCAGTGGCGACGGCGGAGGGGATCTCCGACGGGGAGCGGCGAAGGCGAGGTCGGTGGCGGAGCTTCGGGGCAAACGAGCGCTCGGGGCTCGGCTTGCTCGAAGGAGTGGGCGACGGCAGAGCTGTAGGACACAGTGGAATGGCGCGAGGTCGACAGTGGCCACGGTTACTCCGGTGAGGTGTCTGCGGCGGCGTCGGCCATGGTGGGGAAAGGGCGAGGGAGAGGCGATGGGGGAGAGTGACGATGTCCAGGGGCTCGGGGCGCGTCGAGGAAGGTCGTCCAGCTCGTCCGCGGTGAGGGCGGCAAGCAGCTGGCGCGGTGGCGAGCTCGCGCTCGCCGCGTCACCTGTCTGCCTGCTCTGGCGAGAGCAAGCAGCTCGCTGGCGCGGGCCAGCACAGTGCTGGGCCGCCAGGTGGGCTGCCAGGTAAGTTTCTGCTTTCTGTTTTCTTTCTCCTTTTTGATTATTTCTGTACTTTGTTTTGAAATAGTAAAAATACTATTTCATTTGGAAAAATCCTGAAAATATTCTGAGGCACCTTTGAGATTATTCCCAACAGCCTAAAAATACTTTCAAAATTATTTGGGCATTTAAAAATATTTATAGCATTTAAAATGCCCAAATGCAAATACTTATGGCTTGTGCAAAAATCCAAAATGGCCTCCAAAAATATGAATCCATTTTTGGCAGAGGTTTTAGCCAAGACCAAAGATGGTGAACATTTATGGAGGGCATTTCAGGTTCATTGAAAAGAATTTTAGTAAACCCTAGTTGTTCCAGGGGGGGTGCTGGGGGTTTCTGGCATTCCCCATTTCAGGTTTCTGTGAAATGTAGACATGATGCAACACTCTAATGCATGAACTAGCTAGGATGTGACAACTCACCCCCACTCAAAAGAATCTCGTCCCGAGATTTAGGATCCGTTGGGAAGAAGGTGGGGTACTCAAGTCGAAGACGATCCTCCCTTTCCCAAGTAGCTTCTTTCTCGGAATGGTGTGACTATTGAACCTTGAGAAACTTGATGTTTTGGCGTCGAGTGGTACGCTCGGCTTGATCAAGGATTCGAGCGGGATACTCCCGGTATGTGAGATTATCTTGGAGATCAAGCGTTTCGTGGTCCACTCCACGGATAGGATCCGAGAAGCAACGCCTGAGTTGGGAAACGTGGAAGACGTCATGAACCTTGGAAAGATGCGGAGGTAGTTCCAATTGGTAGGCAACTTCTCCTCGCTTGGCGAGAATGTGAAAGGGTCCAATGTAACGAGGAGCCAATTTGCCTTTGATACCGAATCGATGGGTTCCCTTTAAAGGAGTCACCCGAAGGTAAGCCTTCTCGTCAACCTCAAAAGTCATAGCCTTATGTTTGCGATCATAATGGCTCTTTTGGCGAGATTGGGCTGTTTTCAATTTCTCACGAATAATGCGAACCTGCTCTTCTGCTTCCTGAATCATATCCGGGCCAAAGAGTTGTCTTTCCCCGGTTTCTGACCAGTTAAGAGGCGTTCGACATTTTCGTCCATAGAGAACCTCGAAAGGGGCTTTACCCAAGCTAGCTTGGTAACTATTGTTATAAGCGAACTCGGCGAATGGAAGGCATTTCTCCCAATCCATGCCGAAGGAGATGACAGAAGCTCGGAGCATATCCTCCAGAATTTGATTAACTCGTTCTACCTGACCACTTGATTGAGGGTGAAAAGCGGTGCTAAAAAAGAGACGAGTTCCCATTGCATTTTGGAAGCTTTCCCAAAATCGAGAGGTGAAGAGACTTCCGCGGTCTAAGTTAATTTCCAATGGAACACCATGAAGAGACACTATTCGGGAGATGTACAAGTCTGCTAGCTGGCTAGCGGTTATACTCTCACGAACAGGTAGGAAGTGGGCTACTTTGGAAAGACGATCGACAACAACGAAGATAGCATTATTCCCTCTCTTGGTCCTGGGGAACCCGGTAATGAAATCCATACCGATTTTATCCCATTTCCATTCAGGAATAGCCAGAGGCTGAAGGGTGCCAGCAGGCTGTTGATGCTCTGCTTTAACACGACGGCAGACGTCGCAATTAGCAATGTATTGAGCAATTTCTCTCTTCATCCTAGTCCACCAAAACCTCTGGCGTAGGTCCTGATACATTTTAGTACTACCGGGATGAATGGTGAGAGGAGATTCATGAGCTTCCTTAAGGATCAATCGCCTCAGGTTGCGTACCTTGGGAACCACTAGGCGGTCTCCGAAGAACACAACACCTTGGTCATCAACGGAGAAACAATCCGCAACTCCTTTCTTGATGTTTCTCTTAATACGGGAGATCCCTGGATCTACCTTCTGAGCTTGGATGATCTGATCCGTAAGGGTAGGTTTCGCCACCAGGGTAGATAGAAATCCTTGAGGAACAAGGTGAAGGTTAAGCTTACAGAATTCCTCGTGGAGAAGTGGTTGGCTTTGTTGTAACATCAAGTTGTTACAATAGGATTTACGGCTTAGCGCATCAGCCATGACGTTGGCTTTGCCCGGGGTGTAAGTTATTTCTAAGTCGTAGTCTGAGATCAACTCGACCCAACGTCTTTGCCTGAGATTCAAATCCGGTTGGGTGAAAATGTATTTCAGACTCTGATGGTCGGTGAAAATCTCGCAACGGTTACCGAGAAGGTAATGTCACCATGTTTTGAGTGCATGGACTACGGCTGCAAGCTCTAGATCATGTGTGGGATAATTATCCTCATGTGGACGCAACCGTCGGGAAGCGTAGGCAATCACATGACGGTCTTGCATGAGTATGCAACCTAGTCCTTGTCGCGAGGCGTCGCAATAAATAACAAAGTCTTTAGAAAAATCTGGTGGTACGAGTACGGGGGCAGACGTCAGGCGTCTTTTCAGTTCCTGAAAGCTGAACTCGCACTGTGGGGTCCACTCGAACTTCTTATCTTTCTTGAGGAGTTCGGTTAGAGGTTTAGCAACCTTGGAGAAATTCTCGACGAAGCGACGACAGTAGCTCGCTAAGCCAAGGAAACTCCGAACTTGTTTAACCGTTTCAGGGGGAGTCCAGTCAAGGATGGCTTGAACTCGCTCAGGATTGACAGCAATACCTTTACCAGAGATCACGTGGCCTAGGTAGGTCACTTCTGGCAACCAGAATTCACACTTGGAGAATTTAGCATAAAGGCGATGCTCTCGAAGTTTCGTTAGTACTAGCCTTAGATGCTCGGCATGTTCTGCCTCGTTCTTGGAGTAGATGAGTATATCATCGAGGTATACTATGACGAATTTATCCAAATACTCCATGAAGATTGAGTTCATTAACCGAGAGAAAGTGGCTGGAGCATTGGTTAACCCGAAGGACATGACTGTATACTCGTATTGGCCATAACGAGTAACAAAGGCCGTTTTAGGAATGTCCCCGTTCTTGATTTTGATTTGATGGTAGCCCAACCTCAAATCCATCTTAGAGAAGACTGAGGATCCAGCGAGCTGATCATACAGGTCGTTGATCCTGGGAAGCGGATACTTGTTCTTGATTGTGACTAGGTTGACGGGTCGGTAATCTACAACCATCCGATCCGTACCATCCTTCTTCTTGACGAAGAGGACGGGGCAAGCCCACGGAGAAGAACTAGGACGGATGAAACCCTTTTTCAAGGACTCATCGAGTTGTTTCTTAAGCTCGGCTAGCTCTAGGGGTGCCATCTTATAGGGTCTTCTAGAGATTGGGACGGTTCCTGGAACGAGGTCTATCACGAACTCAACATCTCTGTCAGGTGGAATACCTG